>NC_063221.1:23003698-23306801 GCF_020740725.1 Corvus hawaiiensis
ACTGCCAGCTTTCCCTGCCAGGGTGGGACTGCCACAGTCACCCGGTATCCCGCTGGTTGCACTGGGAGTGCCAAGCCACCAGCAGGCATGAAAAACACCACCCTGCCCCAAGAGCTCCCCCCAGTCATGTGGCGGGGGGGCTCTTGACCATGCCAGGAGCCTATCCCCGTGTCCAGCAGGCCAGATCAGACAAAGCTCCACCAGTGGTGAGGCCCCATCCCTTGTACAGGCACTTGAGGGCCCCCACCCTGCTCTTTGCCAAAGGGCGCAGACATTTGGAGGGTGCTGTGTCCCCCTGAGGCCAGGCAGACCCCAGAGGAAGCACTCCTGCCACACTGTGTGTACCCAGGCACTGTGTACACATCAGCACCATATGGCAACAGTCACTGGCGCCACGAGCCGGGTATGGAGAAGGATGGGGAAGCAGCTGTGTTTGCCATGAGAGGTGACTGCTGGCCAGAAGCCATGGGCCAGCGCCCTGGATGGCACCGAGCCAGCACAGCCAGCACTCCTGTGCCTCTGAGTAGGTGTCCTCATGTCCCTCCAGGAGTTCTGGGCTGTCCCCTCAGCAGACCTAGACCCTCTTGTAGATGGACCCTAGGAGAGCTGTAGCCAGGAGCCCATCCAGGCAGGGCATGGTCTCCAGTACCTGCCTATGGCAAGGATTATGCACTGACTCAAGGGCGCTCTAGGGTCTGCCTGAGCAGGAGTAGGGCCTCCAGCCCATGGTGTGGGAGCACCCAGTGCATGCCTCCAGATTCAGGGATGGCTCAGGCCTGTCCTGCCTGCAGGTGCAGAGTGATGCCACCTTGGGCAGTGTCCTCTCCACTCCCAGATAGGGTTCTCTGTGGTGACCCTGCGGGGGTGCAGAAGATGAGCAAGGAGGAAAGCACTTTCCCAAGAGGAGGTGATGCTGTTTGGTCTGCAAGCATGCCTTGGGGGATGTAGCAGCTGCAGCCAGGACACCCTGAGGTGCTGGCTGAACCACCCAGCTGAGCCTGCAGCATCCAGCACCCTGTTACGTGGATGCCACGCAGTACTCTCCCTGTCAGTACGTGGCACCAGGGCTGCCAGTCCTTACTCTAGGGACACCTTGCAGTGGGATAAAGTGGGTGCCACTCCCTGATGCAGAGAATGTGGGACAGGGCTGCCTCAGCCAGTTTCCTTTTGGATGTTATTAATAACCCTATTAATGAGTCACAGTGTTTGTGGGTGCTCCTGTCCTGTGCTGGCCCCATGGTTCCTTCAGGTCAGTGGTGGGGGCTGTAGCCCCCTCCCCAGTCTGTCTGTGGCCATGTTCCTCCACAACATGCATAGGGACAAAAGAAGTCCTATAGGAAAGGAAACTATATCAGTGGGGTGCTGCAGTGACCAGGCTGGACAGGGCTTTAAGCAGCCTGGTCTAGTGGAAGGTGCCCATGGCAGGCAAGCTGGAACGAGATGGTCCCTTTCAACCCAAGTCATTCTATGATTGTATGAGAGGGGTGCAGGCAAGGATGAAGCACTGGCCCTTCCTGCACTCAAAGGAGGGCTGGTGGCCCTTCTTGATTCCTGTTCCTTGGACTTCCCTCAGCCAGGGCTCCCCAGGAGAGCGGTGACAGCCACTCTGGCAGTGATGAAAGGTGGCCGAGAGGAGGCTTGTGGCCGGGAGGCTGCTGTAAGGGAGCCGGGGACCTTTGATGTGCAGAGCCCTGGCCCCGCTGATTGCATTAGCGGGTTTAGCGCCCGAGCAGGCTCCCAGCCCCGCTATCAGGAGCAGACGAGCCGCTAAAGGGCCCAGCTCCCATTTTAGATGCAAATAACCCTGCAATTGTGTACTCGGAGGGCAGAAGAATCCCCACACATCACCGCCGGTGGAAGCAGACCTGGCTGGAGACTAAAAGTTCCAGATGGCTGGAGTGGCCGTAATGGTCCCACTGATGGCTCCGGTCCGGGGTTCCTTCCCGGAATCAGCCTCTTTACGGGAAGTGCAGATTCCCAGAGCAATCTCCTACCATCCCCACCGCCAGCCGGGGCTGCCTGCATGTCCCCCTGCCTGACACTAATGTCCCCGGGGCAGGCAGCCCGTGCTCCTGCCCCGGCTTTGAAGTGCATCAGATTGGGCCAGTGGGAAGGTACAGCCACCTGACCTACACCGGAGGGCTGGAGGAGGCGATATCCCTTCCCAGGGCAGAGATGGTGTGGGGGAGGTAACCAGGCACGGCCGGGTGCCCCCAAGTCCCTATGCCCGCTGCGGCCCCGTTTGCATGAAGTGTATTGGAACAGGCTTACTGGGGCAAAGCCAGTTTCAAGTCATTTTAGGGCCATCCTGGCTCCCTAAATCCACCCATGGGCTAAGAGTGAGGTTGGGCCACTTGGATGTGGCAGCCTTGAGTGGGGGGTGAGCTGCCCACCAACGCATGGATCCTATCCCCCACTCCTGGGCTGTAAGTTTGTGAGGGCAGGCTCCGCAAAGGGCTCGGTGTTGGGAAAAGCCTGGGATGCAGGGCTGGGCTCTCTCCGTGTGATCCCTTGCCCACTGACCCAGGAACAGCCCAGCAAACAGTCCTGTAGAGTTCCCTAGCTCCATGGAGAGAGCTCCGCAGTGCCACAGAACCTCACTTCAGCCCCTTAGAAACTCCCCCTGCCCCCCAGCATCCTCCCCTCCAGAGCAGAAGGGATGCAGGGTCAGGCATGGGGGCAGCAGTGGGGCAAAGGTAGACTAACAGCTCTAAAACCCTGAAATCCCCTCTCCACCTCCTTCAGTTCTTCCTATCCCATGCTGTGGGCAGAGCAGCCTCCTCGCGATCACATATGCCATGAATTCAGTCAGGCCTCATTCATTTTTTGTGTCTGGGAAGGGAGATGGATTTAGGGTCATCATTCCTGGGAAAGCCCCCCAGGCTCCCTACACCTCACAGTATGTAGGGTTCTGGGGGAGGCAGGAGGGACTGAAAATCAACATGGCGTGGAGCAGGGGAGCTCGGTATCCTGAATAGTGCCTCGTGGTCACTGCACTTTTCCAAAACAAGAAGACAGGCAGGCAGGTGCACAGGACACAACCTCCATGTCCGTTCCTGCAAAACCATATGGCTCTGCTTTGATGTAGGTGGAAAATTCCCTGTTTGGCTGTGAGTCTGTGGGGCTGGGGACTCCAACATTGGCTACGCTCAGCGAGGAATTAAAAGCGTGTTTTTTGGGAAAGATTTTTCCACTATTGACTGGGGAGGTGACATCCGAACTTTATTTTCCTTTCCACGCTGGGACACGTGCCAGTGGGGCCAACTGGTCCCTGGGGAGCCACAGCACCGAGCTGACATGCGGAGGCAGTGGCAGAGCGGGACTGAGGCACAACAGGGAAGATGGAGCCAGGGAAAATGGAGGCCACTAGAGGTTGGGTTTGGGCTCAAGGCTGTTTGCTGGTAGCCAGAACACGCGCTGAGGTTGGGCAGGGAGCCGGCTTGGCTGTGGATTTTAAAACAGCACCTTGTCTGCCAAGGACCCTCCTACTCTGCCACAGGCTGGGTGGATCCTGGCCCTGCTGTGCACCTTGTGCTACTGGCGAAGTGCTGCATGCCCGGCCGGCTCCTCTCCAGCGCTGCAGCTGCTGCGGGGCCGGGAGGCAGGGAGCGGTGTGCAGGCTGTGCCTGCCACACGCCTGGCCATGGCCGTGCACCAGCTCAGCTCAGGGACAAGCAGCCTGTGGACACCCCCAGGCACTGTCCAGCCAGAGGACACTTATCCCCGGTCATGCCCTGGGCAGGCTGCTTGGCTCCAGTTGGAGAGGAGCATCCTCATCTCCTGGCATTGTCCCCAGCAGATGAGTGTTCCAGGGACCATTCACCCAAGCGGTCTCTGCTTGGGACCACATTTGTGGGATGGCACTGCCCCTTCTGCCTTCTTCCCACAAGGCACTGGCTTAGGGCAGGAGCAAACAGGATATGCCATACCAGAGCCACCCAGGGAGCGAGGAGGAGAGTGGGGTGCGAGTGCCAGGTCTGGGAAAGCTCAGGCTTCCCTCAGTCTCTGTCCCAGGACACTGGCCCACTATCCCACAGGTTGCAAAAGGCAAACAGGTGCCCCATGGAGCAAAATCTTATGAGAACCAACATTCCATGAAACTTGGTGCCCTGCCAGCCCTGTGGAAAGCTGGGGGATTGAAGGGTGTAATAAGGATCTTCCTTTGTCTTTTTGGCTGTGGATGGTGCTCTGGGGGGACACCAGCAGCCAGGCACAGGCTCAGCTGGAGTTGGGGTGCTGTAGTCCTCACTTGACTGCCTGCAGCACTGCGTGTGCACACTCATCTGAGGATGAGTTTGCAAACTTCCTAGAGATTATGCTCACACCATGAAGCTTCAACATTTCATGGCTACTCCAAGGCAACCCCTCTCCATCCCCAGAAATGGCAGTTGCCCCCGGGAAGGGAAGGGTGGCATTGTGGCTCTGCAGCAATCCTTCTTCATTCCTCTCCTGACTGAATTGACTTATCTCTATCCGTCCTTGGATGAAGAGCATCCAGAGGTCCCCTCCATCCTTACTTTCCCCGGTATACACCAGCACAGCCAGCACTGCCAGGAAAGGTGACATGGCTGGTTCTCTCTGAGTGACTCATGCTGAAATACATGACGTTCACCATATTTCAGGGCTTTCAGCTCGGATGAGAAAAACATCAGGGTGTAAGAAAGTTTCTTTGCAAACTGCTTTTAAAACACTGGAGGGACTTCTCCTCCCACTTGCTCATGCTCTACCTTTTTGAGGGAGAAAAGTAGCCTTTTTAACAAATAAATTTTTTTGGTTGTTTACAACAAGGAAAATAGATGATTAAGTAACATGTTTTGCCTTGATTTATAAAAAAAACCAAACCCCAAAAGACTGTCTGGGTCCATCCCAAACAGCTCCTGACTGCACACAGCGAGCAGCTAGTGCGTGGCCCTGCAGCTGGACATGCTGACTCCACCACCTCCTTCCTTCACCAGCCCCTTTGGCTGAGCTTTCGTGTTGGGCCAGGGAGCCATGTAGCCACTGTGCGTGCTTGCTGCCTGCCTGCCCACAGAGCCATGCCGTGGCCATACCCAGCAGCACTGCCCATCCCAGCACGGCTCTCCCAGCAGTTCAGTGTGGTTTCGCTGCTGCGTTTGCTCGCAGGGTTATCTGCTCTGGAACTGGTGTTGGTTTTGGCACACAGCGCCGGGACCACACCTACTATTTAAATACCACAGCCAAGGGCTTGGAGGGGGGAAAAAAAAGGGAAAGAAAGAAAACGAATATGAAATATTTGTTGCGGTTTGGAGATACACACACACATATACACACAACACAAACACACCAGCCTGGCTCCGGATCACTGGCAGTCGAGGAAGGAAGACTCCGGCTAAGATTGTCTTCAAAACCACCCTGGCAGCAGAGTCTGCTGAAGGGAAACCCTTTGGGCCAAAATTAGTGCCTGCCACATGCCAAGCTGGAGCGTGCACTGACCTGGGCTGGGGAAGCCGGGGCAGCCTCAGCGGCACAGCTGGGGCTGGGGAGCCATGCCAGCCCTTCCCGGGTGGTTGCCCTCCCGCCAGGCTACAAAAAACTGGGGAAAGAGTGCAAGAGATGGAAATCCCCAAGGAGGCAGTGCTTGTGGGGATGGGAGGGTTTTTCCCCCACAACATCATGGACTCTTGTCCTAGAAATGCCCATCGGGGTGGCAGCACTTGCAGTGAGTCTGGGAACGGAGACGGGCAGCACTGCTGCTTGGTGCTGGCCTGGGATAAATGGGTGCCCAGCAGCTAAGGATGGGCTGGGGCTGGAAACAAGGAGGATAGGTGTCCCATGGGAGCAGGTGTCCTCACTGGGACAGATCTAGCTGTACCCTCTCCCCATGTTGGACCTAGTGAGGCAGCTGCTGGCATGAAGCCACAGCAAGGTAGCCCAAGAGGCACTGGGTGGCTGTGACACACCATGCCACGCTGTGCTACATTGTGCCAAGCAGTGAGGCCTGCCGAGGCGGCTGGGGCAGGTGGATTACTGCACCTTCCTTTCCCCAGGCTCCTTTGCTGAGAAGTTTTCCTGATGATCTCACTGGATACACATTTCTAAATCGTTTGGTTGATTGTTTCATCATCGGAGGTCAATTAAAAGAAGGCGAGTTCCTGTCACCCCGCTCAGAACCCCTTCACTGCCAGAGCCCCAGAACAAAGGGAGGAATTGGGCTTGGGCTCAGCAGCTTGGATTCCCATTTGATTATTTCCAACAAGGGAGTGAATCTATTTTGGAGACGGTATTCCCAGGGGATGAGCTCACCAGCTCAGAGCATGAGCAAAGTTGGGGATAAAAAAAATGTACTACAGCCTTTTGTAATGTGTTGGAAACCTATTTACTACCAGGAGGCTGGGTAATTAAATGCCACTTCCTGGAGCAGAATGAAGCAGCCCTGTGTAATGCCAGCACAGATGGGTTTGCTCTCGACTCAGGGTGGCCACTGATCCTGCCAGACACCCCATGAGTGTCGCGGGTGGGAGGATGCACTTTCGTGGGCTGCTTGTGTGAAACCACTGCAGCATGTGGCTGACCGCGATTGATGCTGGCATCCTGTGCCATAGTGGTGGCCTCGGTGCAGTGTCCCAGGGCCATGGGATGGTGGCAGGATGAGTTTTCCATGCAATGTACTATGGTGTGTGATTTACGCTGGCGGGGTGGCTCTGGGCAGATAGCTGCATGGGAGGAATACCAAAATCAAATGACCTGGAAAACAGTTTCCATACAGAGTTCTCCAGCTCTTTGCTTGTCCTGCTGTCCACTGGGCTGTCCCCCGCTGCCTCACACTGAGCTGTGTCCCCATGGGTGCCAGTGACTCACGGTGCAGACCGTTCACTCAACCCCATCCCACAGCTCCCATTGGAAAATTGTTCCCCCACTGGGACAGCAGTGCCTGGATACTCCAGCCATACCAGTGCCCAGGTTCCAGGGCCAGCCAGGCTTTCTCCAGGTTGGGAAATGGTGCATATCTGAGTGGATCAGGTCTGACCAGCACTGGCCTTGATACCCACACTTTTCCTGCCTCTGTGCATGGCAAGGGAGGTTTTCCCCATTCATTGAGAATCCAGGTTCATTGGAGACTGAACACCTTAGAGTATAGCTGGGAGGGGGGATGGAGACTGCTCGGAAAAGAGCGGCAGAGATGTTTACCTGGGTCATTTGGAACTTTTGTAGACAAATGGCTTTTACATGATGTACAGCTACTAATCCCCAGCACATGAGAGAAGGGTTCTAACACGCACATCCCCTGGGCACTGCAGCCATTCCATGATATCCTCTGCAAAACTCCCTGTGCAACTCACTGTGGCACTCTGTGTTGTGGCTTTTTTTTAAGAGATTAAACCAGAGATGTTGGGAAGAATATCCGGTGTTCCTCCTGCTCGTTGCTCACAAGGAACCAGAAAAGAGCAATTCCTCCTGTTATTCCTGGAGCTGCTGTCACAGGTCTTGTCCAGCACTTTTGTGAGTGGCAAAAGGGAACGGCTCCCATGGCTGTGGTCCAGTCCCAGCTGCTGTGGCCGGGGCCAGAGCTCTTGTCGGGCCAGGGGGAAGGATGCACCCCTGGGCTGGCACGTGAGCACATGTGTTTGCACGTGAGGCTGCTGCTGCAAGGGCTGTCTGGATGCCTCCAGTGCATCGCACTGCCAGTGGGGCCTGTAGTGCATGCTATGGGTAGGGACATCTCTCAGCACCATGCTGAGTGCGATGCCTCTTCCGAGTGGGATACCCCGTCCATTGCGGTGCTGGACTTTGTGGCTCTATGCAGAGCCCAGAGCTTTCAGCTTTCCTGTACCAGTGAAAGTTAAGAAGTGCAGGAAAAACGTTGCTGTATGTTATAGAGGAAGAGAGGTAAAAAGGGCAGGAAATTTGCACCATGTCCATTTCCCCTTGGCCCCCGTCCGCTGCTCATTCCGGATTCGGGATTTGCGTAGGCAGAGTTAAAAATAACAGGGGTATATAAAGAAGGACGGAGAGGGCTGTGCTGGCCCCGCAGCCACCAGGGCACAGCCAGGCAGCAGGCAGAGATCAAAGCAGGATGCGGTCCAGGCGATGCAGTGGGGCTGGGAGCGTGTGCGGGGTCTAGGGGTGCCACTGTGCTGCTTTGCCAGGGGGTGGGATGCCAAGATCTGCCAGCTTGGAGGCCTTCTGGCCAAGCAGCTGGGCAGCACCCATGGGGCCATATATATTCCTGTAGGCAAAGACATCACTTGGGACCCTGTCCCTCTGCAGCCTTTACTCAGTGCTGACATTCACTGCGAGCAACCTGACCCATCCCCTCCGGCCAGAGAGCTGTGCAGGGAGGCTGGATATGGCCCCCAGCCAAAGCACCCTGTCCTGGGACTGAGCTCCCTGCTGGGGTGCTGCCTGCCTCCCCGAGCCCCTGGCAGCCCCAGTCCTTGGCTGTGCATCCCAGTGCTCCCCAGACCCCAGGGCAGGCAGGGCGGACACAGCAGCTTGCTCGGCCGGTGCAAACGAATCTGCCCTCTGTGCCCTGATAACATTGTGTTTGTTGCGGAGCGGGAAGAGCCTGCCAGCCCACGATAAGAGCAGATGACTTTACTCTGGACCCGCTCCGGATTGAATTATGCTTTAATTTCATTTTCAGTTCCTCTTTTCTTTTCAGGAGGGGAAGGGGGCTTTGGGGGTGCAGGCAGGTCTGGGGGCTCCTGGACCCTTCTCTAGGCAGGCCAGTCCCATGCAGAGGGGAAGACAGAGAGTAAAACCCAGCAGGATTCATTTTCTGGTCTCAGGGATATAACCCTGGAGTGTCACACTTGTCTGGGGTCTCCTGCAGTGTGGATCCCCCCTGGTACCTCTCATGGGGTCCCCTGTGGAGCTTTTGGGACTTGGGTTTTGCCTCCCACTGAAGCAGAAGCTCTCTGGGCTGTGAAGCTGGAGGTGGTGTTGGAGAGGGGGCACTGGAGGTGCTCTGAAGGAAAGTCCTTGGGTTCACTCCAGTCCCCCAACTCCAGGTGACAGTACAGAAAGGGATGCAGTGCAGGTGTTTTTCAGGCCCCAATGTTATGCAGGGTAGGGGACCCCTCTAGGTCTCCTGGGAACCCTGCTGAGCAACCTGGGCACCAATTCCATCTCTGGCAGTGCCGCGGGGCATTTTCCCCCTGCCCATCCCACATGTGCTGTGTGCCATTGGGGAGGGTGCCGTGGCACTGTGGCAGTGTTGGCAGGGCTGACGATGCTCCTGGCTTGACAGAGCCACCTCTGGCATACCATGCCGGGCATGCCATGCTCCTCACTCCTCTGCTGCCAGATGTGCCAAAAGCAAGGATAACCATTAACCCTTTCCTCTTTGGCGATCACCTGGGCAGGTGGTCCTTCCCACCTTCTGTTTGCTCTCTCACCTGGACACTGTTTGATCTCATGGGATGCCAGCGACTTAACAGCCTGCTGTAGTAGCGTGAGAGATAATCCATGTTTCCTAAATGGGCTTCTGTCAACAGTGGGCTGTGCACACACTGACTGCTCCTGCTGGCCTCCTTCTCACCCAGGAGGGGGTTTCTGTGGCTGAGGGGATGACAAGGCTGTGGCAGGGACCCCCTGTGCCCACCCCATGGCTCACAGCAGGAAAACCCTGCCTGTGACGCACTCCTGGCTCCCTGCACAGTCAGCGCTGGCAGTGCTTGTGTTGCTGCGGCGCCTGGCGTGCTGCCGCTCCCCACCATGTCGGCCCTCCCACCAGAGCATCAGTAAAAAGAGTTTCCTGGGGAATATCCCACATTTTCAAGAAATATTGGCTGTAAAAATTAAGCTGATCTGTTGGTGACGCCTCTCAAAATTAGCCAGCTCCACATGGGTGCAGATGCCAAAACTGGCTGGAAAAGGGGAAAACCAAGTGGAATTAGTGTTTGTCTCCTATGGCATCTTCTCTCACTTATCTGTAAAAGTTTGGGGCAGGAACTGCCTTGCTATTAATTATTATTTGGCCAAGAAACAAATAATGGGATTAACTGGTGACTTGAATAAGCTACTCTAAGAGGCAAGCTAAAAGTAATTTCAAATAATGCCCACATGCTTCTTTGCCACTTTGGAGGTGACTTTTTCCAAGGAGGGTCTTTGGAGCCCATGTGTTTTGACCCAATAGGTGCCATTAATAAACCTGCTGCGTCACTGGCAGACAGGCAGATGGGGCCCAGGCAGCAGCCCAACATGTACTCTGGAAACCAGGGCAGGGATTCTTGGTAAAAGGGGGAAGATCTGAATTGTTGTTGTTCCACTGGATTACTGAAATAATTTATTGCAATGCTCCACCCTTATAATTAAAGCACAGTGATGAAAGCAACTGGTAGAGTAGCTTTGGATTCAGAAGCGGCATGTGCGTGTGGTGTGTGTGCACACCTCACCTTTGGTGTTTATATTTGTTTTTTTTTTAATTGACTCCTCACTTCTGAATAGAGCAGGCAGCAGCCTCAGTTCTTAGAAAGGTATCTGGAGATGGACAGCCCCAGAAAGCAGGGAGACAGGCTCCAAGAGATAAGGGCCATTGCTTCTTGACGAGTTCAACAGTAGCAGGGCCATTCCTGGTACCGGCTGGATGGGGGCCAAACAGAGAAGATCTTGCTGTGAGCCGGACAGGGAGGCAGAGAGCCCCTGGGGAGGCCTGCCCAGTGCCCTGGGTCTCCGTGCAGTGATCCAACTAGCCAGAAAAGGGTGGATGACCTGGGTGTCTCCTGCAAGGTGGGACAACCTGCTGTCCTTGTGTCCCCTGGCATGGGAAGCCCTCGGGAGGACAGCACTGTCCCAGGGGCTGCTCAGGGTGGGACAGCCGGCCCATGTCCCCCTGTACTAGGGTGGTCGGAGACTCAGCCACAGCACTTGTCCCCAGGGAGGGCAGACAAACGTGTCGTGGGGGCTGTGGGGCGAGATGAGGTGATGCCGGCAGGGTGCCAGCGCCCGACAGGGTCGACGAGCAGTTATCTCGGCTCGCACACGCACCCTGCACGCAGCCAGATGCGAGCTGGTACGTTCTGTGCTGCTGATTGCCTCACCGACAGCAGCGGCGCGGGAGGACCCGGCTCGTATACGGGTGCGCTTACATGAAACGAGTGGCGCGGGGGTGTGGGGGCACCGGGGCTCGGCTATCTAGTTCAGCTCCTGCGGTGGCACAAACACCCCCTTTTGAGACTGCACCTTCGCTCGCTGACGCGCTCGGTGGTCCCCGTGGCAAGTGTAGCGGCCGACACACCGGCTGGAATGCTCTCACCTGCACCCCTGCGCCAGATCCCTCCGGGACTCTCTGCCTCCACACACGGGGGCATGGGACACAGCCATTACCCCTGCCCCACTCGGGAGAGGGTGCCGGGGGACCTCCGGCTCTGCCACCTACAACCCCCCTCCCCGCTCGTAGTGCGGACAAAGCTTAAGGGCGCCTCATCCCGCTCACGTCGCGGGCAGGATTCTGGCCTCCGCAGTCTACAGCAGCACCCCTGGCTCTTCTCCCCCGTGGGACACTCTCGCAGACCAGGGCAAAGCAGGGCGTGCGGACCCCGCCGCACTGTCCCGTCCTCTCCCGTTCCGCGCCAGCTCCGAGCGCCGTCGGGGCAGCGGCAACCACCGACCCCCGCCCGGCGGGGCAGCCCCAGCGGAGGGGGCGCGGCTCAGGCGGCAGTAGAGCCAATGGCAGGCGGCGGCGGTGAATATCAATGCGGGCCGGACCAATCGGGGCGCAGCCATGCTGTTAACAGCTTAGGGGCGCGGGGCGGCGCAGAGCAGCGCTGCTGCCGCGGGGAGCGGAGTGGAGCGGTGCTGGGCTCCGCGCACCGCGCTCCCCCTGCCCGGCCCCGCTGCCCCGGCCCGGCATGGCGGCGGCCGTGGACGAGAGCGCCCTGCCCTCTATCTCCACTTTTGCCAGCTTGATGCCGCTAGAGGAGCGGCCCGCCGACATGCTCCATGTAAGCACCTCGCACCCGGGGAGAGGGTGGCGAGGGGGGTACGGGGCAGAGCGTTCCGGGCTGGGGCTAAGCCTGTCTGTGGAGTGGGGGGCGGGCCGGGCCGCCTTCCCGCCGTCGGAGGGCGCCCTGGGGGCGGCGCAGCGTAGCCGGAGTGGTGCCGACCCGTCGGACGGGTTGGGGGGAGCCGCCGCCCCGAGCGGGAGGCGCGGGCCGCGGTGTTGGGGCGGCGGGTGCCGCCGCAACTGTCTCCCCGCCAGTCCTGACGCCTCATTTTCCCGCAGAGGATGCTACAGCAGGATGGCCCCGCTGCCGTCAAGCGGGAGGAGGACGACCTGGGCAAGTTCGTGGACTTGGACTTCATCCTGGCGCACACCAGCAGTGGCGGGCAGGTGCCGACCGGCCCCAACTATCCCCTGCCCGAGACCCCTGAGAGCTGCGGCACCACCTACGACAGCGACGGCTCGTACTCCACGCCGGGCAAGTTCCCGGCGCCTTACCCCGAGGGCCAGGGCCACAGCTACGTTGCTGAGCTGCTCACCCCGGACCTGCCCGGCCACTACGACCTGCAGCGGAGGGAGTATACGGAGCTGCGGGTGCCCGGCGGCCCCCACCACCATCCTCACCCCCATCACCACCCACCCCTCCACCCGGCCCTAACCCGCCCACTGCCCCTGGACGCCGCGCAGTCCTTCGGGCCCCGCATCAAGAAGGAGCAGCCGGAGGAGCGCGCCTGTATGCTGGGGATGTCCGCCGCCGAGTACCTGGGACCGGGCGGCGGCGAGCACAAGCCACGCGTGGCGCCGGGTCCCGGGCCGGGGCCGGTGCCGGGGCCGCCGCTGCCATACCCGGGCTTCCCCCATGGCCGCTTGGGGCCCCCTGAGGAGCCGCTGCCTGGCGCCGATCCCCACCTCTTGGCCGACCTGCCGCCCCACTACTCCGTGGCCCCGCACCGCTATGCGCCTCACTTCGCCCCCCAGCCGCCGCCGCAGTTTCATGGACATTTCAGTGTTTTCAGGGAGCCCCTGAAGGGGCCGGGGCCGGGCCCGTCGGGGCTGCCCGGGCTGCTGGTCACGCCGCCCAACTCCCCGGTGCTGGAATACTTCCCGGCCGGGGCCCCCCCCGAGGACTGCAAGCCCAAGCGCGGCCGCCGCTCGTGGGCGCGCAAGCGAACGGCCACGCACAACTGTGAATACCCGGGCTGCGGCAAGACCTACACCAAGAGCTCCCACCTCAAGGCGCACATGCGGACCCACACGGGTAAGGGCGCGCAGGGGCGGGGACGCGCACAGGCGGTCCCGGGTGGGGGTATCCCGGCACGTGGTGAAACCCGCCACCGTGGTTCCGGGGGTGTGAAGGGGCGCCGGGGGAGGTGAAACCGGGGGCGGGGGGGGGGGGGGGGGGGGGTCGCATGGAGGAGACCCCTGCGGTTTGTCAGGGAGTGCACGGTGGGTCCCCGTGGTGGGGCTGTGTGAGGGCACCCAGAGATAGCCCGCAGTCGGCATGGGGTTGCGTGAGGGGTTCTGCGTGTAGGGCAGGGAGCAGTGAGGATGGCCCCTGAAGTGCTCAGAAGGACCCCCGTGGTGGGGCTGGGCAGGGACACACGGGGACCAAGGCACGTAGCGAGACCACTCTTGTGACGCCTCCATTGCTGGCTTTGGGGCCCGGGGGTGCCTGAAGAGGTAGGGCTTGGGGACACATGGAGCAGCCCTCGACCTGGGCTAGGGGCAAATAGAGTAGGGAAATAGACTGGGGGGGTGTATGGTCGACCCTCTGGCCGAGCTGGGACAGAGCACATGGTGCCACCCCACAGCAGGGATGAGCAGGGGACCACCAACAGTTTGAAGTGAGGCAAGGGCACATGGAGGGGTGCTGTAATGGGGCAGGGATGCCCAAAGGACAGACCTTTGCACATGGGGAAGGGCAGGAAAATGGGGGACAGAAGGAAAGCTGGGCAGGCAGAGGTGCGCAGTGGGGCTCCCATCCCCTAAGGGTGGTGATCAGGGATCTCCCTTGAAAAAGGGGGTGGTGGGTAGGGTAGCACAGAGCTGAAGGCATAGGGAGGGCGGGAACCTCCAAGCCCACTGACACCCCCTCTCCTCTGCAGGCGAGAAGCCCTACCACTGCACCTGGGAAGGATGTGGCTGGAAATTTGCCCGCTCCGATGAGCTGACCCGCCACTACCGCAAGCACACAGGGCACCGGCCGTTCCAGTGCCACCTCTGCGAGAGGGCTTTCTCCCGCTCAGACCACCTCGCTCTCCACATGAAGCGGCACATGTGAGCAGTGGCTGCGGCCGGACTTGATGTCCCCGGAGCCAGCTCACGGTGTAAATAGCGTTGGGCCAGGGATGGCACTGGGGAGCAGCCTTGCCACCAGCCTTCTCTGCTTGTAGTTGATAACTAGTTTTCTCCTCCTGCCCCTGCTGTGAGAGCTAGCCCAGCCAAGTGGTGGGGAAGGGCTGCTTTGGGATGTATATGGGGAGCAAAGCTGCAAGAAACACCTGCCCAGGCATCATCACTCAGCTCCCCATGCCTGGAGAGTTCCCCCCAGCCAGGTACCTGGTGAGTGAGGGAGGGTTGGTGCATAAGGGATCTGTCCCCAGAACTCCCGGCTTGTATTTGGCATCAGCTTAACCTTCTTCCCCCAGATTCTGGCACTCCCCTGGCTCTAGGGAGTGTGGTGGCTGACTCTGGCTGCGTTTTGGCTGGAGACCCATGCCAGTTGGGCATATTGGTTTTGGTGCTGGGAAATAGGTTGCTGGTCGTCTCGGTTGTGGCCATCAGAACAAACCTCCTGACCCAAAACCTACAGTGGATGGGGTGAGGGTGGGATTTGACTGGCTTGTGGCTATAAAGGTTTGCAGGTGTTGGCAGCACAGTGTCACCTTGCATAGAGAGTAGGGATGCTCCTGTCACCAGCTTGGGACTCCACTGAGCAGTCCAGCCCTGGCCGTTCCCACAGTTTTCCACTCAAGAGCCTAAAATGTCTCTTCTGGCTCTTGTCTGCTTTATTTTGTCTTGTTCTTCCCCTCAGGATGACACCAGGTACTGCTGCAGCTACCTTCCCCATGCTGCTTTTTTAATTTGGTATGTAAAGGACAGGGAGTCCAGCTATGAATGCCCAGGTCTCTGCTATACTTGAAACTTTTGTAGAGGGGGGGGGACAAAAAAGAAGGCTCAAAAGAAAATGAGTCTTTTTATGTGCAGCTTCTGCAAAGCAAGTTGTAAATTAAACAAAGCAGTAATATATAATGTTTCTGTTTTTTTAATATATTTTTTTCTTCCAGCTGGGAACACAGATGAGTCTCAGCTTTGGGAAGTGCACTGTTCCCGTCTGTGTATATTGTTAATTAACATTTCTCTGCTTGGGCACGTTAGGTCTCTTGCACTCTGAAATGTTACTTTTCTTTATATGCAAACTGTTGAAATATTGTGATCTGCTGTATAATAAATAAACAAGACGTAAACATGAAAGAGCCAGGAGAGTTTACTTTAAAGGTTTCTTCTAAGAGGAGAGGGTGAGGCTGAGCTTGTTTGTCAGTAAATATTTACATCGATGTTCATTTCTGCTTAAGTTAGCTGCGGAGGATCGATGGGGAACGCCCAAGCCTCGGCATCTGAGCAGCATCTCCTGTGCAACAGCTCTTGAGTCACCCCACTTCCCTGTGCCTCAGTTTCCCTAATCTGCAGATGGGGCAATTGCGGCACTGGGATGGTGTGACTGGTCCTGCAGTGAGTCATCTCCAAGGGGAATGGCAGCTGAAACTACTGAGAGCCTTGCTGGTCCTGAATTCTTCCTGAGCAGTCCTGTCCTGCTGTCCCTCGCAGCGGGAGCTCTGCAGTACTGGCCTTGTGGTCACAACCGGGAGGGAGGCTGGTGTCTGCTGCCTGGTCCTGGGTGCTGTCTCTGCTGTCCTCCTGGGGATGGCCCGGTAGCTTGGCGGGGTTCAGGTGCTGAGGTTTCCCTGCGTTAATAGGTGGTGACTCAGCACAAGCATGCTGGCAGGTCCCAAGCTCAGCAAGCAGGTCTGGCTCCATCCCTCCCTCCCTCCCTCCCACAGCTGATTACCTGTGATGCACGAATCCCTCTGAAGGCAGGAACTTGTCCAGACCTGACACCATGCTGGCAGTGCAGGGAGCACACTTACAGGCTCTATGATGCCCTGGCCCAGGGTGGTGGTGGCAGTGGCTCCCTCCTCCTCTGCTCACCACTGCAACCCCCAGTGGCTGGCCAGGGCTGGGGGGTGCCCTGGGGCTGCTTGCCCTGCAAGTGGAAGTGGGATGAAGCTGGGTTGATCCCACCCTTTCCTGTTCAGATGGGAATGGCAGAGCAGGTCTGATGGTCCCCTGAGGCACGGCTAACATTTTGGTGTTGGGCTCCGTGTTCTGGGGCCAGCACCCAGCCTTGTGGTCTGCCCTTGAGCAGGTACAAAAGCATGGGTGATTCCAGGCAGGGTAGCAGCAGCTTGGGACGTCATGTTTGGCCTGCAGGCTTGAGATCAGGACCATGGGGCTGCATCCACAGATGTCACAGATCCATCAGGCTCAATCACTTGTCCTTTCCACTGCCACCTCCACCCTCTGCTTGCCCCACTTTCTGAGAGGTGCCTGTGCAGGGGTGACTGTGCTGGGACCCATGTGGCCTGTGATGAGGTACCGGGGGTGTCCTGTTCCTGGGACCACCAGAACCCAAGTACAAGGCTACAATGCCAGGGGATAGCTAGGGCAAAACTTGTGCCTCTTCCCTGGAGACTTGTTCAAAACGTCACATGGAGGGAGAGGGAAAGGTGTGGGCTGTTTGAATTAGCGATGAGTCAGGCTGGCAAAGCCAGATGGGGAGAGTGCGTGCCTGCGTGTTTGTGTGCATATAAGTAATCTCTGGCTTTGTGTTTTTATTATGATTATTATTTTTATTTCCAGGGGAACGATGAATTTCTCCAACCATCCTGTCCCACTGGAAAGGCTGGCTCTGCTGTCCTGTCCTCCCTAAGCATCCTGGGAGCCGGAGTGACGGTTCACGGCTGTTTTGAGGTTCAGCTCTGAGATCAGAGCACAAACCAGTTCTTCCTTGCCTTTCATCATTGCTGTGCCAGGGCAAGAGTGAGGTCCGGCTCTGCTGCCGCTACCTTACATGGAGGTGAGAGCAGGGGAAGGTGCTTTGGCTCCTCCAAACAAAGCTGCTCTGGGTTTGCTCCCCTGTGCCTGGGGCAAGGCACTCCTTCAGGCGCTCAATGGGGCATGGCAGTCAAATGGACCAGCATGACTGGGAATCACCGCATGGCTGGGGAGGAGTGGCTGTAGTGGAAAAGACAATTACGGTTAATTTATTGTTAATAAAAAACACCCTCTTCCAAGTGCCTGGGCCAAGACACACTCCATTGGAGGAGGCTGCCCAGTGCTGTCCCCAGCAAAACCTGCCCTGCGAAGTGATGAGGGCAGCAAGAACACACCTTTGGCAGCACTGAGGGAAGCACGGCTGGGGTGCAATTCCTGTGGTACATGCACCTGCTGTCAGCTGGAAAACCCTGTGCTAGGCCATGTCTCCCTCCCTTCCTTTTCCACCTTGGTCACTTCCTGTCAAAAAGGACCCTGGGAACTGTGCAGAGATCCCTGAACCGTCTGCAACTCTTATGCCCCATGGTTTTGGGGTACAACTGACCTGGTCCAACGAGGAGGCAAGTGGGGAAAGGAAGGAGCAAGGTATGGAGAAACACCTCCCAGCAGATGGATGAGTCATGGCCACAGCATGGCCTGGCACCATGCAGTCACCTGCCAGCTGGAGCACGGGGCCCTGGGGTCTTCAAAGCTGGAGAGGGGTGAAAGAGAAACTTGAGGGGGTTTCTATTGTCTAGGGAGGACCCAGCTCATGTGGATCACCCATGCTACAGCCAACAAATCCCACAGCTGGTCTGGGTTTGTTGATCCATAGAGAGAAGGAGTGTTGCAGATCTGAGGGTTCCTTACCCAGGGCTTGACCTTGGAGATGCTGTGGTCCATGGGGACAGCATGGAGCTGGGAAGGGGGCAAGAATGCTATGGGTGGGATGCAGCCTGGGTGCTCCAGGGTGGGAGGATAGTTTGGGAGTGCTTGGAGGGGCTGACACAGGCCATTCCTCACCACAACCTGGGAGCTTGGGTCCCCAGGACCAAGGTGTCCCTGCTGAAGTATGCTGCCAGGGCTCGAGTCCCCCACTGGAAGAGCAGTGGGAAGTGCCCCATCCCTGCCATGGGGGGAAGGTCCAGCAACTGGCCCCCGTGTCCATGCTGCTTGGGGTGGGCCAGGCGCCATGATAACGGGGCTGTGGCTGTCACCGCACCCTTAGGAAACATTTGGCTTCAGGCACCTGAACCCACGGGGAAGCGATAACTCCCGGCTCACTTGCCCTGCCTGGACCCACACCTGACGCTGTTGTGCCTTAGTCACACACCAGAGTTTTTCCACTGCCGGGCCCCAGATAACCTTCTCCCGCCCCACTGGCCACAGTGTTTGCACTTGTCCTCCTCCGCTGGTGCCAGGCTGGGAGACACACACACCCTGAGCCCTGGTCCGGAGGCATGCACACCTCTGGCCTGGGGCCACCTTTGGTCACTCTTGCCAGCCAGGGCACGGGTAAAGGGCACGAGGTGCATCCTTCCCCAGCATCCCAAGGTGGGTGAGGAGCTGGCCTGGAGGGAGCCTTTTTGCCAGGGCTAAATCTGGGGATACATCTCTCACCCAGCTGCTTGGTGGCAGATCGCCCAGGCTTGGTACCCTTGGTACCCTGGTATCCAGGGCAGCTGGAGGTGGGTGATGGTGCTGCAGTGACAGAACAGCGATGCCAAAGTTCCAGAGCACAGAAGCACTGGGTTCCTCATCATTGCTGGCTTTCCCTGACTCCCTGCATTCCCTGGATTCTCCCTGTGTCCTGGCGAGGCAGGACCCTTGTGGTCAGATCTGGGCACAGTCCCAGTGCAGGACTCTCAGTGATGGACCAGGTACGTGACTCAAGTTTCCAGCCTTACCCCTTTGCTCTGTGCAAGCTTTGGGATGCAGTGGCCAGAAGCAATAAATCCAGGCCAGAAACAATAACTCCAGGCCCCCCTGAAGCAGTGCTAATTGCTCCACTGATGATCCAGTTAGCAGAAACACCCAGTTGATGTGTTTCACCTGCAGGTCTATACAGCTCCTGGTGGGACAAAGCTCCCCAGGCTTACAGAGGTGTGGGGGAGGCAGGCTGTGAATAGCACTTTCCAGCTGCCCATAATCTCCACCATTCATGAGATCAAAAAGCCTCTACCTTGGGGAGATGAGCTCAAAACGTGCTGCAGGCTGTTGAAGAGGAAAGGCTTGATCACCCTGCGCTGGGGCAGAGATTAAATCCTGTTGGGATAGGGTTTGAGCAGGTCAGGCCGACAAGTGGGAGATATAATCAAAAAACGCACTGAATGGCCCATCTGTCTCTGGGTTTTATTTTTGGAACTGGTTTTTGTTTTCTATAAGTGCTGTTTAATGGCATGAATGGACTGCGAACGACCCGCCGTGAGTGGCAAAATGAGAGGTTCTCTCTTTTGGTTTTACAAAGCTCTCCCTGGAGACACAGTACCAGGCTTGCCAGGCAGGCAGAGACTGCAAAAGTTGGGAAAGTCCTGTCTCCCTCTTCAAGCCCACCTTGGGGGAGTGTGGACCCCACTTCCAGGCCAGCTGTGGCAAGAGAGCAAGAAAATGTGCTAGAAATGATTAGCAATGTCCACACACGCTATGGGGGAGGACTTGGGTGGATGAGGCAGAGCTGAGAGCAAATAGGGAGGACAGGCAAAACCTCAGGATCAGCTCTGCCCTTGTGGAAAGGTCAAGATGCTAAAAGCCATCCCTAGTAGTGTGGAAGGGGGCAGAAAGGGGATTAAATTATTTCTGGGGGCAAAAGATGGTACTCTGGGGGCGTCACCAGCTCCCATTGTGGCACGCTGGCATTGGTTGGGCTCTGATTCAGAGGCGATGTGCCAGTCCTTGTGGGAAGGGTTCACCAGCAGGATGGGAATGGTGGTAACTTCAGCACAGCCGAGCTGGTGTTGAGGGATTCCATGCAACACCAACCCCATCACAGCGGGGTTGAGCTCATCCCAGGGCTGCACAGGAGAAGAGATTCTGCTCAGAGACTCCCCCCACTCTCCTGGGCCATCCAAGGTGGCCGGCAGATCACAGTATACCTCAGTGCCCTGTGCTGAAACCTTCTGCTTCAGGCAAACCTCTGCCAGGCAGCCTTGCCCTGCCTCGATCTGGCAGGAAGGTGATTTCTCTAAATCCCTCCTGGCCCCACACCACTGCTTTCTCCCCTTTCCTTGTTCCCTCATCTCTTCCCACAGGGAAGAGGAAGCGGGACAGTTTTATTAATAAACTTTCACTCCGGGCTGCCTCCTGTGAGCTCTGTGGTTCTGGAGGATAGAGCACGAGGGCGAGGAGCGCACGCGGTGGCACACGAAGCCAGGCCGAGCAGCCCGAGTGTGCCATGCGGTGGGGCTGGCACCTGGCACGGCTGGCGGGGAGAACGGCACGGGGCAAAGCCACCAGCGAGCGCCTCGGGAAAGGAGACGGGAGAACTCCTGATGAGCTCTGCGGGAAACTGGGGTCAGCTCCGGGACCCCCGGGAGAGCAGCGACCCATCGCAGAGTCCCCGAGGGAACGGGGTCGCGGCAACTGGGGGCGAGCGTGGGAGCGACCAGCGGACTCGCGGCGCCCCCTCCCCGCAGGACGGGCTCGGAGGCGCCGCTCGGGCGCGGCGGTGCTGCCACCTCCCGGCGCGGGAGCGAGCCGCGCCTCCAGCGCGTTGTGAGCCCTGAGCGGGGCGGAGGGTGCCGGCACCCGGCTAGGTTCGGGCGCTGCCGCGGGGAAAGCGGCATCGGCGGCCTCGGGGCGGGCGGCTACGACCTGCCTGGAGCGGGATTCGAACCTGTGATCCTTCGCGCTCACCCCCGCGTGGTGCGTCCCCCAAAGCGCTCCGGGCACTTCCGGGCGCCTCTTGGCGGGAGCGGAAGCGACGCTGCCCGGGCCGCCGTATGCGCCGCACGTCCCGGTGGCCGCGGAGCCGGCGCCGGTGGGTGCGCGGGTCCCGCTCGGAGCGGGGCGGCCGCGGCCGCGCGGGGAGCGCCGCGTCCCGCACGCCCTCCTGCGGGCCTCCCGGGACCCCCCCGCGGGGCTGCGGGCTGCGGGCGCGGCGTGCGGAACCCCCGGGACCCGCCGGGTGCAAGGCCCCGTTGTTGGGCCTGGCGGGGGGATGGGAGGCGGCCGAGGGGGGTGTGTGTCTATGTAGATATAAGTGTGTGAGTGTGCGTGTGCATGTATATGCGTGTGTGTGTGCGGATATACGTGCGTGTATGTGTAAACACGCGCACCTACGCGTGTTTGTATGAGTCCGGGATACCCCCGCGGGAGTTAACCCCCGACCCCCGGTTTCCCGCCCTCCCAGAGCTGGAGGGGACGGTCAGGACGGCGCAGAGAAGGCCAGAGGGCAGGCGGAGACATGGCGACGGGGGCAGATGTACGGGACATCCTGGAGCTGGGAGGCGTGGAGTCAGAGAATACGGGCACCATCAACAAAAAGGACATCATCAACTCGGATAAGGTGAACTGCAGTGCCCTGAGGGGCTGCTGCCTGATTTCTAGGCACTGGCTGACCTTGCATGTGGTGTTTGGGGTGAATATTGAAAGAAAAGATGGAATAAAGCGTGTACCTTCTTAGTTACCTGTGCTGTGGCATCTGGTGTGGGATTTAAGCTGGAGCTGTGTAAGTGGTGTCCTGCTGAGCTGTCCAGGCCCCACGACATTTTCAGCTGTCTCCTAAAATTCTCATTTTGTGAAGTGTGATGCTATCTAGCCCCCAAACAGATGGAAATACCTGTTTTAGAAGAAAGAAAATATTGTCTGACTTGATTGAATGGCAGAAGTCTTCCAGCTTGTGTGGGGAAGGTGTGTGGCTGGGGATTGGGACAGCTGGGATGCATTGCCTGTGGGAATGTTGCAAGTTAGTAAGCTCTGTTAAGGATGTGTGACATGATGTGCTGCATTCTGTGTGGTAATGTGCTACAGTATCTTGTTTTCTGTTTTTTAAATTTGGGGAAGGTTGTGGGGGTCCCATGTTTTGCAGGATGTTGGGAAGGTGAACTTAGGAGTAGTTACGAGACGTGGAGGTGCTTTGAAATGTGCCCAGGGAGCTCTCTGGTACAGAGATGGTCTGATTTGAAGTAAAGCCTGTGTATTTGTGGAAAAAACCAAAACAGAACTAAGCATACACAACTATCCCATCCCTAAAAGCACTTCCTGGCTGTCATTGTTTGCTTCCACTGAAACCTTTGTCTCTGAAGAGAAGCACTGTGGTTTCACTGCCTTGCTAGGGCATACGGTGTAATTGGTGTAATGGAAAACCAGTGAGTTTGAGTCATTTAAAGGCTGAAATGTTAAAATTCCCGGTTATCAGCTGTGTTGGTGAACAGTGTCTGGTGAGCAGCTTGTTGGCTGGATTCAGCCTGCAGTGTTGCCACTGAGTGTTTGGAGTTGTGAGTTCTTTGATTTAAATGTGTGTTAGGCAGCAGAGAGCCAGAGGAGTACTGGTGGCTGGCTGTCTCTTCAGAGCAGAGACTAAGATGGGTTTCTCAAGTTTACTGTAATGGGGAGAGGGAGGAAGGGAATTTGCAGTGAAAAGTTTTGGGAAGGGTGCAGGAGGCCACTTGAACAAACCATTCTGAATTTCTACAAAGTACAGAAACAAAGCCAAACCAAAGGTGTAAGCTGTTGTCACATGGAGAGTGCAAAGTTGCTAATAACAGTGCAGCACTCGCTCAGGAAATAGATCTATTCTCAATTAGAAAAGAAACAGATTGATGTCTTGAAATCACAAGAGAACCATGAAGTACTTTCCAGTCCATTAGTGACTGAGAATGTTAAAATAAAAATTACTAGGCATAAAAACATTTAAATCAGCATGACCAAGTAATTTGTTCTCAACTCCTAAAAGTGCTGGCTGAGCTGATCTCTGGCCTGCTGATATTAACTTTTAATAAATCTGGGAACTTTGGGGGAATTCCAGAAGCCTGTGTTCACACAGGGTGTGCGGTGACCTGTGGGTAACTGCCTTGGTTGGCCTTACATTGCTCCTGGGCAAACTGATGGACACACTAGGAGAAAGGTGTTTGATTAGGGATGAAAAGGTGCTGATATAATGCGTGTCTGTCATGAAGTTTTATGGAAAGTAGTTGCAGTCCAAGATGACAGGGACTTATTTTTTTCAGTGGGATCTTGAATTTGCTTGATAAAGGTAACTGGATTTAACACAATTTATGATGCAGTGTTAGTTTTACTACTGAAAAATATTCTGATTTAAAATTTGGTATTGATATGGTAAAAAAGTGTGTAATAGTAGTGACAGGGCTAGTAGTTACAAAGACAATACAGTTAGACCAAATGCTCGGTAAACTTCTTCCTCTTAA
The DNA here is from genome assembly GCF_020740725.1 of Corvus hawaiiensis. NCBI lineage: Eukaryota > Metazoa > Chordata > Aves > Passeriformes > Corvidae > Corvus > Corvus hawaiiensis. The sequence goes on from NC_063221.1 coordinate 23,027,063, forward strand.
ATAAAGTGTAACTTGTTAGTGTGGCTGTTACTGTACCTACCTGAATCCAAAGCTGATCACCTGATACAGTTGATTACTGAGAAACTTGTAGATGTGGTATGAGTTGGACTGTGTCTTAGAAACCATCAAGTCTGACAAGGGTTTAGGGGCCAGATTGAGTTGTGTACACTGAATTCCTCTTATGAAGAAACTGTCAAAAAATTGTTTGCTGTGTAAATGGGACAGTGGAGGTGGGGCTGGAGAACTTTGGTAGGTGGTACTGGTGGTTTTTCCAGGGGGCTACTGTAAGGGTGTGATCACAGCTGGTAAAAACGGAAGCTGCTGCAGAACAAAGTGACAAAAACCTTTTAAAAACTGGGAAGACATTTCCTACTATTTTCTCGAAAAAGGAGAGAATCAATTAAACGCATTAATACCTCTCAGAGAGGATAGTGCTTGGCTAGTAAGAAAAGACTTAGTGCACTGGCCTGTGCAATCTATAGCCAGATGTTCAGCTTGGAATTTAAGTGTGTTATCAGCAACAGCAAATGGGGGTACTGGTGAGCCCTATCACTGAAAGTGGGTACATTTTGTCTGTCAGTGTCTTCCACCAGGAACAGGCATTTTCCTGGAGAAATTCAAGGTGTCTAAAACCAGATAAAAGTAAAAACCATCACAGGGCACCAGGTTATACGGTTTTAGTTGTCCCTCGGACATTTCTACTTCTGAATCTAAAATGCAATTCTTCTGTTTCAGAAAAAATCCAAGAAGTCTTCAGAGACATTGACGTTTAAGAGGCCAGAAGGAATGCACCGAGAAGTTTATGCACTTCTCTATTCTGACAAAAAGTAAGAGCACATGGTCATCTGTGCAGGTTGTGGGGTGGCCTGGGCTTTTGGTAGCAGGGCAGCGTCCTCTTGAAACCAGGAGTGGTCTCACTACCCAGATTGATTCCCCTTTGTGCTTGGACCATGCTTGTGCCCTTCTCTTAGTCATGGACAGTGTCTGTTTTCTCCCTTCTAAATTTGAGGGGTTTATTTGATGTAAGAAATTAATCAGATACAGGCACAATAGTCTAATGCAGACAAATGAGTGCTCTTACCCTTTGTATCCAGTTCTTTCTTAATCTCAACTGGGAATGACACCTGCTTTTATATCTGCAAAAAGAGTTCTGAGCCTGAAATCTCTTTGGGTTTGTCTTGGGCTGCTCCTTGCTTCTCATCACCAGCACTTTTCTCCACCACAGGGATGCACCTCCACTGCTGCCAAGTGATACAACTCAGGGTTATCGAACAGTCAAAGCAAAACTGGGCTCCAAGAAAGTCCGGCCTTGGAAGTGGATGCCTTTCACCAACCCAGCGAGGAAAGATGGGGCAATGTTTTACCATTGGAGGAGAGCAGCAGAGGAAGGGAAGGATTACCCTTTTGCCAGGTTCAATAAAGTAAGTGGGAGCACTTTCGAACAACAGCATATAAATAGTAGCTGGAAAATACCCTTCAGTCAGTTTCTTCTTGTCCAGACAGGAAGTGGATCCTTTCAACAAGTGAAGGCTGAGTTAGATTTGGTAATTGCATTTTAAATTGCAGCATGACCTGCAGCCATGTGACCATGGACTGGTGTCTCCAAATCATTCAGGCGAAGTGGGCTTTGTATGTGGCCAGAGCTTGCTAGAGACCCCTGTATTTCAGGTGTGCAGTCATTGGTTTGGTGAGGAGGACTCATGATATCTATCTCTGTTCTTGACCAACATTCTTCCCCTGATTACAGGCTCATTGTAGTAAAAGATATTCTATCCTGACTAACACATAAAAGTCATAAGTCTTGTTATTTTGCTCAGTATGAAAAAAATCGCTTGAGCTTCATGGCCAGAAAGGTGGCTTGCAACCTCTTGGCCAGATTCCAGCACAGATGCTGAATTACTTTGTGTTCCCTCTGAAATTGCTCTTGTGGTATCAGTGTGGTGCAGTTCCCTGTTCTTTGCGTCTTACATTAAATTGTCACAATGTGTTGTTGTAATCTCCTGCTGTCTTTTGTCCCAGATGTATCTGCTTTGAGTGGCTGGGCCTTTCATGTGTATGCACAAAGAAAACTACATCAAGATTTATACTTCAAAGTCAGGACCTCCAAAGTTAGGAAGGAGCAGAGTTAGGGTGCTTCCATAATGTAATTTAACTCCCTTCATGATGCAAATCTGAAAGAGTAAAAAAATCGTGTGCTAACATGATTCCACAAAAGCTCTGCTTGTGTGTAACCGTATACAATATTTTAAGTTTGTAACCCACAGAGCATCAGCTCTAACAAAGCTTGGCTTCCTGCAGAGTTAAGTGGTTGGTTGACCTTATATGTTAGAAGGCTCAAGCTCTGACTGATGCTTTTCCTCTAGCTGGGACATTGGTAAGAGCCTCCTGTGGTATCTCTTCTCTGATGTCTGGGGTGGAAGTCTGAAGTATGACTCACTTAGTCGAAGCACCTACCTCGCTGTCTGAGTGAAACTTTGTGAGGCTAATTGTCTCTAAGACTACTGCTGGAACTGGTTTTGGCTGAATTCAACTGAGTTTATCAGAGGGGGACACACAGCACATATGGGTGTTTTAATTATATGATTCTTGTTTCCTTAACTTTATCAGGTACTGTGAATTGACAGACAGACGAGCCTTCAGCAAGGCTGTAACCTTTAGATTAGTGGTACAGGCCTCTGCCATCTGCAAATGCCCAATTGCATAATATCAGGAGCAAGTTGTTATCCTTGTGGTGCTGTAGTTGAGAAAGTTGAAGGCACTAATGAAGAGTTTTGCAGATATTTGCTGTGTCAGAGGAATTTTTTTTACTTTTCCAGACTCTTTTGTGGGTTTTTTCTCACATACTTGATACCTCTGCCTGAATCTTTCCCTCCCCTTGGAATGAACCTGTTTTCCTGTGTAGTCTGTCCTGTTGGTTGCTCAAGCTCTTTAACTCCTGGGTCACTGCTCAGTTGCTTTTCCTTTTCTCTGTGCTTCCAGTCTCCAGTCCAAATCCCTCCCTCTTTGTTGTGAGATCCAAAATGTAAACTTGGGTTTCACCGTGTACACTGAGCCTTGTTTCAGGGTGTGAAACAGGAGTATAAAAGCAGCTTTGCTGGTGTTAGAGCAAGGCCCTCTCTCAGCCTTTTGGCTACCATCAGCAAGGGCTTAGAGAAAGTGTATGAGAATGGGGCAAATACATATTTTCCTGCCTTCTGGTGGCCTTTGGTTTAAGGATTTCTGAACTTGAAATTTGTGTTTAATAATTCTTGCTAGGTACATTCAGGGCAGAAAGCTGCTTTGTGAATAACCCATGCTAATGAGTTCTTCAGGCTGATTTTGTGTGGTGTGCAAAGGTGCTTTCTTCTCATTTCAAACTGCTGGCTTGAGGTTTAGTCCTCTGAGATCTTGTGTTACATGATGTAGTAAATTGTCCTTGCTGGGTGCTGTGTTTTCTGTAATTTGACGTGCCCTCCTGTGCACTCCCTTGTTCTCAAATATCCTTTCTTTTGAAATGGGTGGACTAGGAGTGAGTGTTCTACTTAAGAGAGCATGGTGGGTTTATGTGGGCTCTGTTTCTCTATCTCCCTCATAATTTTTACTGTTCAATTTGTATTTTTACCTCTATTAGGCATTGTGCTGATGTTTTCATAGAACTATCTTGTGGCTCCAGGATCCTGAGCAGTTTCAGCTAATTTAATACTCATCACTGTGTGAGTTTATAGTGTGAAATGTTGGACTGAGAGAGGTTTTTCTGGGCTGTTGAATCCTCCTCTTGGCTCTTTCAGGTCCTGCCACCATCCAGTCCCTTTCACAAATTGATCAAGTTCCTTTTGAAAAGCACTTGGCTTTTCCTGCCCCTGTGCTTCCTCGGGAAGCTCTTCTAGACTGTCTTTGCTCCATTTCATTTCCAGGTTAAATTTTCCATGTTAAATTGGCATTTTTTTGCAAGTCAATTTCTTTGTTCTTATTTCAGTTGTTCTTTTCTTCCCATGGGTATTCCTTTCATTTCATCTAACAGACTTGAAGCCTGCAGTCAGATTCTCTTTCAGACTTCCTTTGCTAGGCTGCATTCTCTTCCAGTCTGCTGTGGGAAGACAAGCTCTCCACCCCATTACTCATGCTCTTCTCTCTACTTGTTTCCATTTCAGTGCATCTTTCCTGACCAGGGATCAGTAGTGTTGTAGTTGGTATTCATGCCAGTATTCTTGTTCTGCAATTGAAACACTGCCAATTTCTGCTGGAAATCCCTTTCTGGGGGTCATAGTTGCCTTTTCATGGTTACGTTGCATTTGAATGTATAGTCAGCCCGTGGTTGGCTCAAGCTTTCCATCTCTTCCTACCTTCTCATTTCTCAGTGGTTCTCACCTGAGCAGCCATGAGTGGGAGCTGAGGAAGTGTTTTGGAAGTGTCTTTGCTCTTGTTGCGTTCTCTTGTCTGATGAGGAGTCTGCCACCTTCCCTTCCATCCACTGCAGAGGACCCTGCTGCATCTTCTCATATGGAAGTGGTACTCGAAGGTTGAGGTTCAGTGCATCCCCAAGAGATCTGCTTCACCTCTGAGTTTCTGTCTCAGTGGTGGAAGAAGGGCAGTAGACCTAAAGAGGCTGTTTTTTGGAGGCTCAGAAATGCTCCTCCGAGCTGTATGGAGTTCATGAGGATGACTTTCGTGGTGACAGGACACAAAACCACAGAGGTGTTGAAGCACATCTGCTACTTGAATGCACACAATTTTCTTGTGAAGGTAGGACCTCCTCAGGCTAAGCAAAGCTTTGCTGCAGGAGGAAGGGAGTGAGAGGGAATAAGGGAGGAAAGCACAGGCTTATTTACACTTTTGCTTTACCACATGCTAGGATTTCCCCTAATATAGTAAATATTTTTGCTGTTTCTTTAATACTCATGTGACACTTGTGTTCTGGATAGAGCCCTTGCAGAGCAGTTCCAGACTGGGGACAGTACTGTGGGCTTGGCCTTTTAGGCACCTGGGACACAGAGTTGGACTGTCATTTGGCTCTGTGGTTCTGCTGGAGAAAAAGGTCTATGAGGAAGGGAGTGACAAAGTTGTTTGCCAAGTTTATGGCCTTCAGTTGTACAGTCTTTCAAATCTTCATGATAGTGTCTGTGCCAAACATGAAAGAAGTAGTCTGAGTATCAAAGCAGAAGGTGTGCTAAAGGCTGGGGACTACTGCTCCTTGCCTTTCCTGTTCTTCCTGTACAAGTGAGCATGTCCCAACCCAAGTGAAGAGTCAACTGTCAGAGCAGTTTATGCCAAGATACTGGTTTTGCTGTATGGGAGGAATGCAGGGAGGCTGGCTGAACCTTGGTTTCACTGTCATGTTAGCCTGCTAATTTTGAAATCCATAGTCAGGATGTGGGTCGCTGACCTCTGCCTGTGTCAGACACCTGAAATAGGTTTCAGCCTCCTAGGTGGCAGTTCCTGGTAAGCTTCCCTGAATGTCACGTTATGGCCTTGGGATCACACATTGCTCCATATCAAGTCCTCTGCCTGCTTATCATGTTTCCTACTACCAGGACTCATTGCTCAGGGTCCTGGCAGCCCCCTCCTGTCAGTACTGTGCTCATTTTCTTGGCTCAGGTATCTTGGCAGTGAGGAGGGCAGTGCTGCAGGAGAGCTACCATGGTTTTCTCTTCTCTCCATAGACAGTGCAGGTTCCTGTCTACTCAGAGCAGGAGTACCAGATGTATCTCCACGACGACGCGTGGACCAAAGCTGAGACAGACCATCTCTTTGACCTGGCTCGGCGCTTTGATCTGCGCTTCGTGGTCATTCACGACCGCTATGATCACCAGCAGTTCAAGGTGAGTCCTGGGGTCAAGTTGCTGCTAGCAACCTGCTGCTATGGCATGTGCAGGGCTTTCTGCACTTGAAAGACTAAATTACCCTTTATATCAACTTAATTAGGGGAAAATAATGAATTATTGGCAGCAAGGAATATTGAATTCCCAGCACAAGGCATTGCTGCTTGCTTTGTTTGTAATTAAATCTACTGTGACTTGTTCTCATTCCCTGTTGTGTTTTATTAGAAAGTTAGAAGGTTTGCACCTGCCAGGAGAACAGCTTGTTGTTCCTTGGAGAACAAGCAGCTGGGGAGTTTGTTTATTTGAGCAGGCTAGGTGTTCTGGATTTCAGTCTAGGCCCTTGGAGAAGGATCTGCCAGTGAACCCTGAGGGTTGGGACTTCTCCATGGTACTGTTCCTGACTTGTGGTCTGACATGGTGCAGGTTTCCATCATCTCTGCTGTGAAATGAGGACCATCAGTGGTCTGAAAATGCAACCCTGGTGTCATGATTGCAGATCTCCTATACTGGTTCCATGCCTCCTGGTGACAGAGGGAGTGTTATGGCTTCTCAGAACAGATCCAAATCCTGTAACTTTTTGCTGTCCTCTGAAATGCTCACACGAAGAGCCTGTAGCAAAGTAAAATAGCAAGAGTATGCTCGGCTGAGTAGCCCAAACATCTTTGGTACTGGGGTTAATGGGACACAGCTCAGACTTCATGAAATGATGGGCTGCGAATTGTTGCAGCTGATACCTTCTTGGTTGTGACTTGAATGACCATTGTCTGGAGCAACTTGGAGACCTGCACATTTGTTGCAAGTTTCCTGCTTGCAGACTTTCTCCTCTCAACTCTCCTTGCATCTTTTTATCTTCACTGCTGGGGGTGCTTCACCGCTGTATTGTCTCTAAACCCTCAGCATTGTTGGATCTTTCGGTGGGTGTTTTTAAAGCAGTACCTGTGAACCCATGACAGTTAATTCATGCAGCTCACTGAGAAACTCCTCCTTCCCTGTCATTCCCCTGGCACCTACAAGGGTCCCTGCTGACCTTCCTCCCAAGCACTGTGTCTTGTCTTGTACTTGATGTGACATCCTTCAGCCAGTGGTCCTTAGGTGGCTATTGCACAAGGTTTTGCTTGGTTCTTCCATAATGTTGTCCTCCTGTGATGTCTTCCACAGAAAAGGTCAGTAGAGGATCTGAAGGAACGGTATTACCACATTTGTGCCAAGCTGGCAAACATTCGTGCGGCTCCGGGCACAGACCTGAAAATCCCAGTCTTTGATGCTGGCCATGAGAGACGAAGGAAGGAACAACTGGAAAGGCTTTACAATAGGACACCAGAGCAGGTAACTTGGGGAAGAGAGCATCACTGCTCCAAAAGATTGATAAGTTGAGTCGGTAGGTGTGTGATACAGGCCAGAGGGTGGGAAAGGTTAAGAAGGGCTGGACAAGAAAAGAGCAGCAACTGAGTACAGCTTTTTTTGTTGGGTTAATGTGCCTTTAAGGAGTTTAAAAGGACACTAACTGAGAAATCTGACTATACAGGAGAAAGGGCTACATGAGCAGAGTTATGGTCTCCAGTAACTGCCAGGACCTTCTCAGTGACACTGACTGTATTAGTCCTCTGATAGAAGCAAATTCTCTGGTCAATGTCTTTACGAGTACCGGAGTATCATGGAGAGAGAATTATTTATTTGAGAGTAAAAATCTTTCCAGAAAACATCAAAGACTAAATCTGCATGCTTAGTTCTCCTCTGTGTTGAAGCTATGTAATGGTCCTAGGGTTTAGAGATTAAGAAACTGTGTTCTCCATAGGCTGGGGGAAACCATCCTTGTGGATTTTCAGTTAATTCCCTCCAAGGACAAGTTCATATGGGACTTCTTCCCCCCATTGACAGGTGTCAGTACTAGGCCTAGTTGCTCTGGGTTCTGTATGCTATATCTGGGGAGGGGAGCCAGCTTTTCACAACACTGTATTTGCAACTACAGCATATTTGGGCTTTTTTACCTTTCTGTCTGTGCTTTTGGACTCCGGAAGATGGGATTAGTAATTTATGGATTGTTGAAGGGTGCATCATAAATGTTGTAATGCAGTACCTGCCGGATTGTAGAGTGGCATTGCCACGGGTACAGGGTAAGGTTATGGAGTGTAATCTGCCCTACAAATCCAAGAAGTTAAGCAGGAGCATAAAGTCATTCCCAGGCTGGCCCGGGGCAGAGCTGTTATCGGTAGATGGCCCCCTTGCCTTGCCAGGCCTCCTCTGCTCTCTGACTGCCCTGACGTGCTCTGGTCTGCAGGTGGCAGAAGAAGAATACCTCATCCAGGAGCTCCGCAAAATTGAAACCAGGAAGAAAGAGAGAGAAAAGAGAACCCAAGACCTGCAGAAGCTTATCACAGCTGCTGACACCACCACTGAGCAGAGGCGTGCTGAGCGCAAGGCTCCCAAGAAGAAGCTGCCACAGAAGAAGGAGACAGAGAAGCCTGTAAACATTTCTCTCTTTTTTTAATTTTTTTTTTAAATTTTCCCTTTCCCCTGTTTATGCTCTGGTGGGGTAATGTGTTTTCTGCAGCAGTCCTATGGGGATCAGGCCCTTTTTGGGTAGGGGGGGAGTAATGGCTGGCTGCCTTCTGGCAGATGTTTTTTCGTTGCATCTTTGGCAGGCAGATTGGTGTAAGGCAGCCATTGTCAGAGTCCACTGGTGTGCTCTCTGTCTCTCCCTCATTGGAAAAATGCTGTTTTAAGTCCTGTTTCTCTTTCCCTCCCTGAGAAAAGGCATGAAATAATGCCAACCATTCATGCATCATGGCAAGGAGAAGCATCTGTCTCCCTGCTTCTTCCAAGTGTGTTCTGTTACTGCTGTAGGATTGGCCCACAAACCCATTGTCTTTCACCTGCCGTCTTTTCCTAGTCCAAGTTTTCCTTTCCTCCCCAACTCCTGGATCTCAGCAGCATCTCCCCAAGCTCAGTACATGCCCCTCTCCTGATCCTGAGCTGTGATCAGAGCAGCCCTGCTGCGGGACTTGTATTGTGGGAACCATTGCTATTTCTCCATGAGCTGAGCTGAAGTCTAAGGAGCCCAGAACACAGGTTTCAGTTCACATTTGATGCTACCTCCGTTTCCCTTTCTGGAAAGAGGAGGACAGCATGGACTGATGTAGGTTCAGCACCTTCAGTAGGAAAGGGCTGTTAAAAAAAAATCTCAGATGTTTCCAGTGAGTCTCTGGGAATTCCTGTCCCTCCACCTTGTGAACAGAGAGCACATGTGCCCTTTTTCTCCAAAAGGTTCTGTACGGAGAGGGGGGAGAAGCGGTGAATTCTAGACAGTTATTGCTTGAAGTGTGCCTAATGGTCACCACTTCCTCAGAACACTCTTTTGGTGTGTCGTGTCCCATGTGTGTCCCTGCGATGTGATGAGTATAGTATCACTGGGCACCCTGTGCATTGCATTCCCTTAAGGGTTGTTCTGGGAAAGCTCAGCCATAGCTGGCATATCTCCCTGTAAAGACAGCAGTTTGTCATTGGTGGTAATGAAAAAAAGAGGGCTAGAGAATGGGGCTGGGAAGATGCTGAGGATGCCAAGATGAGGGAGTCCACCCCTAAGTGTTGGCCGGGGCCTGTCTGCAGGCTTATAGTGCATAGGCACACCAGGGCAGGCAGAGAAGCAGCTTCTGTTGTTGCACAAGCATCATTTCAACCATGACAGAGTCCATTAGGAGTCAATTACCAACTATAGCTGGGAAATGTTAAAAAAAAAATTGCATTTTAACTAAGAATTTGAATCGGGAGCTGCATCAGCATCATTTCAACAAAGGAAAATCATTTAGCAAGGAGTCAATTGAGGTTGAAGCGTTTACAGCATGTACAGGCTGTACAGGCACATGAGGCAAAAGAACCCATTTAATTGCTTATTGCCGAATGCAAGTCAGAGTTGGCTTGGCTGAGGCAACGATGCTGATTTCCCCACACTGCTTGTGGCAGGGTGTTCAGCGACAGGCTGAGGGGCAGAGTTCAGGGAGTTTGGAAGCCAGCCTTCATTCAAAGGAAGCAGAGAGGATTGGTTTTCGATTGCAGCCTTGTTTGTCTGTAATAATGCAAGCAGGGAGGCTATATCCTACCAAAGATCAAAGTGATCTCTACAAGTTTATGAGCCCTGTTGGTAGTTAGAGAATACTTTTTCCTTCATGGTCATGTTTAGGAATCTTTTCCCAGGTTCTCTATTTATTGGACAGACTACAGATAACTGAAATAATCTTAATGCCTGGCCATGCAGAGTGGTTTGCAGGGTGCCACCTCAAGATTAAGAGATAGCTGATAGGGATGTGAGAGTCACTGGCAGGGAACTTCAGAAATTGAGTCACTGTCCTTCAGCATCTCTTGTGATCTTGGGGCAGCCCTGGCTGTCTCAGCCCTATCTGGAACAAAGAGCAAGCTCTAGAGCCTCTCTGCATAGAAATGTGGGAGCAGCAAGGCAAATGCTGTCTCCAAAGAAATGGGGAGATTTGAGGTGACTTAGTTTTGGAAAACATGATTGTGCACGTGTTTTTGCGGAGGTTGTGGCTATTCTTAGCTTGAATCATAAGCATTGCTGACCCATTCAGGGGACCCCAAACCATTCAGTGCAGAGATAGCCTGGTTTAATAGTTTAAAAGTCTGCTCACCTTTTGCTTTGCTCGTCAGCACAGATTTACAAGGGATTGCATTTGTTTTTTTCCATTTTGTTGAAATGCAACTATGTGCCCTACTGTTAGCAGCAGAAGCACTGGAAGTTCGCTGCATTCTAATGCTGTGCTTAAAATACAAAGTAAGAAAGAAAACTGTCTAATGAGTCGACAAATGGCAAAACATGTATGAACAGCAGGCCTCCCTGGGAGGGGGCAGTCCTTGCATCCTCATTAGTGGGCTCATGTCTGTACAGATCAGAGGTTTCTCAGCTTATTCCTTAGAGAGTTTGCAGTCAAAAGCCAAGATTTAGGGAAGTCCTGGGCTGTTTTGATCAGCGAAATGGGTCTAAGTTGGATAAGGATGATTCTGTGCAAATATGTATGAATACCATTTAGGGTCAGGGTTTCTGTATGGGTGGATGTAAGTTTCTGTGCAGAGCAGTGCATTTAAACTAACTGACCAAAAATGTTTGAGCTTTCCAGCGACACCTTGAACTGGAGTAGTCTTCTCAATGAATTTCTTGGGATTTTCCCACTGAATCCCATTGCCTGGGATTTTCCTCTTGCCTCATCTCTGACACGTGGCCGTGGCAGGTGGTTCTCTGTCATAGGAAACAGTGTTTCCCCTTCAGATAGTCTCTGTATGAAATCTTGCGTTTCTTGTGTTTCCTCCATCAACACATCCTGTTTCGCTCTCTTTCAGGCTGTTCCTGAGACTGCTGGCATCAAGTTTCCTGACTTCAAATCTGCAGGTGTCACGCTGCGGAGCCAGAGGGTAGGCTCTTGTCCTGATCCTGTGGGATCTCTGTTAATGTCTTTCACTTTGCCTGTCTCTCTCCTTGTCTGTTCTCCTTTTATAGCTAAAGAAAGTCAAGTTCTTGCCTCTAAAATAAGAAAGGAATTCCATAAATGTGGAGACTCAGAAACCTGGAATGCTGGTTCTGTGAAAGCCAACTCACTGCCTTGCAGAGGCACCTGAACTTGCTGGTGTTTGTCACTGGTGTGCCTGCTCTGCTGTTAGGCACCTGTGACAGAACCAAGTGGAACTGTCTAGTCCAAACAGAGCTCACAGCCAGAACTAATGATCCCCATGGAGCACGTGTATTAATTGAGAGGTGCTTTTGGAGTGGTTTGGGCTAGAAAGGACCTTAAAGATCATCTAGTTAAGATGATCTTTAAGAACTGAATGTTCAGGTTGTGTCTTGAAAAAAACAGAGACACATAAACACATACAATTTTTAGCTTTTCTATTTACATTATCTTAGAAAATATTTTTTGGAGAAGCCCCTGTGTTCATTCTGTTGCAGAGATATTCCTGAGTAGAGAACTTTCTTGATGTTTTTGTATTGCTTTCTTATATCAGCAAGACTTGACACTTGCCTCTTAGCCACAGGCTTTGGGATATCAAATAACTTAAACCTGCTTGGTCAACTGAATGTTTTCAGAGGAATTTTGATCCTGTGTGCCCATACTAGTGCTTTTTGCTTTTTTCCTAGCCAAAAAATAAAAAGATTTTTAGTTTCTTTATTATAGAAAAGTTGGATAAGTATGTTCCTTGCCTGGCACTCTCACTTGGCATAGTAAATTTAAAAGACTGTTTTTGTGGAATGTTCTTTTGATATCAGAATGGTTTCAGATCTTCCTAGCTGTTAATAGAAATGTGTTTGGGATAATGCTGCTTCCATGTACAGGTGCATGGGTGTGTTAGAGGTGGGATGCCTCAGCAGGGTCACTGCTCAGGGGCCCCTTCAGTGTACTGGTGCCACCATCTGCAGGATACCTGTTCAAGTGAGGGGCTACGGCCTTGAGGAAATCACAGTCCAGAGGCAAGCAAGACTGCAGTGCATGTGTTGAGATTTATTGAGACGTGGCAGACGTGTTCTTGGGCACTAAGATAAATAGAGTAATTTATGGAGATTGATTTGGATTTTGAAAACTAATAAGTAATGGTTGATCTTTTTAATTTTTTTTTACCCCCTCTGGAAGAGACGCTGAGCAATAACATATCAGTGATGGAACCATCTGGCAAAGCCAGCAGCCTTTTTGTGCACCAAACAGGCAATTCAAATCCCAGCCTTCATGGAAATGGGTGCTACATGCTTTTATCTGTTCCTAATGCTCACAAGATGCAGTGCTAAGCTGAGGCACGGCAGTCTGATTCAGCAACTTTTAGTCTGCAGTATCCAAGCTCCTGGAATGACCTAGTGCAACTTTCTATGCTCTGCTTGAAATTTTTAAGGAGATATATGCTATTCTTAGAATTAGTGGTGGTTTGTGAATTAAGAAAGATGGTACATCACTGATCTGGGTGAAAAAACAACACTTTGCTGTTTGGAAATGTGAAACCTACCTCTAACCCAGAAAAATGAATTCATTTGTGGCTTTTAGCCAGTCACCTGGCTTCCTTTTCCAAGCCTTCCCTGTTTTTAAAACAGGAACTATTAGACTCACTTGCTTCACAGATGCCTGATGGGGAGAATTAATTACATGAGGTCAGTACAGGCCTTTTGAACTGGTAAGAGGTGCTGAAGTGCCAAATGTTATGGAGCTGACACAAGTCCATGCTAATCCAAATTATTTTACTTGTGGGATTTATATGGCAAACCCTCTGAACTCCAGTGATGTGGAATTGATCAGGGTGGAGGCTGACTAGGACTAAGTGAGGAATTCGAATGAAGTGCTGGAAATTCATACTCTGGCAACATCCAGTGTAAGATGTTTTGCCCTTAGCACATTGAAAAATGATATCTAAAAGCTTGTGCTGTCCTACAGCAAGTTCTTTTGCCTGAAGACCTAAAGAGTTCCTCACCTAAAGGCTTCTATTGTCCTCCTTTATTTTATACTTTGCTACTGTGCTTTACGCCTTCATGGTTAGGTGAAGTTGGATTTTGCACTGAGATCGGGGCTCAACCTCTGTCATGTGTGAAAAATGTACCATATCATCCCCAGGATAATAGCACTTACTCTTTGATTAGAGATTTTTTTTTTCCTGAGGATTTACAATTAGTCTGAAATCTGAGTTAAAATTAATTTATAGAAATGAGTCCTTGAAGAAAAAGTTAGGAATCCGTATTCAACTTAATTTGTTCCCAGTAGTTTTTATGACAATAGCCATGGCTCTTCAAATTCCCCCTGTCGTTAAAGCTTACACAATCTTACGGACAGGCTGAATTTGAAGACTGTTTTTTTTTCCCTGTGAGGATTAATGGTCACTTACAGCCATTATTCTTCATAACCGAAAGTTTCTCCTTCAGCAGACGCTGAAGAGTAATCTTCTGCTGTGAGTTCGACAAGCTGCCTTCTATCAGACTGGCTTCAGTCTCCCATTGTTCTCCATGGGACTGTGGCCACAGGCAAAGGAGGCCACAGCCCCTGTGCCCTTGCTCGGCATGGGATTTCCCTCTGCCTCCTGACAGCACAGACTGCAAGTTTCTCTAAGGCAGTGGGAAGCTGGGCATTATGAAAAGCTTCCTCTTGATTCAAGGCAGCATATTGCCTTGGTGCCACTGGGAACAGGAGGCAGTAGCAGGTGTTTGGAAAGGGGTGAGAGAGTTTCTTGAAAAGAATTTTAGACCTTTGCCTTTCCTGTTAGTAAAACAGTGTTATGAAAATAACATCAGAAGTGTATTATTAATCCTAAGCATTACTTCTGGAAAACTTCCTGTTATACCAGGTCTGCTCAGCTGGGAGGTCAGACAGCCAAAGAGCCAGAGGAAAAGAGAGTCGGGTAGGGAATTTGAGCAGGGAAAGGTGAAGAAAAGACTAAAGGGAAAGCAGGGAGCTGTGAGGAGGGAATGCTTTGCTGTGGATCTGCCTGAAGGAAAGGAAAATGGGAGCTGTTGAACTTGAATCTTTTCCAGGATCCAGACAAACCAACAGTAACCACATGTTTGTGATCTGGGCATGATGTTGCAGAACTGAATTTGTTTTGATTTCACCACAGTGTTTCTGTACCATGTTATTTTCAGCTTTAAGTTTAACCTTTGACTTTATTGTGTTCAGAGCACTTGACTTAGGCATACTTAACATCTCTGCAGTGTGTTTTAAGTAGTTTTTCTCTCTCAGCTCTGCCTGTGAATTTTAACTTAGGATTTCAGTAATGCTGTTGAATTGTTGCAGCAGTGCTTTTAAGAAGGAAGGTGATGCATGGAAAAGGATGGATGTTTGTACCTACTCCTGCACGTTGAAGTGTATGTCTGTGTCCTTGCTCTGTTGTCATGGGTTTGGAAGCAAAGGAACTGGAAGATAATTGATTGAGTGGTGTCTCATCTGGAAACAAAACAAAACTCTGTGATGAAAAAGAGTTTGTAGAATTTTCAGTCTGCGGAAAGGACTGAGGGATGCTCCAGCTTAGTCATTCAAAGAATTCAAAGGCTTCCAGACAGCAGCCTGACTCCATCTGCTTAACTGGGATCTTGTAAACAATTTGCCAGTTGAACAAATTAAGAAAGAAGTAAAGGAAAGAAAATTACAAGTAGAGCTTTAGTACCCCTTGATTCAAATATTCACACTCACCAGCTTTTAAATATTTAGTAGCCTTCTGAACACTTTTTTAGTTCTGATTTATGAATAAGAATTTACTGTGGTGGTGTGGGGAGAGCATGTGTGAGTTCTTCCATTTTTTTTTTCTTGGAGTGAGAACTAAGTGCTTACTGCAAGTCCAAGGTGAATGATATTTCTAGAGGAAGATGGGGTTGTATGTATGTGTTTAGACATGTTTATTCTCTGTATTTGATCTGACCAATAATTAAATGGCCAAGCATGCTGGCTGCTTACTCTGCATTGGAGGCTGCTGGCTCTGTTCCTTCCCTATCATTAATGCAAACCCAGACCTCATTGGCAGTGAACATGTGAAACATCTGTCTGTCCTCCTGTGATCAATACGGTCCCTTCAGAGGTTCAGCTTTTGGAAGCAGTTCCATAAAATACCAGTTATTTTTATTTGGATTTGATAAATTTAATTACTTGAAGCAATTAATTATTTATTTGTTTTGTATTGATTGCACTCCAAGGCGTTCTGACATCAATCTCATGGAGATCAGCACACCCTTATGAGGTGGGAAAGTTTATGTTTCCAGGTCTGAACATCCCATGGATTAGTTAGCTGAGATGTGCTTGTTGCTTCTGCTAGCAGTTTTTCATTAGTGAAGTTGTATGTTTTGCACTCTACAAGAGAGTGGCTGGGAGTAATTTCCACAGGGAGTCTGACAGAGGTGTAGAAGGAAGTAATTGTCTCATTTCTGTGAATAAAAGTTATGAAGAAATGATGCAGGCTGGATCGAATTCATGTTGTGGCATCGCCATCTATTTGTTGTATTACATGCCCTTTAATTAGGGCCAAGAGAGTGCTGGTGCATTTCCTAATCAAACTCCTGTCTGTAGAGAATGAAATAAGATGAAAATATTGGCGTATTTATTTTTAAAGAGAACTGCAAAGGATACAAAATCTTGAATGAACTAGAGAAGGTGAATCCAACACATCTCTTCCTCCATTCTTGTTCTTAGCCAAAGCAAAAGGCACTTAAATTGCTGAGAGAAAATGCATCCATCACCTTTTTTTTTGTGGGGTCGTTGGTGTGGGAGAGCATCTGGACCAAAGCCTTAGTAGGTTCTCGGGTGTAAGGAGAGCGCTCTTGGTACAGGAGTGGGATCACTCTGGGTATAGGATCTTTAAAATAAGTTGCAGTTCTGGAAAGGACACTCCGTATTGCTGCTTCTGTTGAATCATCCAGTACCAAACAGTGTCCATGCAGTATGAGGCCTCAGGGACCTTTGTCGGTCCTGGATTTGAGAAGCTTTTACTATCTTTGTGTGCCCATAGTGACACAGTTTCAGGTATCATTCATCAGCCAGTTTTATTGTGTGTGACTTGTGCAGAGCTCCATATATATCACTTTTTTCTTTCATTAGTGTAACCAATATAATGATCGAACTGTAATTAGTCACTGTGGTTGTTTGTATTTGTGTAAGTGGAGATTCAGTTAAATTATTTAAGAGAAAAGCAACATCAATTCAAGACATGCATGTGTTGCTACGCTTTCCTGTGTCTGATCTGGAAGTTTACATAACGTTCTTGTACTATGGTAGAGTGTCCATGGAATTCCCTCTCCTGTGGCCTGTCTTAGGCCTCCTCCCTGCAATCACAGCACACACTTCTGTGCTCTTGATTTGCTTCTGTCAGATGCAGCTCAGAGGCTGCAGCCATTTCCATTTTCTGCAGCCACCTCTACAGGTCTCAGCTTGGTGTCCGTGCCTGTAGTGAGAGGCAGGGGTAGGACTGTCTGGGAATCTGCACAGCTGCTTCAAGCAAACTACTACACTACTGTAGTGTCATTCTGGTGATGTGCTTTTAGCATAAAATACCCCCCGGTAAAAATGTCCTGTGCAGTTCTTTCTTCTGCACCATGTATTTTCTTATTTTTTCCTACACAAACACTTTCTGTAGTCCTTTTGCATTTGTTTTATAGGCTTGCACTATTTTTAAAGCAAAAGGTATTTAAGGACAAGGAATCTCAGGATTGGTAAGTGGCAGATAATACTTTGCTTGCCAGAGGATGTCCATCTTGTAAATGGGAGGCAGTCCTGGCAAGGTGTGAATTCCTCTTGTCTTCTCAGGTGTCTTGTTTCTTGTCACAACCTGTGTGTCAAATGGGGAGAGAGCCGGTGCTTGCTAGGTTCTCAGCCGTCATTGTGTGGATTCCAAGTAGCCCTAAGTTAAAGGGCCGCTTGTGCTGTGTCAAAGCAGTCTGTACCCCCTTTCTAGGGGAGAAAGGGTGGGAGACTATAAAAACCTTGAATACCCTTTTGCCTGCACTGGTGAAAACCCTTCATGCTGAAATGTTGATACTTCAGGACTTTGGTTCCTTCAGGAAATCTTTTAGCTTTACCCCTTGAATCAGTGCTACAGGTGAATAATGAGGCATTAATGTTTATAGGATAGCTTTACCCCTTGAATCAGTGAGCTACAGGTGAATAATGAGGCATTAATGTTCATAGGATCAGTGAGTTGCTTCTTTGCCATATGCCTAAGTATGCTGGGCTTCTCTGGTATCTGTTGGCCTCCCTCATCTTGACAAAGCCTTCACTAGGTATATTCCTGTAAAACTGGTTTAATTTACTAGGAGGATGCAAGTACAGAATTTATAGTTTTGCACAACTGATTTGGGAATTCGTGAGGTATGCCTAACCACAGTCCAAAAATCCCTTAAATAACCATTTACATAGGTTACTATAGAAATGTTTTCTTTTTAAAAGATTGGTTTATTTAGCATTAAGCCTCACTGATGGAGCAAGTTGATAGTCATGTGCCACTCCAGAGAGATGGCTGTGTGTTTAGTGTCTTACATAGCATAGGAGAGATTGCACAGTGGTATTACTCCTTATTTTCACCAGTGCAAAATCTTAATGTGGCAGATCAGCAGGCACAGACAGAAGACACAGAGTCCCTAGCTGTAAGCTGGGGCAGAGGGAAGCATGTATGTTCATTGAGACAGGTAATACCTGTGCAATTTCACACTTTCCTAGTTTTTGCATATATCCATTGCACTTGCCCATCCACCTTCCACTGTAGCACTTCAGTTCCATGCAGTGAAGCACTTCAGAATTTCAGAAATGTGCAGGTTCATATCTAAAACTGAATTTTTCAGTTGAGGTTTTTCAGATTCCAGAGCTCTAAGACTAAAGTACTTAATATGTTTCTTTCCTTCCTTCAGTCTTAAAACTGTACAGGAGTGGAGGCTCCCTGCTCCTGCAGAGCAGAGCCATGCAGCCCAGGAATGTTTGACCTTCAGGCAGAAAATGCAAAAAACATTATTCATCTGAAACTTCAGCACTCCTTCCTGGAAATCCACTAAACCATTCAGTACTTTAAAGATATCCATGAAGAAAGTGCCTAATGAGAAAGTTTTCTTGCTGCTGAAATCCACAAAGAAGGTGGTTTTCACTGTCAGTGAGCTATATTATGATGCTGAACAATACTGGTGCTGATGCATAAAACTACAGTTTACAACTGTACAGACACAGCTCAGATGTGTGGAGATTTTAGGATTAATGTTTTCAGGACAGTTATATCGTTTAGGGTTGGGGAAGGCTGATTTTAAGGAGAAGTTTACCTTAAAATTGAATTAAAATGAAGTGCAGCATCAGGGAGGGTACATGTGAAATATTCAAATAACCACTGATTAATTTTAAAAACCTTGTGTTTTGGTGATAGAACAAAAAAGAGTTTTCAGCACAAAAGAGGATTTTTTGAGGCAGGAGTGGGGAGCTGGGAGCATCAGAAAAGGAGCATTTGTGAAGAAAGTGATGAATTGAGAACAGGGCATTTAAGATGACCACACAGATACAATCACTCAAGGTCCCTGGCAGAATCTGTAGATTCCATTTCTACTGCAGATCCCCATGATAGTCTCTACCTGCCAGGTGGTGATGCTGTGAGACATAACAGGACTGTGTTGCAAGCTCTGCTATTACTTAGACTTCATTACTCTACTAAAATAGATTCAAATACATTTACAACTGTGCTTAAAAGTATTAGCATAAATCATGAAAACTGAGTGGCACAGAAAAATAAATGAACCGAGTCTGTTTGGGGAGGCTATATCTTCAGTTATTTCTTATCCTGTTTGTTCATTTAATGAATTTTGCCAATTAACAATTAATTTGCAGTAGGTCTCCTAGTCATTAGTGTGAATTAGCAAGGTTTTGTTGGCGGAATGCCTCGAACATTAAATAAAAATCCTGTATCATGCAAAACCTCAAGGGTATTCCATGGTGAGATCCTGTACAGAAATTGAACTGTAGGGTCCACCCCAGTCTCAGCCCCTGCTGTGAAGGTGTGGTGGGTGCTCTGTTCTGATCTTTTTAAACTGCATGACCCAGCTCGAGCAATGTCCTCCTCCTTCAGAGGGGAGCAGAGCAGGTCAGTGCCCTGTATTCCATGCCTTCCAGGCCAAGTGCATTTCAGCAGTGGCTGTGTATTCCAGGCTCCCCTCTGCATAGGTAGGCTCTGGTACTGTGGCTTTGTGGTGTTGACTCACACAATTTTCTGTAGCTCTTTATTTATTTTTCTCTTGGTACACGCAGTTCATGTGTTTAATGTAGGTTGTTTATAGCAAGGACAAAGGATTACAGTCCTTAAATCAAAAGTGATGTTGGTGTAATTATAAGCACAAGCTGGTGTTGCAAAGAGGGCTGTAGGGAGAGGCTGTCAAAGGAGAAGAGCATCCAAAATATAGTAACCTCAAAAATCCCAGCTAATCAGTTTTCTGACGGGAGCAATCTGTTTCCCAGGTATTATTATTATATGGGGACTTTAAAGATAATAAATAACAATAATAGTCTACTATGAGGAAGGAAAGAAAAGGGCAAATGCCATTCACCTCAGAAGCTGTGGTTGCTCACTGGAGTTCTCTGAGGAACATAATTTTCCTCAGCCCCTGCAGAGGCCTCCATCCATGACAACACCAAGAACATCCCAGGAGCTGTGGTGTTAGCAACAAGATTGCCTGAAGGGGTGTTTTCATTAATGCAGAGATATGGCCCACAGAAACCACAGATCCCAGTGCACACACACATCATGAGCCAGAGAGCTCTGGCTGGGACTTGTGCCCCCTGCAAATTGCCTCATTCTTTGGGAATGAGGGCAAGTGAGCACCACTTCCAGCACTGTGCTGCTTCTCTGATACCTACTTGAAAGACCAAAACAAAGAAGAGCTTCCTGAAGTAAGCTTGGTCTTAGCACAGCTGTACAGAGCACGACGACTTCTCTCTTGCAACAAGGCAGCCCAGCTAACGGACCCTGGCTAACAGATTATCAGCAGCGTTTGAGTAATAGACTGCTCATTTAGTTTTAATACATTTTGCATAGAGAGCAATCAGCCTTCATCAGTCTTAGAGATGAATTGGCTTAGCCAGCTAAATTCTAAAGATATTAGTCCGACAGTAGCCACATAAATCATAACATTTTCTTAATGATGGTAAAATTAAAATATACTCTTGCTTTGAGAAACCAATGAAGCCTTCCTGTTTGCAGGCCAGATCCTCCTTCCTGAATTAAAAGGAAGTTTAATTGATGGGGTTTTAAACTAAACTCACAGCCCACTCTTCCTCAGCATCTCTAGTGTTTCTTTCTTTGAAGTTAAATTAATTTGTCCTGCCTCTCCCTGTTCCATCCTCTAATCTTCAGGAGTGTCAGTGAAGACCATGGTCTGGATGTGCACAGCATCACAGTTGAAGGTTTTGCTAGGTTGATTGTTAGCACTGCCAGTAGTTCCTTGAGCTAGTGGAGCCTCCCAGGAGAAAAGCTTGTTCTAACCAACAAACCAGGACCTCCTGTCTGTCTACCTAGCCTAGCCAAGGATGAACATCTCCTATTTCCTGTGCTTTGTTCCTGAAGCTGGCCTGGTGCCCAGCATGCTTTTGCCAGAAGGGATATTAACAGAAGGGAATCCTGCCTTTGGCTAAAAAGACTCCAATGTCTGGTGTTGGGGCAGGGTGAATACAGACTCTGAGGACTTGTGACAGTCATACAAGTATTGTGTGTCCACAAGCTCTTCAGTAGGGAGATGCTGGGCTCATTGTGTCCCCCAAGTTAAGGGTAGTACCTTCTGACTAGGTCACCCCATACATCCCCTGGCGGAGGCAGAGCTGGATATGTCACCTATTTAAATGTTCTATATGGTTTCTCACGGGGCAGAACAATTCTTTGGGCTGAATTCTCTTGCTTTCAGGAATGTCTTCCTGATGTTCGAGACTGACCACTCAGTCTTCTGCTAAGCTGTGCAAAGTGACCTTTCCTTCCTTGGCATCCTGCTGCCAGCTGCAGCATGGCACCCATCAAATAAAGAGAACATCTCCTGTCCCAGTGCTCTGGGCTGCCTTATCTCAGGGCTCTACCCTGTCCTTTTCAGCAGAGCCTGTGCAGGTAGTCTGTGCAACAGAGCCCCTGGGAAAACCTGTTTTAGTGAGGTTCTGCTCAAGTTGAGACTTTGGGCCGAAAACTTGACTGGAATCCAAAAACTTGATAACTTTGATAGTCTTTCTTCTGCTAAAACTATCATTTTGTGGTCATCTGCAAAGAATTGGTTTCTTCACAAGTATGAAAGAAGTATGAAATTCACTGCTGTGCAGAAATGCCAGCTCTAAGTCAAAGACCTTTGGGGTAAAAAAAAAAAGGCAGAGGCATCTTATAGCCCTTACCTGTGCTGTTTGCATGAAGGTGGGTTTTTGTTTTTTCTCTAGTGCTCCTGTTGGATTCTCTGAGTCAGGTTGGTTTCTTAGAAATCCTCTCCTGATAGTCCTATTGGTCCTTTGCTGGAGTCTTTCTTGTGGTGCTAATATCTGTCAAAAAGGACCAGGTGCTTCTGAGCATATACTGTGAAAGGCCCATTCCCCTGGGGTGCTCTGTGGCGTCCATACTCTGGTTTCTTGGCTGAAGTGATGTCGTGGAGAAGGCAGGATTTCCCACAGGTCCTACACTGCTGTTGTGGAGCAACTGATAGGACATAGCCATAGCTGAGTTAAGGTTAGAGGTCTCACCATCTGGGTATGTGTGTGTGTGTGCAGTGCTCCTGCATTCAGAGGAATTAGGAAGTTCCAGATGGAGCCCCTTGGCATTTTTGTGCTGGGGCAGTGTTCCAGAACACTGGAAGTGATAGGTCTAATCTGGGAGACTGATGTTGGGCTGTCTGTTTTGGGCAACTTCAGCGTGTGACTTACGGGAGGTAAGGTGACCGCAGGCCCTCCCAGTGAGCTCTCCTGAGAGGCCAGTTTTAAGGTGGAGTGCATAACGTTTCTTCCTTCAGGTCATTCCCAGCCATGTTGCAGACTCATGGTTGGTCTGGCTGAGGTTTGGGGCGCTGGTCAGTAAGTGGTGTGTGCAGGATGGCTGCAGGATGCTCTTGCCTCCTGGCTGCTCAGTGGCCTGCCTGGTAACTTGGATTGGTGATTGGGATCCCCAGCTTGAGGTGTGAGGTCAGCTTTCCAGGGCTGGATATGGAGGGACAGCCTGTGCCTGTGTGCAGAAGGGTGTTTGACAATGCGGCGTTGAGAATCATTTCTTTCCTGGTGCATCTTCTCGTATAGCTGAGTGCTTTCATTTTTTCTTGGATGTATCTGCAGGGCTTGGAAACCTGTTCTCCCTGCCATATTGTGCCAGCTGCATTTGTGCTGCTGGTAATCTAATAAATGCTTGGTCTGAGCAGCTAGCACTCCTGCTAGAGCCCAAATGAATGCAGAGGAAGGACCCTGCTAAGTGTGTGCATTCTTCCTCTCCTGGCCAGCTCCGATTCCCTTTCATAGTTCACATCTGATGATTCCTCTCTCACCTAGCCCCTTAGCTCCGATGTAAATGTGTGTGCACACTTCCGCCAGTCAAGTAACTGTGCTCTCTCTGTCTCTCCCCTTTGTTACAAAGCCTGCTCTGTAAATGAATCCCACAGGTCTGGGGCTCAGCAGGTAAAAGGAGAAGTGAGTCTGTTAGCGCATGAGTCTAATCAGGCCGGCTAAAGCGAATAAAGTAGGGCAGCATTGCACATTAGCCGCTGTGTAAATGAGCCCTTTGATGGGCTGGGCACCGCGGGAGAGGGTTTGAAGCCAAGAAGAACTTTTGTTGTTAATTCAGTGACACATGGAAACTGTAAAACAGCGTGTCTTGCACACACACGAGAGAGAAAATAAAAGCCCTCACGACCGGGCTTTTCAATACCTGCCCTCGGACCTAGTCTGAAAACTTTCAGCCCCCGTCTCCCTCTCTTACCACTTGATTTTCCTTTCTCTCCCTTTCTTTTTTTGTTCCCCCTGCACTATAAAAAGAAAAGCTCTCTTGCCTTTTGAACTAGACGGCTGTGAGTGAGGGCTATCTCTGAGCTGTGTGGCTCTGTTACCTTTGTGTTCCAGATGAAACTGCCAAGCTCGGTGGGACAGAAGAAGATTAAAGCCCTGGAGCAGATGCTGATGGAACTCGGAGTAGGTGAGTAAAGGGGGCACGCGAGAGAGAAAGAGACACACAGAGCTAGCCTTTGTTCTTGAGATGGGCTATTTTTTCCCCTAGTAATACAGCCAGTTTCTTGAATAACAGTATGTGAATGGTTTTTAAAATATTTTATGTGTTTAAAAAAAAAAAAGAGAGGGTAAAAGCCAGAACAAGATGCACAGGGGTTTTTTTTTTCCTCCCAGTAGAAAAATCTTTTAAAAGAGCCTTTGTTTCTCTCTTGTTTGGGCCTTTTTAACCATCAAGAGAGGCAGCACAGTATTAGGAAGGCAAATCTCAGCCTTGCCGGGAGAGGTACTTCTAAGTGTGTTAGTGACCACGGCACTCGCATTGTTCAGGGCTGCCCTGTCTTGCTTTTAAGCTTCATTTCCTCTTAATTTACTGCTCACGGTGGCAAGTCCGAAATGCATCTGGGACTGTTCATCCCCCCTTTATAGGTTGCATGCTGTGTGAAAATCTGGAGCATCTCTGCTGAAAGGCGAGTAAACACACATCCCTCACTCTTGAACTCAAGTGTCTTAGCAGCAGAAAGAAGGGTTCACTTAACATGTACAATACCTGCTCATGGCTAGAGGGGGGAGAAGTGCAGCCCATGGCCAGTGGCTGCTCTCCATGCAGTGGGGACAGTTTGCAGGTATTACAGGTCCCAGCATGCAGTGTCTTTTGTTTAGACACCTGATGATCCCTTTCCCTCCCACTGTGGCTCGAGAGATATTTAAAAGTAGGAAAAGGGAAGAATATAAAGAAAAACAGAAGCCTTATTAATGATTTACAAGAGGTTACTGAACCTGTTCCCGGCACTGACTTCTGTTAAGTCTTGTTAGTTTTTTGGGCCAGCTGGTTTATGGCTCAGTATGTTGTCTCGGAGACTGTGCCATTCTGAAGGCCTCCTGTGGCTGGTGAAGGTTCAGCCAGGATGGTTTCCTCTTTCTGCTGTAAAAGTAAGGGAGTTACTGTTTGTGCTTGCTAGGGAAGCCTTGGGGAAGCATGTGAGTGCTTCTCGGAGCTCACTTTCCATGAGGGTGAGGAGGGGTTCCTGACTCCCCACTCCTGCCTCGCATAACACACATATCTTGAGGGTCTCCTGGTGCTCCTGCCCTGCTATACCTTAGAGTGCAGAATCACACCTGGGCTTTGTGGGGGTGAACACAGTGCCAGCTGGAAGGGGTCATGTAGGGACCACTGCTGTGTATCAGGGCAAACATGCAGAGCTTCATCCTTTTCTTCTGCAGAACTTGCAGCTCTTGCTGGCTCTGTGTGTGTGCATGGTGGGGGCAGCAGAATGCAAGGTGTGGGGAGGTGATCTGCCAGTTCCTCCTGCAAACAGGTCTGTAACACAGCAGCAGAGCAGTTCTCTGCCTTGTACCTGCCCTGGGAGGAGCAATAAGAGAGGCAACGGAGCTCAGCCTGTCCCCCCCCCTTGTTGCTGAAGGTGTAGGGAGCAGCAGGAGCCCTTCTGTCCTTTGCAGCAGTGTAGATCCAATTTCTCTGTAAGACACAGCTCCCTTCATGTGACCTGGTGGGTAGCAAGGTTCAGTCATCTGGTATTCCATCATCTTTCACTTGCTGAGTCCTGGACTTTGCAGGTTCACCCTTAGTCATTGGCCAGAACCAATGGACAGCCTGAAAAATCAGGTGTGCAGCCCTTAGGGATACCAGTTGCTACTGATCCATGTGATTGGAGTGAGGCTCCTGGTGTATCTTTCTGGGAATGACAGAGCAGCCAAGACCTTTATAGGAATTTTTCACTCGGGTTGTAGGTCTGGGTGTTTAACAGGAGGTGTTTTTCTCCCTAGATCTCAATCCTATGCCCACAGAGGAGATTGTGCAGATGTTCAACGAGCTGCGGAGCGACCTGGTGCTGCTGTACGAGCTGAAACAAGCCTTTGCCAACTGCGAGTACGAGCTGCAGATGTTACGGCACCGCTACGAGGCCCTGGCCAAAGCTGGGAGCATCGGCCCCCTCAGCGTGGAAGGTGCCCATCCAGATGGCCAGACAGGGCTTGGCATCGAGGAGGGCAAGGGAGATACCAAGGACCAGATCATTGATGTAGTAGGAGCACCACTGACCCCCAACTCGGTGAGGAGGAAGGTCGGGGGGGCAGAACAGGGTGCACTCAGGTCTCCGACGCAGATGCCCTGACAAGCGCTGGGAATGCTGCCCTGCTCTCCCTCCAGGCATGTGCGTTCAAGGGAGCAGAACACGCCTGTTCCCCCCCAAGTCCCAGTGCTGCTCTCTGGGCTTGTCTCCTGTGCTGGACAGTGTTCTTGGTGCTACAGGTGGGGTCAGCAGGGCTTTCTACATCCTGCATGCAGGCAGATGGCTTGGCGTGGGTGCCACCGTGGACCAAAGCGGCGAGGCTTTGGGTGATGGGAGCTTGTTCTAGGGCAGCAACAGTACAGCTGCAGGCCTGTGGCATTTTCCCTCTAGACACAGCCCCGTACAGGTTGCTCAGCAGAGGGAAGCGAGTGGGGAAAGCAGTCTTGAGGTGACGAGACATGACCTGCCCAAGACCCTGGAGTCAAGCAGCAGCTCTGCCTGGAGCAGGAGGCTTGGGAAGGAGAGAGGAGTTTGAAGAGCCAAGGAGGGTTTTTATACCCTACTTCCAGTGCCAAGAAGGAAAAGCCAGGCCTAGGGCTTCTTCCAGTGCAAGCCCTGTGGCAATGTCCTGTGCATGTACCTCTGCAGGATGTGAATCACGGGCCTCTCCTCCCTGCCTCCAGAAGGGCAGGCTGCCCAGCCCCTCACCACTGCCTCAGGGCCAAGGGCAAGCCTGGGGATCAGCTGAGGCTGCTTTCCCTTCTGTGCGGCCCCCTGGCACAGCTGAGCTGAACTGCCTGATGAAAGCTGCCCATCTCCACACCGTGGCATCCCCAACGCCTCCGACACACTGCCCCTGGTAGCGGCACAGACCTTTACTTTCTAAAATGTATAATGTATTGCAGGATATTGAGAACACCTTATCTGTCAATGGCAGAGGCGACACGTTAACCTGGACTTGAGTAATGTCCTATTTGATTGTGACAATGTTGAGTCGTAAGGAAGAGTTCTACTGAGACAGGTTCATGTTTGTAAAGGAGTCTTCTGAATTATTTTTTTTTTTTCCCTACTGCATTCAATCTGGAATCTCACCCCTCCCTCCCTGCGGTCTGGAGTGTCCTGGTTTGCAAACTTTTTGGGCTGATTTACAGTACACTTGGTCTCCCTTGAGAACTGGCTTGTTGGGAAGGTGGGAGAGATGGTGGTGGTGGCCATGACTGCAGGAGGAGGGAGCCCATGCGTGTGCTTCTGACCACATTGTTCCTCGGTGCCACCTTCTGGAACTGGAAACAAAGGCATGGGCCCAGGCAGCACAGAGAGGGTTAAACTGACCTGGTCTCTGACATATTTGAAAGAAATATAATCAAGTTAATTCACTGCAAGGCAAATTCAGTACCTAAAGGGCCCCCATGTTAAATACAGCACTGACCTTTACCGGCTGATTACACAAAGACGACACAATTAGATTAGTCCAAGACAAAAGGTCAAGCACATTCACACTGTGACCATTTTTTGCTACCTTTTG
This sequence comes from Corvus hawaiiensis, assembly GCF_020740725.1. NCBI lineage: Eukaryota > Metazoa > Chordata > Aves > Passeriformes > Corvidae > Corvus > Corvus hawaiiensis. Next base: position 23,054,061 of record NC_063221.1, read on the forward strand.
AGGGGGGAGGAAATTATATCCCAGCTGGAGGAGTATTTTGGAGAGGAAGAGAATGGAGTTGCTGTACCATGTTCTGCCTGGTTCAGATATGTTTGGAGAGTCAGGCAGGGCCTGGCACTGTGCTTGCCCTGAACCTCTCCTGTGGTTGTTGGGCTATGTGGTGGTGGGAGAGATCAACACCCTGCAGCCCACAGCCAGCTTTTCCAAGGATAGGCTGAGCTGAGTAGAGGTCATGTCCTGGTGATGCTCCCTGCCCTGCCCGGAGCTGGCAGATGCGGCTCCCATGCCTCTTGTCCAGCATCATGGCTGAAATTTGCCTCTGGAAGATTGTTGGGCTCGGTCAGTGCTGAGAAGGGCGATGGCTGGTGGGTGCATGCATATATCCCCACCCTGCACAGTGATGGCCCCAAGGTGTCCCAGGCCCTGGTGGGGACAGCGGGGCCAGGACACGGCTCTGCCCCCGCCCCAGGGCGCTGGCAGCAGTGTGGCTGGTGGTGGGAACAAGCAGCTCTGGAGCACAGTGATGCTTTTTGGTGGCCATTTCTTCCCTTGCCTCCTGCAGCTGTGGGTGCTTGGGCATGACACCTGCCCTTGTCCTGCTGCAGTGGTTTAACCCTGCCATGCCAGCCTTGAAGTCCTGAGTTCAAGCTTGTGCTTTGCCACTGAGCCACCAGGGCCTTTGGGGGAATCATTTAATCTCCCTCCTTCAAATTCCTCTGAGTTGGAGGATCCGTTTGTGCTGTGTAGCACTGCCTGTCCATGGCACTCTACATGTTGGATTAAGCATGGATTAGTTCAGCCTCCAAACCAGCTGCTCCCCTGAAGCCAGATTTGTTTCCCTGGAGAGAAGTATCTTGCTCCAGATGTTGGAGGGAGTGAGTGGCAAAGCCAGGAATAGGACTAGGAGTCCTGACTCCTGAGTGCTGCCTGGCATGCTTGGATTCCTTTCCAGGAATTGGAATGAATGGGCAAAGGCACACCAGGGTCTTTCGAGATGCTGGTTTTGTCAGCAGCTGTCTGCCAGCACCCTGCTTGGCCAGCGGTGGGATGGGGGACACGTCAGCAGCGTGTGTTAGCCAGGCTGAGAGAGGCATCTGTCTCAGAGCCCATGGGGCAGTGGGGAGCCCAGCACTGTCCTGCCCTGCTGTGTCCACCACTTCTCTCCTACCCTGGCTGCCTGTCCACCTTCTCCCAGGGGCTGCAGTGCCCACTGCTGACCATTAAAGCCGAGCTGGGATCCCCCCAGTGCTGTTTGAGGCTGACCCCGGTAGGGACTTTACTCGGGGCCTTCGGGAGGTGAAAGGTGAGCCGAACTCGGAACAAATTAGTTCCAAGCAGAAGTTCAGCCAGTTACTCCAGATTGGATCCTTTGATTTCCGCAACTCAGACTCCACTCAGTGATCTGTAATGAGTGACTCTCAGAAATCCTCACATTGCAGCACTTTGTTCCTGAGCTCACAAGTCAGCCCATTAATGGGTAAAGGAAAGGACCTTGAGTCTAAGAAGTCTCGGGTTCAGAGTCAGAATTATTTGACTTTTAAGCTTCCTTTATCTGAACTCCTGCTGACTTCTTGTTTTCTGAGCCTGTTTGAAAGCTAGAAGTTACATTGTTAAGATCAAACATTCTCTCTTTCCAGATGGAGTTACAATATCTGTCTTTTATATATATATATTTTAATATATATAGTGTATATATACCAGGGTGTATATATATTCTTCTCTTTTTTTTAATCGTTCTTTCCATTAAAAGAAACTAGACTTGTAAGCTCTTGTAAATTATAATGTAAAACATTTTTTTTAACCAGACAGTTCCCAATTTTGCCCGAGGCAACTGGAATAGCTGTGCCACGGAAGGCAATAGGAAGGTGATTAATATGAATTTGTGACATATTTGAAAGATGGGTCTTTTGCCATATAAAGATTATCAAACACATGTGCTCTTCCCCATTAATTCTGCAGCCCTCCCAGGAAAGCCACAAAGCCCAGCTCCTTTGTTTCCAGGGTGGGTTTTTGTTTTTTAAAATGTACCTTTCAGTCCTCTTGATTACCCTGTATTTGATTTTTATAGGGCATCTGCTCACTCTGCTGTGTGGGTTCTCTGGCCCTTTTATTTCCCCGTTAATCGGATCCCGCGAAGGCAGCGGTGCCAGGGCCTCTGACGAAATCCGTGTGTGTGTTGTATTTAACTTTTAGCCGTGCAAATTCCATGCTCTGTTTGCCGTCTGCCCGGCGGGAACTGGGGGCCGCTTTCCGCCAGGGGAGGCAGCGGGGCCTCCCACGACGTGCGCTGCCGCCGGGACGGACGCACGCGGGGCTGCGGGAGCAGGGATGGGCAGGCCTGGCTCATTCCGGAGAGCGCCTCCGCGCTGCCCTGTCCATCCCTTGGGCGCTCGCGGGCTGGGGCAGTGGCTCTGCAGGCCTGTGGGGATGGGAGGGCTGCTGGGCTGGGCACGGCAGGCACCACTGTGCAGTCACTGTGCCAGGGCGGTGCTGGCCCGTGCCACTGCCTGCGGTGCGTTGTGCCGTGGGGCCCAGGGGTTCTGGCGCCTCATGTCCCTGCAGCACAGGGGTACCTGGGAGCTGTGCCATGCCTGGGGCACCCCACACAGAGCCCAGCTCTGGGTGCTGACCCTGCTGTGGCCGTGGGCAGAGGGCCCATGTGGCACCTTGGCACGGTCTCACAACAGTGCAGCGACGGGGCCACGGGAATGTCCCACTTGGTGAGAACGGCCTCAGCTTTCCTAGGGCTGCGTTCAGCCCTGAACCTTCTCTGTGAAGGGGAGCTCCCCGACAGCTTCGCTCAGGCGTATGGGTGTGCACTGACCCGAAAAGGGGCGGGTTTTTTGAGGAGCCGTGGTTTTCTGTCAGCCTCCTGCTCTGCTCCTGGGCCACATCACAGCAGGTCTGGATGGTAGAGGAGTGTTTTCAGGCTCTGCCTTGTCCCATGTCAAGCATCCCTGGCACAGCTGCCCATAGCACAGAGCTGTTCTGCCCCTCTCTCAGTGTCCTGCTCCTTAGGGCTTGGTGCATGCTGGCTTGCTTGGTCAGGGGTCCTGTGGCCACAGAGTTCTTGTAAAGCTCAGCCCCTTTCTCTTGACCGTCCCAAAGCCCTGCTCATGTCAGGGAGGTGACATTCCCTGTGAGGGTACTATCCCATGCTCTTGTCACTACTGGATTAGCTCTGTCCCTCCTGTCATGCAAAGACCTGGACAGTGTAGTCCATTTGGCACTGCCTGGAGTGCTGCTGAAGCCCCGGGGCTGGCTCTGGGACAGGTGGATATGTTTGCCACAACCCAAGTTCTCCCATCTGCTGTTCCTGGTTTTTCTTTTCTTTCCTGTCTCCCTCTTGGAGCAGAAAAAGTGGAGGGAGTTGGCCTCTAGCTCCCTTCTCCATCAAGAAGGTGAAGAAGCTGTAAGCACCCTGTGCAGGGTGAGGAGGAGGAGGTGTAGGGGCTGTCCTGGAGCCCCTAGGGACAGCTGGCTGCTTGCAGCCACGGAGCAGGACAGGGGCCTTGCTGGGGCACACTGCAGTGCTCCAGGGAAAAGTGGGACCTACGCCCAACCCCATCTGACGCCCAGAGCGGTGTCACCAGGCAGGTGTAGCAGGTGCTGGAGAGCTGCCCCAGGGATGCGTGGGGCTCTGCCCAAGGGGACCCCCGGCTGCCCTGTGCCACTAGCCCTGGTGCGTGGGGCTGTCTCTCCTCCGTCCCAGGAAGGCTGGGTGCCACTGACCCTGTTGGGTGCTGCTGGCTGCTGGTGGCTGTCCCTAAGCCCATCTGCCTCAGTCACCCGGGGACAGCTGGAGTTGCTGCAGCCCCTGCTGCCTTTGGGGATACCATGTCCTGCTCCAGGCTGCTCCTGTGCCGCCCACACCAGGCTGGAGAGCTCCTTCCAGCATCCCATGTGCCCAGCGCTTGTGCAGCTGCTCTGTTCCAGTAAGTCTTGCATACCCGACTCCTGCAAGTGCTGCCTTGCCTGGGTGAGGGGCTGCCCCTGCTGGAAACACCCGTGTTATCCCCAGCACTCACTGTCACTAGAGTTCCTCCTCCTGCTGCCCCGCCCAAGGCTCCAGTCTGTGGTGGGAGGGGCCCGTGGTCCCTGCGTCTCCTGTTTTGCAGGGCCTTGGAGGCGGGGCTGAGGCATCGCAATGAGAGCGTGGGTTTATGTGCTGCCCACTGTGGGCGCTGGTGGGCCCGGCTGCTTGCCCTGCTCTGGGCTGCTGCCCACCCTGTGTCCCCTGCACCTGCCTTTCAAGTGTAACTGGCCATCGATCCACTGTGACAATGTCCTCTGAGTCACATTCTTGCCTGCAGGAGTAGAGGGCAAAGGCCAAGTTCTTAGTTTTCATAAAAAACTAATTAGACTACTCCATCGAAAAAGGGTCAATAAAGCTGATCAGGGGCTGCACAGAGGGAACTGGTAAAACCCCTGCGACCTTTGCATGGAGCAAGTGAGCTGGACTGCCTCTGCCCTCTGGGAGCTGCCCACTCGGTGCTAGCTGGATCCCTGTGTCCCTGTCACGCAGTAGCACTCTGGCACAGGGCAGGTTCCTTGGGCACCTGGATTCAGTGGTGGTTCCTGCACAGCTGGCCATGGCTCCTGCACCCCACAGTGTTGTGCTCGTGCTGACTGAGCTGGCCAGAGCAGAGCAGGTGCCCCAGAGCCCAGGGCAGAGCCCCGCTGGCTCCATTCTGTAGCCAAGATGCTCCAGTGGCAGCTGTGTAGGTACGGTGTGCCAGGCTGCAGGGCGGGGTGACAGGTGCCAGTGGGATGTGGTGGTGGCTGTCACCCTGCAGTGGGCAGAAAACTGCGTGGGGTGCACTCATGGCTAAGGCCCAGCTGTGACAGGCTGGTGGATCCTCAGGGCAGAACTGCCTTGGGGCACAAGCAAGCATGAAGTGCTGGTGGGGCTGCTGCCCACCTACAGTGCCCACGCTGGAGATCGGGGCAGTGCTCCCAGCAGCAGAGAACCTCGACTGCCCTTTCACAGCCAAAACCCTCCCTTTTGTGGGGAGCATGGACATACCCCAGGGAGCACCCTACTCCCACATATCCAGGCAGCACACCCCTGCCTCTGCCCCCCATACAAACTTGCATATGCATGGGCACAGCCCGGGCTCCTTTACCCCCAAACTTTATTCATGTGGCACATTTACAGCAAGGATTGGAATAACTAGACAATGAAAATGCTGGGGTTGCATTATCGGTTGGTTTAACTGGAACACCACACACCATGCAGTCATGTACCGCCAAGTTCAGTGCCTGTATTGCCCTTCTGGCTGCCGTCACCGGCTTCGCTCCAGGCCATGCACGCACGGGCCTGGGGCTGCAGCCTCCCTGCAGGTCAGTGCCCGGACAAGGGCTCCATTCAGCAGGGCCCTGGGGCTGGGTGACACTGAGAGGACGTGCGCCCTCAGCCCACCCCACGGCTCCCCCCAACCGCCCTGGCCAGCCGGGAGCCCACCCAGCCGGAGGGGATGTGCTCGGCAACTCTCTCAGGCAACAAGCCAGCTGCTGCTGAGCGTCCGCAGGGACCTGTGAGGGGCACAGCACGTGGGGGGCTGAGCCTCAGCTCGGGAACCGAGGGAGGTTGGTGGGGAGCGCGCTCAGGGGCCTGGGGCAATCTGCAGCTCCCCTGCTCAGGTACCTGTGGGCCGGGGGCCAGCGCGCGCTGGCACGTCCACCACCGGACACGGACACGGTGCTGTGGCGGGCCTGTCCCCCATGGAGCTGGAATTGATCGGCGGGGACGGCGCAGGGCTGGGCATCCCACCCAGCCCCGCAAGAGGCACGAGCAGACGGAACGGGGACGGGACGGGGCTCCATGCGGACACTGTCACGTCCCTCCTGCCGCCCGCCCGTCCGCTGGGCCCCTGCCCCACTGAAGGGAGCCCTCCGGGGCCCTGCAGCCCGCGGTGGGGCTGCCAGGGGCTCTGCAGCGGAGAATACAGGCACTTCACCTTGAACATAAAGAGACGGATCGCGTTTGTCACATACAGGAGTCAGAGAGGGGTAAGTGTTGACTCAAAAAGGGGAAAAGGCGCTCAGGGGAGAGGTGGGGGGAGCTGGCAGGGAGGGCGAGGGGCCGTCTCGACACACTGAGCCTCCGTGAGCGCTGCCCGAGTGCAGGCACACACTGGCATCGCTGCAGCAGTCGTCGAGGCCTGAAAACATAAAACCAGAGAAGAGAAAGAAGAAGGGAAGGTGGGTACGGCCCATGCCAGGGTGGAGATGGGGGATGCTCTGGCTACAGGGCGGGAGAGGGAGGACGGGGCGGGATATGGAGGGAGGGACGGAAATCAGGAGCCAAAGAAAAAGAACAAACTACAAGTCTAAAATGTGGTGCAAGCGCCCTATGCGGCTGTCCGCTAGCATGGCATAATGTCCGGAGCAGCCCAGAGAGGGAGTCACATCAGGTCTACACAGATTTGCCTTCCCATATATACAACCTCTACTGGAGTTAACAGCTGAAATTGAGATTTTTTTGTGTCGGTTCCTCTGGCCTCGGTTGCCGGTTTTTTTTTAATGCTGGAGCCCGTCCTCCCCGCCTCGCCGGCGCCGGGCGCATGCAGCCCTTGCCTGGCTTGCCTCGGGGATCAAAAGGGTTTGGAGGTCTGCTTGAAGATGAAGCCTCTATGGGCCAGTGTCTTCATGATGTTGGCGATGTTCTTGCAGTCGTCTAAGGAGAAAGCACAGAGAGACCGGGTTAGAGGCATGATCCAAACAGGAGTTGTTGGAGCAAGCACCGAATCCCATGCTGGGCCTGTGTCCTCACCAGTCCAGGTACTCTGTCCCAAGGACCTTGCAGTGATGTGAGGTGATTGCAGAGTTCCCAGTCCCAGCACTGGCCACCTGCATCCTGGTACGACCCAGTGCTGCGCTGAGATGGATCCATGCCCAGGACCTGGAGGTTGGGGTCATCCATGTCCCCACCAGAGCCAGCCCGTGGTGCCTCCCTGTGCCCACTGACCAGAGGGTGACAAGTGGCAGGTGGCTGGGATGGCAAGCCACAGCCACTCCTGGTGCCAGGCCATGGCAGAGCAGCAAGATGGGAAGGGGGAAGGCTCTGGTGTTATTTACCTGGGACTAAACTCAGGCACTGTTTGCTAAAATAGAAGCTGGGCTTAAATTGATTCCTAGTGTCTATATTTCATGTTGAAAATTGGCTTGTAAATCCATGTTTTGATCTATGAGGGCCGTCTCCTTAAGAAAAAGCAAGAGTAAATGTGTAATTTCTCCCTTGACAGCACACAGCGCAGAGGCGATCCTTCTTCCCGCTCCCCTCCGTTTCGGGACAGCTCCACTCGTTCCGATTACCACTCTTTCTTCCTCGCCCCACGCCTTGATGTCTCCATTTCATTACCGCCCGCCCATTTATCAAGCTGTTACCGTAAGGGTGACTTTGCCCACTTGCGTGTGGCAGCAGGGCCCGGCTGACACGGGGAGAGGGTGCCCCGGGAGGGGGGCGCAGGCAAGGCCCCCCTCTCCCCGCTGCTGCTGGATGGATGTTGTGGTGGAGGGAAGGCTGCATCATTACTGATGTGTAAATGATAAAGAAGCCTCCACATCCATCTCCCAACTGTAAATCCAGGGAGTGCTTTATAATCAAGCTACAGCGATAATAATGTGAAATTAGGTCTCTCTATCAACGGGAGGAGGCCTTTTAATCACAGCTTAAAGGGTGCAAACGCTGTTTATCATAATTGAACTGTATCCGGGCTAATTGTGGCCATATTTCACTGTCTAGGAGACAGCAGGCTGCCTGCTGACAGTGCCGCGTGCCGGATTGAGGGCCCCCTGCAGCCGGGCAGCGCTGTCCTGCTGCCAGGCATCTGCCTGCAGGCATGGGGCTGCCCGGCCTCCTGGATGCTCCCTGCCAGGCCAGCAGCACTGCCCAGCCCCGCTGTGCCCAGTGACCTGCTGGCAAAGCCATCACCTGTCCCCCAACATCTGTTGGAGGTTCAGGACTTTCCCCATGCACAGGTCCCCGAGGGGCTGCCATGAGCTGCCAGGGACCCTCCTGGCTGATGGCCAGCAGTGAAAGAGGTACTGTCCCCATCAGAGCCATGTGCCTCTGGAGTGTCCCCCAAGCCCTTCTCGTGGCACCCCTTCCCCTCACTGGTGTGCCAGACAGGGGACAGCAGCTGGGCATGAGGACAGCCCAACAAAGGAGAGGTGTCCCCCAGCTCACTGGCTGGCACGGAGGCAGAGATGAGCCCATCTCTCTGTGCCTCTGTCCTCTCTGCTGCCCAAAGAGACACTGACGGCTGCATAAGGCACCTGGAGGTGACAGGTGTCCTGCCCAGCCAAGCTACAATGCCAGCTCCTGCTGCTGTCACTTGTTCCCACTCAAGTGATCCCCTCACTGTCCTTAGGATCTCCTGCTCCATCTCATCCTCCAGACAAATGAGCCCCTCGGAAAGTCCTCAACCCTTGGAGCCAGCTGCCAGTGGGATCTAACAGGGTAATGGTGGCTTGAAAGCTGGGGAAACCGAGCTAAGAGGAGTGCAACTGTCTGTGGCCAGAGTACCCCCACCCAGCCAGCCCTGGCCTGGTACCCCCAAAAAGTAACAGCAAAGCAAATCCTGGAGCTGTGGCAGGTGGGTGGCAAGTGAGCAGTCTGGATGTGAAAGCACAGCCCCAGGTGTCCCACTGCCAACCTCACAGCCTGCAGCACTGCCCCGAGCTGGAGTGGGCACTGGGGCTTGACTATTGCTCCATATTGCTGAGGGGGAACTGCACAGAGACATGGGGAGCCACCAGACTGGCAGCAAGACCCCCTGGCACCTCCTGAGACTCCCAAGCTGGTCCTTGGGGACACCCTGTGGGACTGCTGTCTGTTTCCTGCACCCCATCATCTGCCTCTCCAAAACCCCCAGGTACTGTGTTGCCAGGTGCCAGTGCTGGGAGACACCCTGAACTCTGAGCTGCCACCCTGCAAAAGCAGTGGGACCCTGTTGGGTCAGTGCCACCCACATGCCCATGGTGCCAGTGCTCTCCTTGCTGTCCCAAATGATGCCATGGCCCCTGACAGCGAGTGTGCCAAGCTCGTCATACGTCATTTAGTGAGACTCATTCCAAATCAGCGCTAAGGTAAACACGCTTATTATAATTATCCATGTAAAAAAAAATCAACAACAGGAGAACAACTTTCTAATATGCAATTACAGCCATCTATTGATTTTACAATGTAATCCGCTCCGATTGATTTAATAACACAATTATAGGCTGGCTCTCGGGATATTAGAGTGGGAGATTTTCATAAACTCCAAAGCAAAAAACTAAGCGGCTTTTAAAACAACACAGTCAGATGGCTGTTTGGGGAATTATTAACAATATGAAATCCTCTAAATCTGGCCGTCGTTACCTTCTGAAAGGAATTTCTATTACAAAAATGGCAATTGACAGCCTAAGAGAGCGCGACCGGGATTGCTCTGCTGCTTTTCAGTGCTTAATCCATCGCAAAGGTGACCATGGGGCGGGGGACAAGCGGAGTCCGAGGCTGGCAGGAGGGCACAGGCACCCCTGCCCTCACCCAGCCCAGCTCTCCCTGGGGGGGATATGGCTGTGGCAGTGCTGCCCCAGCACCCAGGCTGGCACCCACCAGCCTGTCCCATCTGGTGACCCTGCCTGGGGCCAGGGAGGCTGGCCTGTTGCAGAGTCCCCTCAACTTGATCCCCATCCCGGCAGACCTGGTGTGTCCCAGTCCCAGACACCTCCAGAGGCTCAGGGGTGCCCATGTGTGTCCCAAGGCTGAGCAGGGTGATGGGGTGAAGGTGGTCCCATGCTGACCACACAGCTCTGCACAGCTCTGCACAGGCGCGCACACGCACGCACGCCCCCACTCTCCTCCTGCTCACTCCCTCAATGTATTCCCGACTTTATGGGCACATTTTTCTTGTCAAGCTGACAGGGTTGCTAAGTGGATTTCTCCCTGATATGCGGACGGATTATCACATTACTCCAATGTCCTACACAAACATATTACTTTATATTCAATAGCCCTAATGAATATAAACTGCTTTTTCTTTTTTTTTGGGGTGGGGGGTAATCTATAGATTTTTAATGAGGGCACTATTAACTCCCTCCTCTTTAAAACAGACTTAGGTGCAGCCTCTGAGTAGAAAATCAATGGTGTTATTGTAGGAATATTGTATATTGATATTGTAATAATAAGATGCAATTGATTTAGGGGTGTTGTGCGGTGTGTGTGAAAGGGGTCAGCCTGGGGTTATCCTACCTCCTGCAAACAGAGCGGTGGCTCTGCCCTGCCTCCCTGCCCCTCACCTTGCTGCGCCACTTCCGAACATCGCCCCATGTCCCCGTGCAGTGGCCCAGGATGGCTGGGGTTGAGCTCACCCTGAGGTGCTAGGTTCCGGGGCTGGCTGCCTCTGGGACCCTCCTTTGGTCCAGGTGCCAGAGCAGTGCGGGGGAATGTGACACCCCGGCCTCCCCTCCCCTCGCCCTGGCTGGCTTAGCCCACCAGGTTTTAACCCTCCTGCCCCGTGTGTTTCAGCATTACCCACTGTGACACCACACTGCCTCGACACCCTTGTTTCAGCCCTCTCCACATCCTGCCAAGCTCTCGCTGTGGTGACAGCCAAGGACAGCGACACATGCACACGCATGGGGCAGCAGGATGCTCTCGTAGTTCAGGCTGGAGTTTGTGGCCGTTCAGCATCATTGGCTGCCTTGTCCTTGGAGGGGCACAGACATTCCCATTGCACTCCTCTGCTGGGATGGAGGCAGAAAGCCCCCAGCCCATGGCACCGGGCTGACTGCCTGGTGTGTGCCCTCCCGCCAGCCACTGCACAGCGGCACCCCTGTGAACCCAGGATGAGGTCAAGGATTCCGTCAGCAGGAGTCTGTGCTGCGGGACTGAGCTGCCAGGAGCAGCAATGCTCGCTTCAGGAGAGCATCAGCTCCACACCCAGCCCAGGCACTGGCGAGAGGGATAGGGGCCACATCCCTATGTGTGCTGCCCTGCCAGCGTTTGTCCCGCCTCTCTCTCCCACCTCCCCACAGGACCGAACCACCCAGACACCTCCACCAGGCGGGCTCAGGGGACCGAGCGCTGCTGCAACTGCCGTGCACTGGGCCGAGACGCTCCTGGAGCAAGGAGGGAGCTTTCCCATCCTAGCAGCCGCCCCGGTGGGCTGTGGGTGGTCGGGGACTGCAGGGCCCCCCCAAACTTGCTCATTTGGAGGCAACCCCACCGCACCTGTGCTATGGCCGGGAAGACGGATCACCCCCGGCCCGAGCTGAGCAGGTCCATATTTAAACTGTCCCCATGCTTTATGGGCTGTACCAGAACTGATGCTCAGGCGCCGAGGGGCCATTTGTCAATGTTCTAATGGCAGATTACTGTTAATGAATAATATCACCGCTGCCTTTGTATAACAGCTCCGTGCAAAGCGGAAACAGGGCCGCCCGGCCACTGCCGCCCAGAGCCTCCCCACCACCGCGCCGGGTGAGAGCAGGTGGCCTTGTGAGCGGCGGGAGCCGTACGGATCTCATGCAGTCTGGCACTGCTGCTGGCGTCCCCGGCAATCATGAATGGGAGCACCGGGTGCTGTGTCCCCACAGCGGGCTGTGCTGCTCCCTGTGAGCAGGAATGTGACAGGGGCAGGGAGTGACAGCATTTTCCCAGCACACAGAGCCAGGCTTTTGTGTTTCTCACCCTGTCCACACTGGAGCCAGGAGGGAGTTTGTGTCTGATCTGAATCCATCCCCACCATGACATGCTGGGCAAGGTGGCGACACCAGGATGTCTGCCATAGTGGTGACAAGGACTTGTCAGAGCCAAGAGCTCCCAGCTCCCAGGGATCCATGGGGACACCAGGGATGGTCCTGCCGAGCTGCTCCCAAATTAATGGCCTCATAATCCTGCGCATGGGGCAAGGGGCTCTGCCTGCCCCACACAGCCGGCAGGTATATTAGGTGGAGCTGACAGCGACGTGCAGAATATTAAGAATAACTTACCTCATTATCTGCAATTACGTTACTGCCACACACCTCATTTCTTCATGAAGAAAAGAAAATTAGTTTTATATTGACTTCATCCCAGCGCCTCCCTGCCTGCCCCGCCACAGAGCGCCCGCACTGGCTCTGAAGAGGGGTTGGACACAATTCATACTCATCCTCCCTCAACCTGTTGCTGTCTCTGTCCCAGGGGGACAAGATACCTGTCCCACCCCCAGCACACTGGGGTCAGTGAGACCTCCAAATCCAGTTTACCCCAGCAGGGACACTGAAGCAGGGAGGGCCCACCTCTGGCAGTTCCCAGGTCAGTAGGAAGTGCAGCAAAAGGGGACCAGTATTGATGGACCTGCTGCCTTGGGCACTTTCTTCCTCCCACCCAGGCTGGCCACTGTCACCCCATGGGAGACAGGATGCTTCCTCCCATCCTCTGCACTGGGAACCACTCTTCCCATCATGCAGCCACTGTGCTGGCCCCCTCCCAGGGCAGAGCTGGGTGGCTGGGGTCTCTGCACTGCAAGACACCTGGCTGTTGAGACACCTTCCAGCCCCACAGGCTGCTGGATAGCCTGGCACACGTGGGGAAACCAGGACAGCTGGGGCGTCCCTGCTGGAGGGAATGGGCAGCAGGGGCTGAGCTGTCTCACAACATTCCCAACAACTCCTGGAGCCCATGAGCCCAAAGGGCACCAATGTTGCTGGGGCCAAGGGTGACACAGGGTGTACAGAGACCTCAGCTTGTCCTTCAGCCTCTGTGCCTGTCCCTGCACATCCAGCATCCCCTGGCTGGCAGCCTTCCCTGAGCAAACAAAGTGAACGCTGCCATCACCCCGCTCCCGGCTGTGGCCGCTCACCGTCCGGGAGAGAAGGGGAGCGGTGTGCACAGCAATACAGGGAAAAAAGCCAATTTCATCTTTATTAGAAGGAGATTTCTCTTTTAGTAATAAGCACACTTCAAATAATTAGCGTGTTTTACGTAATAATGAAATTATGGAAATGCAGGCCACTTATTCAAACAAGTCACCATTACCATATTTTTAAATATTAGACTTAATTAGAGTTTATCACTTCAGAGAAGTACGAGGAGTGGAGATTTTTTTCCTTTGCAAAAAAAATCCTCATAAAGTGTTTATTAAGAGCGGGTAAGAAGGGGATAATGATCTGTTTGGAAATTAAGGCAATCAAACATTTAATGCTCTGCACTCCTGTAGGCAAAAGCATTCAAATGAGTCAATTATACATCCATTATCCAGGCACGATTAAACAAGGCAGGATGGGGAATTTGTCCTCCGCATCATGCGATTGTCGTGAGGACTTATGTCCACTTAAAGGCAGCTAATAAAACACTAAACTTGGGAAGAAGAGGAAAAGAGGACTGAGCCAAGGGAAGAGAAGGGAAGAGAGGCGGCAGGTCAGCAGGACTGCAGAGGGGTTGAGGGTGGGAGGTGGGTAAGGATGGAGCTGTGTCTACATCCCAGCCCTTCATAAATCAAAGTAATTAAGTTAACATGAAAATCAACTTCACCATCCCGTTAAATTACAGCATTTGCATATTAGGACTCAAATGAAGTAGGTAGCAGGCAAGGGGGCTGGGAGGGGAGGAGGAAGTGGGGGGTGGGGGGGGGGGGCATGGGAGAAGGATGGGGAGGACCGTGCACCAAAAGGGAACCATTTATTACGGTGAATAACTAATTTCAGAATTTATAGCGTTGGATTTTCGTTCCTGTGCCATTTATATTACAGAAGGAAATTAAGGGGCGGGCAGGAGGCTGGCTGGACATCTTTCTGCGTTATTGCTTGTCTGCCATTTGCAAATCATTATTAATTGTGGCCCGTGTCGCTGGTGCAGCAGGGCAGGGTGCCTGGACAGGCAGAGCAGACACACATATCTCTTCATCAGGACCCCAGCCGCTAGCCCTGGAGAGCCAATTACCCCTCCCTGATTGGTATCAGATAAGGAGGGAATTTTTACAAATTAGGGAATAAATAGAATTTCCACACGTGGAGCAGGGAGGGCTTGAGAGGCAGTAATGAAAAACGATACATCACCATCAGCCAGACAACCCTATTCATACGCCGATGCATTACACTCACTACTCATAATCCCATCGAGTGACAGACAACCGCCAAGCCGGCTGAGCCGGAGGGGAGCACATCCCGATGGTCAGTCCACTCCGGAGCACAGTCTCCAGCCACCAGCACCCTTGTCCAGGGCAGTCCAGGGAGGTCCCTGTTCCACCAGCCCCATGGCGCAGCCTCTGCCGTGACCTCAAGGGCTGCACACAGCCTGCATGGCATCGCTCACCTTGTGCAGGCAGTGGGGACAGACCTCCTGGCACAAGAACTATCCCTGCTCTGGAGCCCAGCAGGACAAGCCTCCAAACTCAGCCCCAAGTTTGGTGGTTAAAACCACCCAGCTGAATCCAAGACTCTCACCAGTCTCCCTTATCCCTGTGGGTAAAGCACATCTTCCCCAACATTATTCAGTCCAAACTGTGTCCTGAAGAAGACTGCCCCCTCCCTTGGTGGCTCATGGCAGCATCCTGCTGTTACAGGATCCCTACCTAATTTCTGAGTTGTACTTGCCTGTTTATACTCTTCAGCCCTCAATCAGCCCCCACAGCTCTCAGCTTTGCTGCTCAGCCAGCCCTGGGTACTCTACAGCACTGAAATCCCTGTGTCACCTTGTGAGCAGTGCTGGGCTCAAAAATGCCACAGGAGCAAAGGATGTGCTTCTGCATGGCTCTGCTCCATTAAGAATGGGCTCAGACTTGGATACCTCCATTTCCCTTAAGCCGCTGAGGCAGCCCCAACGCCAGCCCTTGCTCAGGGCAGACCCCAGAGCCACCAGCCGCCTGCATCCCCCACACCAGCACATCCACTTCCAGACCCTGGCAGCTCCCTGTCCTTTTCCTGGGCTGTGACAGCACTGTATGGCCCTGGGAAAACAGCAGGCATTCAACTAACAGGGCCTGGCATACAGCTGGCCTCAGAAAGAGCAAATCCTGGAAGTGCAGGGACCCTGCTGACATTCGTGAGCCCAGTTTGCTCTCTGTTCCCCAGCGCCAGAGCCATGTGCCTCCACGCCTGTAATTAGCTCTCCCTTATGACAAGCACGTCACTAAACAAAATGCTCGGCAGATCAATCTCGCCTGTAAGTCACGCAGCCTTTAATTTATTCAGCATACAATGTCGCTCCACTGCTGGCTTCCTGTAATTTATACCGTACACTGTCGTGTATTATTTAACTCATCTGAGTGTTTTACAGCTCCCCTCAAAATCGCCATGCAAAATAAAGTCACTGTGGGGCACCAGCAAGGTGCAGGGAGGATGCAAACTGCCCTCTTGCTGATATGGGACCCCTGGCCTGGCTCAGGGACAAGGTCGTAGTGTCAATTTGCTGCAGAAATTGGTAGCTCAAGACCCTCCTTGTGGGTGGGAATGAGAATGGAAGGTGGATCCCCACAGGAGCCCAGTAAACTGCAGGCTCCAATGCTGGTGCTTCCTTAGAGGAGGAAAGGATGATGGCAGGGGGGAGAGGGCAGCAGGACTCTTGTCAGGCCCTGACAGCAGGAGAGCGGTCCTGCCCCAAAACTGGGGTAAGGACTGGGGTTAGACTCGGCTGAGAGGCGGCCAGTAGCTGGGGCAGCTGCTCTGAGCAGCTCATCAAGAGCTTGTCTTTGGCCGTGCAGCTGAATGGAAACAGTCAGTGATGTAGAGCTGGATATCCTCCGCAGGGAAGGTTAAAACCTCTGTTCAGTGTAAAGTTGCCATATCTAAGCACTTATGATCATGATATTTATGGCTAGTTTATTCCAGGCTGTTAAAGGCAGCAGTAGTTATCCACAGATAAAAGGAATTCGACTCCCTTGACACCTTTTCTCCCTGCAGTGAAGGCATGCCTGGCCGGAGCCGGGTGCTTGTGGTGTTGTAACTCATCCAATGGTCCCTGCCAGAGGCAGCACGGGGGCCAGACATGCAGATACTTGGCATGGCAGGGATGGTGACTCTGTTTCTCCTGTGTGGGAGTTGTGGGCAGAGACATGGCAGATGCTGACTCCCTGCCCCTGACAGATGCTGCTGGGGCCAGATGGTCCCCAGGCTGCAGGGAGCCAATTTGGTTTGACCTCTACCACTGCTGTTGGCTCTGCTCCACATCCAGCTCCTGACACCCCGTCCCACCACTGGGATTGGGACCCTAATTAGGGAGAAATTTCAAGGTAGAGATGAGTGAGTTTATAAAGCTGAGTTTCTCTGTCTGAGTGACATGAGATGTCAGAGAAAAGGAAATAAAAGGTAAGAATGCAATTCCAGTGCTGCCAAGAGTGTGTTGCAAGTCCTAATGGAAAGTTCTCCTGCACTTTAAAGCTTGGTCAGATGGCCTAGTTATTGCTTTAAAAGGACTAAGAATCAAACTGCGACGCTGCACTCGAAGCCTTCAAATAAAGCGAGCTGTGTTTCTGCAAGTCCGGCGAGGCAGAGGCAGGCGATTACACAGAGGAGGGCAGGTCTCTCTATCTTGGAGGGAGACCTACCTATTTTTAAACATTAGCTCTAAATCAGCATCTCACTTCTTTGTCTAACCCAAACCCTCTCTCGCCTTCTGGAGGAAAGATCAAACGCCAGCCCTGCTGCCATTGTTTCTCTCCCAGCGAGATGGATGCGGGACTGTAATCTTCCCACAAAGCTGCACGCTTCAAAGGTATCAAAAGTGCTTATTAAAAGTCCTCGGAAAGTAATTTAATAACATCCCAAAAGACTGGAAAAATCAGCGCTGGCAGCTCAAAATATAACCTGGCAAGGGAGATGGGCCCCTGTTCAACATGACAGGCTGTGGGCAGCTGCACACAGGGCCAGGGTGCTTGGGCACACAGAGCTGCTATCTCCCCGCGCTGTGACTGCTCTGGTGCTGTCTGGTCTCCTGTCAGGGACACAGCCAGGTGAGCCAAAGTGTGGGGGACTCTGTGGGGCCACATGGGACTGTGTCCCCACCAAGGGCTTTGCTGGGCCAGAGGTGTCCTCATGTGGTGTGGACAGAGTGCATCTGTCTGCCCCGGCTCTGTTCCCCTTGTTGAGCTGGAGAGCCCTGCACCATCCCAGAGGCAGGATTTCAGGCTTGCCCCTGGAACATAAAAAGCACTGTGTGGCTTTTCCAGCCATCTCAGCAGCTGCTGGAGCAGCAGCTTTGTGCAAGGCTTGCCCAGACTGCCGGGCTGGAGAGAGCCACCTGCAAAGGGGATGTCAGCCACCTGTGTGATGGTCCTTACCTGGCACAGATGGGGATGTCAGCCAGACCTGCAAAGCCACGTAAGAGAGCCATGTGCTGTGTGAGACAGACCTGCACATCTCCACAGGGGTGGGCGGCACACGTGCCTTCCCACGAGCGCTTAAGCGCAGCAGGCACGTGCTCACAGCTGCAGCAGCATGAGGGCTGTGCTCCCTTGTATCCCCCCGAGCTGGTCCCTGCTCCCAACCTCACGGGAGGCAACTCATGGGACCCTAGGGCTGAATGGTGCAGGCTCCCGTGGAAAGGGGCAGGGGACGGAAATTAACGCTCCAGCCTCCGTCTCATCCTGCCCATTAGCGGGGCTGTTTTACTCCGGATCATTAAATATGTATATCTTATTACACGCCTTGTTACAGTATTGAGCTCTATTGACTGATAATAAATTCCAAGCATCATCCTGGTCATAAATTTATCTGGAGATGATGAAGACTCAATAATCTAGTCATGCAGATAATATGATAGGGCCTTAAAAAAGATCATTACATTATATGCCAAAATTAAAAGTGAAATACACTTTATTAACACTGTTTCCACACTTGGGGCCATTACTTGTTATATCCCCTCTTGCCCTCCCACCCACCTGCATACCGTCCCTCGGGTCAGCCAGAGAAGGCAAGACAAGGCAGAGCTGCCACAGCTCTACCCTAGCAGGAACCTCGCAGAAGGGTACAGGAGGGTGGCAGATGGCACAGATGGGACTTCCCAGCTTAACTCCAAAGATGCTGGGCCCTGCCTGGTACAGCATTGCTGCCCTGCCCATTGGGCCGTGGCTCCTGAGCATCTCCAGGTATTTCAACAAACTCCCACCTGATAGGGCCTGCAGGCCCTGGCTGCAGTCAGTGGGACAAAGGACAGCCTTGTGTCCCACATTTAGAAGGAAAGGAACAACTTTCTGCAGCTCCTGAGAAAGCTGCCCACCAACTGGGGTTAACCCAACAGCTCCCACCTGACAGCTTCTTTCCCACAGGCTCGGGCAAGCTGCAGTGCCAAGACAGGAGTCCCCACTCATGCCTGGCCGTGCTGCAGTGTGGCAGACAGATGTGGAGCAGAAATGGGATGTGGGTGCAGTGGGTGACCTCTCTGAGAGAGGAGGGTGCTCGGCAGGCTCCCAGCACCCCAGTGCCAGTCTCATCACCAGTCCCTTGGTGAGATGGTAAGGGCTGGGCAGCTCCCGAACAACGGCCCCCGGGGCCTGGGGCTTGGCCCCCTCCTTCCGCTGGGCCCTCCAAAGACATTCCTCTCCTTTAATAAGAAGGTCACAGCCACTTAAACTCCTCTGATGAGGGCAGGTGGCTCGTGCCCTCCTGCCTGGCAGGGCCGGCCTGGCCACGTTCCCCCCTGCAGATCAATGGCACACAGCGAGTTTAAAGCATCCCCACCGCAGCCCCCCTTCCTTCGGCCACCTTCCTCTCCAGACACGCAAGGTGACAAGCGCTGGGGGCCCACGGATCAATGCTGCGACACGGATCGGCTGCCGGGAAAAACCAATTGCAGATCAGATGGAAACCGACTTCTTCTTGTATCTGCCCGGCTCTCTCAGGGATAGATTGGCTGGAGAAATCCGATGGTGAGAAGAGACAAAGGGGGAGGCGATGGGGAGAGGAGGAAAGGGCTGATAATGCTCCTGCCGCGGCTCTAATCTGTGACAGCCCGAGGATTTGCTGAAAACCATTATCACACTGCTCTCCCTTCTCTTGTCCCTGATAAAGCCCCGGCTAATCTGTTTGTTGCAGGTATTGAACAATGCATTTAGCGAAATAAGGGGTGTGTGTGCCCGCCGAGCACATTTTTTTCCCCCTGCACCTCCGGCTTCACCGGGAGGCGACGGGGGAGCAGGGAGGGCAGGGATGGTTTCGGGTGCAGACTTGGTGTGGACAGCGGGCTGAGGTGCCATTCCTGGCACACGGAAACATCTCTGCTGAATGCCCTTAGCGAGTTTTGGAAGCGTTTCTCTAGGCAGTGTGTTCCACCTTTATAACGCAGTCGCGGAGAGCGATGAGCGAAGCCCTGGCGATGCTGCAGTGCCGTGACAATCCCAGCGGGAATTCCACCGCAGCCCACCGCAGGCCCAGCCGCACTCCCACGGGGCAGAGCAGCTGAGATGGGGGGACACAGGGAGTCTGTGCCCCGGGAACAGCTCCCGGGCCACTCATCTGCTGGAGTTTGGCTCGGCTAGTGCCTGCCTGTCCCAGTGCTGACCTCGTCCCTCCCCTTTGTGAGAAGCGCTTTCTCCGGGGAGGAGAGATAATTCAGTGGCTGTGAAAGCCCAGACCCGGGGCTCCCGCAGCCGCCTGTTACAAACAGTCCTAGTGGAACATTAATTATAGTAATTTAGCCGTGGAACACTAACTGCAGCCAGTGCAATAGCATTCAGTACATTAGTGGCTATAACCCACTCCTTAAAAAAGACATTTGGCTACTGACAGCTGATAAAATGAGTTGTGAAGCATAACCAAAGGGAAAAAAAAATAACCAGAAGTGTGCTGGGAGCGAGCTGTGGGGTGGGAGGGCGGGGGGCAGCACCCCACAGGGTGCTGGGGGGCACAGGAGGTGCAGGCGGAGGGGCAGGAGGTGTCGGGGGCTGCAACACGCACCCTCCTGCCCGGCACATGGCCCACGGGCCAGCGGGCTCCCCGTGCCCCGGGCAGAGGAGGCGAGGCGGGGGCACGGCTACGACTCGGCAGTATGTCAAACAGAAGGACATTTCCTTCTATCTCCCAGCCGCCGCCCCAGGGCACAATCCACCTACATTCAATCTTTACTCCACTACACATGTTTCCTTTCCAGCCTCGGATTATTTTTTATCATCAAATTACTGCGGTGATAAGATGGAGTAGATGTGATAGCGAGCAGAGCGTCTGTCCTCCCCTCTTCCCCCCGCCTCCCACAGCATCCCTCCTTCCTCCACCACCCCCAGCCTCCTGCCCTGAGCAGGCAGGGTGGTATCCAAATGTCAGGTGGTGAGGAGAGACCCCCTGTGCAGCCGGATGTGCTGGCTGGGACCAACCCGTGGCTGACGGCGAGTGCCTGGGTGCAGGCAGGCTGCAGGTGGCCATCAAGCTGTCTGGGAAAACTTGCAGGTGCCCTGTCATGGTGTGGGACCCCGCCAGCAGCCAGAGCCCAGCATCCGCTCCCCACTGCTCTGCCGCAGCACCCTGGCTCCCTCATGGCACCCAGTGCCCCTGCCCAGCACCAGAGGTGTGACAGCACAGTGACACCGGTGAGGCAGCAGGGACACAGGGAGCCCTGGTGCAGGGGTGGCCAGGAAAATTACAGCCATGCTGTTACCAGCCCGAGAAGCGCTGCGAGGCCCTGCTGTGATGAATCCTCCCCTTCTCCTTGTTTACTCCAGTCTGCAACAAATGAGTCCCTGTCCATCCAGGGATAGCTCATCTGCAGGAATGCTCTTTCAGACCTCTCCCTCTAATCCCTATTAATTTAAATAATGCTTGCCCACTCTTCTCAAACTATTTATTATTTATCAGGTTTGTTTATTTGTAGCTAACAGGTAGCGCTCAGCATGCGTCCCCGGCACAGGGACAGGGGCCGTTCATCACACTGGCTCCCCCGCCATCCACCATCCGTCAATTACTCCTGCTTCCTTTAATTAGTAATGAGGACTAATATCTCTGCCTGGGATGGTGGCTGAAGCGGAACTTCCCTCCGGTGGCATCCGAGCAGCACAAGGGAGGGAATGAAAAATAAATAACTGCGCCAGGCTGTGGCTGCTGCTCCCAAATGAGTAGGGGTGCTTGCCAGACCCACACACCCCTTCCCAGGGAGGATCTGGTTCCCTGTACACCAGAGGCTCCTACCCAGCAGGGCAGGGGAGGTGATGCCTGCCAGGTGCCAATCCATGGGTGCCCTTTCCCACACAGCAGGGCCATCCCAAACCACGAGGGATCCCCTGCCGAGTCCCAGCTGTTGAACTCTGCAGGGGTATTGGCAAGGGGAAGCCTAAATTAAATGCCCATTAGAGCCTCTGGCCTCGTCTGGCAAGCCCGGGGAGCTCTGTATCAGAACATGCCATCCAGAGGCAGCCTAATAGCGAAGGCAGCACATGATATAAATGGAGCCCCTTTGATTTATTGACTGGGAGAAGTTTTTACACGATAGCCCATTAAGACGGACGGCTCTGTTTACAGCCAGGCCATCTAGCTATAGGGACCCTGCACTGGATGGTGTGTTTTGCTATTGCTCTTCAGGCAGACATCTCATTAAGGGGAACAGCATATGGAGCTCTTTGGATCTATACTTCACAAGTCCTGAGGGAGGCTTTTACCATTTTTAATAAGCGGGCAAGGTTAGCAAACCTGCAACGCAGTGACCTCCCCTCCCTGTGCGATGGATCTCCCTGAAACGCAGAGAGCCGGACTCACCGGGTGCATGCGGGACTCCATAAATCACCTCCCTGCTGCCGGCCAGGGAAGGGGGGATGGCAGTGGGGGTATGGAGAAGGCAACATCACAGCCAAAACAGGATGACAGCCATGCATGGCTCAGCCAAACACAGTGGGGGCTGGCAGCTTGGTGGGCAGTGGTGTGGAGTGTGCCCCTGACCATCATGCTGGTCAGGTGATGGGCATCATGTTGGGTGACTCAGCTGGCAAAGGTGCTTTAAGGAGAGAGCGTTAACACGTTAGCCCACAGTGAAGGAAACAAAACCCCCAGCTGGATGTTGAGGGGGGATTATTCCATATTCAGTAACACGGCTGTTTAGGAGAACAAGTAATCTCTGACAAAGACCTCCGGCTCTTCTCCGATCTGATAAAGCCTTGCAGCCTACAGGCAAGCTGGCCCCTGCAGGGACTGCCATGGATGAATGCTGTGGGCTGGAGCTGCTAAGGCAGGAGGAGAATCAGGAAGGCAGGCACACGGGGCGAGCCACCATGGGATATGGTGGACATGCTGCAAACAGCTCACCCAGAACACTTTTCCAAAGCAGAAGGGCTTGTGCAAGGTTTGGGTGTTACTGGTCAGGCACCTCTTACACCTCCAGGGACAGCAGCACAGACACACGGCCTCGAGGCAGTGGTAACACAAGCTAATGGGCAGAGCTCCCACCATATCCTCCTGGCCTGGGTACACAGCTGTGTGCCCTCTCACTCCCCAACAACAGCTATCTGGCTCTTGCCCATCAAACCCGTTTTCCACTCTTGCAGTACCAGCTAAGCACTCTAATCATCACCAATCACACTGGCATTTAATTTAGACATCTAAAATTCACACCATGGAAAAACCATCAGAAAAGTAGGGAACTGAGAATGTGATTGTTCCCTTTTGAGAAGTCTGCTTAACTCTGTCTGGTAAAGAGGGAAGGCAAAGGACAAACAGACAGACATGGTGGCATATTTGGGCTGCTTTCCAGCAATTCTCTCACAAACAGTCTGAGCATCTTTGAAATGAAATTTTGTAGGCGATTAGCTCACAATGTGAACTTAATTGCTTTTGGTATTTAAAAAAACCCATTAAATTAAACGGCCGAGATATTGAGGCTTAAGCAATGGCTGCTTCTAACGCACAGTAACTACCAGCCTCATTATGGGGATGCTGCCACATCCAGCAGCAGAATGCACAGACCCATGCGACATGACCGGCTCCAGATCGAACACTCCCTCCCTGCTCACACTCCGTGGGTGAGAGGATCTTCAACAGCAGTGAGAGGATGGCTCAGAGCAAGGCTGGCATGGAGCAGCAGTGTGCCAAGCTCCTGGTTCACCAAACCATCCTTGCTGGACAAGACAAGCTAGACCAGGGTGTCTGGAAGCCAAGCGAATATTGGGCTCCTTCAGCTTGACAAGAGGAGCAGCTGGAGTGGCACACTGCCACACTGAAGGACATCTGAGACCTGCTCTTCTAGGACATGAAAGTCATCTCCACCAATCTGCTTTGATTCCCATTCCTTGGGGATCCCACAGCCCTTGCCCCACTCACACTCGGAGTGTGGTGGGTGCACAGCTCCCATGGGTGACCATGAAGTGATGGGAGCTTGGTTGGTACCGTTTATCCCCACAGACAGCCCCAAAGCTGGTACCTTGCACCTCTTTATGATAGCGGTGTGCAAAGAAACTCTCCTTCACCACAGGGCTGCCAGCACTGCTCTGCTTTGCATTTAGTGCCACAATACAGCAGTGCTTTCACCTTACTTCACTTGTTTGTTTAAATTATTTACACTCCTTAGATGCAAGATTGCTCTCCAAAAGGAGCATTCTTTTGGCTGCTGCAGCTTTAAAATGACTTGCATCCATCACTCAATCGCTTTCAGGTCAAACACACGCTCCCGACTTAATGACCACATTTCCACAGCAACAAATCTGTCACCGCTGTTTGTTTAAAGCCAACAATCTGTAGGAGCACTGTGTGCAAGGATTGAATTAACTCAGCATCCGAATGACTGTGGTGCCAGATCATTCAAATTGCACCTTTCCTGAGATTTCCAGCAATGTTAATTAATGTTCCTTGGGTGATGTGCAACATGCTGCAGTGCACAGGGTTGTTGGAGAGAGCAAAGCCCAATCCCTGTAGGCCTAGAGACATGGGAGTTGTGTTCCTGGCTGCCCTGGCCCCAGGGGCACATGGGGGATGTGTGTTGGGAACAAGGAGGGGCTGGTGGCTTCCCCTTGCTCTGATGTGACCTACCCTGATTTTCCCCAAAGTTTAGTGATTCAGCTGAGACATTCCATGCTGGATGTTTGACTCACACTGAATTCTTTTCCCAAGAAATTCCAGCCCAAACCATTAATACATTGCCATCAACAAGAATGACAAGAATGTCACTATTTCCCTTAAATTCCAGTTACTTGCCAGTGCAAGGTTTTTTCGTATGTGCCCAGATGTTTCGGAACAAAGCCTTGAAGTCTTGTTGGGAAGGTGATTTTGGGAATCCGGAATGTTTTGGATTTCCCATCAGAATCAAGCCAACTTCGGGCAAAGACAGCTGCGTGTGGCCCTGGGCAGCTGCACGTGCAGTGACACCCATCCCAGCGCACCCATCCGGCCCCCTGCTCCCAGCTGCTGCAACCCCCCTGGCACCCACTCTAGACACCTGTGTGGGAAGTGGGGACCCAGCTCTCCGGGTGCTCGACGACTTCCCCAGGAAGCGTGAGAGAGGAAACTGCTTCATTGAAACACTTGCACCGGCAAGAGCTGAGTCAAGGGACAGACAAGCAGGAGGAAACAGTGACAGGGAGTTAGTGGGGCTGGTGGCGGGAGCAGCTGAGATGATACCAGGACATGGGGGAAGGGACTGGGACAAGGAAACAAGGACAAAGAGCTGGGACGTGGACGGAGAGGCAGACTGAGCTTGGCAAGATGTGCAGAGAAGGAAGGAGGGAGTGGGATTCAATCCAACACCAAACCACCTAGATCTCCTGCTACCATCCACAGCCTCCAGCTACTCCAGCCCTTGCCTGCTAGCAAGTCCTTGGCACAAAATCCCCATCCCAAGTCCCTGGCCATGCTCCCTGCTTTGTCTGGGGCATTCACATCTCCATGGAGCAGAACTGGAGCCCAACTGGGGTCCTAACTTGGAGAGCAGGAGCCCTCCCCCAGCCTCACCCCGGCTTGCTGCAGTTAATTGGGCCACTGCTCTAATCTCTACCTGCCATTGATTTAAATTCAGCTCCAATTTTCTTCTTTGACCATCTCTCCTCCAGACCCTGCTCACAAACAGAACACAAATCCTCAAACATTCTCTTCATTTTTCCCTGCAATATTTCAGCATGCCCCACAGTCCCAGGGTAGGGAAGGCGATGACTGGTGCCTGTTTGAGCCTAGATACTCATGCACAGGGATGGACACATAGCTGCCTGCAAAGACCTTCTCCAGGGCATGCTCACCCCAGCTCCAGGATGGAAATGGAAGTGGTGATGCTCTGATACCATCCAAATGGCAAAAGAAAAGCATGGTAAGAGGACTTCCACATGGTTTCCTCCAGGACAGATGCCTTTTTTCTTGGAGGCTGTGAATCCAAGGAGGGCTCCTGACTGTGCCCAGGTCTCAGCTGCTGGTTTTACATCCAGCACCCATTGCACTGGAGGGATCTTCTGCTCACCTGAAAACTGACGCCTCTGTGCTGAGCCCCAGCCTTCTGTGGGCTGGGATGCTCCAAAGGCAAGTATAAGGAGATGAGCCAGCCATCAGCTAGGAGAAGACCTCTCTTTTGCTGTGTCTCTGGGGCTATGGATCAGGCACAGAGACCAGGAGCACCTGCTCCCAGCTCCCTTATGCCCCTGGTACTCTGTGCCATGACCCGGAAGGGGAGCCAGCCACTCGGAAGCAGTTAAATCATATTACAGTGTGCTGGTGCAGACAAGAAGGGGAGGTGAGGGTCCAAGACAGTGCCTTGGCGATGTCCCTCACAGAGAGACACTGCCAGCACCATAAGGAATGGAGGAGGACCTGCCAGGGGGGTTCAGGATGGGAAAAGCATCATCCCTTAATGCCCACACCTTCCTGGCCCCAAAGTGGGTGGAAAACCTCTGCCACAGCTCCTTTCTCAAGAAATCCTGCATGCCAAATTTCAGCCCTCCTGGGGTCCTTCTTTTCCTGGCAACAATTCACTATGTAAAGAGGCTGGATATTTATAATTATGCTCAAAGTGGCCACTTTGAAAATCTATATGTCTCTAGGCTCCCTGTACATCATAATGTCAAGTCTGTGAATGGAGGCATCCATCAGAGGCCTCACATCACAGACCTCGGAGCTGTGATAAACACTTGGGAAATGCTCGCTGAACCCCGTGTCCCACTGCTGCCTTCTGGGCAAGAGACCTGGTCTTTGGGGAGTGCCTCCATGGTGACTCCTTCCAGAGGGATGCCACCGGGTGTTCCTGAGTCACTGCTCCCAGATGGGGATGGGAGCAAGGTCTGAGTTCCTCTAACCCAAAGCCTTTCCTTCTGACCCTTGCTGTCCTCCAGGAAGGGGGCTTTCCTTCAGGTGGGACCATCCAAGCCTTCACCCCATTTCCACGCTGTGGGCACACTATCTGCCAAAAAGCAGCTTCCAACTCTCTGTATCTGGGAAAGCCTCAGTACTGGGAGGGTGGTGAGCTACAGGGATAAGATACACTCTTCAAATGCCAGCTCCACTCTTGGTCATCAGATCCCCACCCCTTGGCCCCATCAACCCCAGGATGTCCTGGGCCCGACTGAGAAAGACTAGGTCAGTGACAAAGGCAGGGCTCAGCCCCCATTCCCAGCAGGGAAAATGATATAGGGAGCTGAGCTCTCTTCTCCAGTACAGCAAGCATTAGAGTTGACCCTGATGTCACACTCCAGCCTGCTGCTCCACCATGCCTGCAGCTGGTGGCTCCACCATCCCCCAATGTGGGGACAAAGTCCCCTCTTTGAGCCACCTTCTTGAGAAGTGGGGCCGGTGCCCCGCCAGCGAGATGCCCGCTGGAGAACAGGAATGCCCCTCTCTGCTGACAGTGTGGCAAGAGGACGCACAGTCTTTGCTGACGCTTTGCCCAGGCTGTTCTTAAAAATTTATTACTCTGTTGCAACATGAAAAATAAGACAGAGAAGTAATCATTAGTATAACTATAACTCCCCGTGCAATAGTCCCACTTGTAAATTGAGATTTATGATTGCAGCTGCCGATATTTTAGAGGCTGGAGC
Source organism: Corvus hawaiiensis (assembly GCF_020740725.1). Classification (NCBI taxonomy): domain Eukaryota; kingdom Metazoa; phylum Chordata; class Aves; order Passeriformes; family Corvidae; genus Corvus; species Corvus hawaiiensis. Next base: position 23,080,946 of record NC_063221.1, read on the forward strand.
AGGCAGCGGTGGCAGCACAGCCCAGCTACGCGCTGCCCCGCCGCAGTTACAGTTTATCACAATCTGCAGAGATTATTGCAATGAATAATACACAACAGGCTGGCAGTGAAGAACTATTCCCGATCAAATGCTTCTGTAAACAACTGAATAAATAATATTGCTCAGCCCCTCTTTAGAGCCCTCGGAGGCCCAGGGAAATCTCTCATTACTCAGCAAGAGAGGCAGCGGGGGGCTTGGAGATGCCGTGAGGAAGGGATGCAGTGACTCCGGGCAGGCACTGGACATCCCAGGTATGAGCACTTGTCAAGCAGACAAATCACCCTCTCATTTTCTGGCAGAAAAGGAGGCTGAGACACTGAAAAGACCTACTCATGGTTCCACGGTTCCACGTGCAGCCATAAGCAACTTGCTTGGACAGACAAACGTGCAAGCTCAGAGAGGTATTGCTGTCCTCTCTTCTGCTTTTGTTCACTTCTGATATTGAGTTGGCAGCAGGTAAAGAGCAGGTTGTGGGGCAGCCTGGCCCGCAGGCAGCCGAACCCTGCAGGGATGGGACATTTGGGGCCGAGCCCACTGGCAGCGGGGCTCATGCGCTCCCTGAAATGTCACTAAGTAATGCAGTGTGATCAGGGTTGTGTGCCAACAGCTGCAGAAAGGGCATTTCTCACACAGCTTGAAAGGATAAAGTTCAGCTCCACGATGCCCCAGGTTCCTCCACTACAGCGAGCTCTGGCTCGGCTGCCACACTGTGCTGCTACTGGTATCAGGTCTGCAGAAACACTGACCCACAGGGGGAGCAGGGAGAACTCATCCCTTCCCTGGCAACCATCATGCAGGGGTGCTTTATTTACCCTCTGAATGTCTACACTCAAAATACAGTCAGCACAGGAGGAGCTAACGAAGAGCTGAAATCCTCCTTGTGCTATAAACCAGCCCTGCAGCAGCTCTCCAATGTTTCAGATCCTTCACACCATGCTTTCTGTGGGAAGGGCGCCCATGTGCCTCTGCCCAGACACCTGCAGACAGGGAACACCCCTCTGCATCTGTGTCCTGCCTGCTCTAGGACCAGACTCTCACCTGTGTCCTTGCTACAGGTTCTACCCACAGCAGGGTCCTGGGGAAAGGCAAGAGAAGAAAAGCAGGAAAGTTTGCATCCCTGCATCCACTGCTCTACAGCGCCTGTATGTGCAGCAATCAGCTCCAATTAATCCCCCCTCAGCTTGGCCCGCCCGCTTCATTACCTCCCCTTGATGAGAACCATCAGTGGGGCCTGTAGGATTTTGCTAATTAGCCTCACTTCGTTTATCATTTCCATTTTCTCCCAGAGACGCTTGGCTTGCTGGGCGACAGCTTCATCTCCTGCTGAAACAATGCGGCCCCTTCTGTGCCTGTCTCACTTAGCGCTGTCACTGCAGCCATTATGAAATTGGGGTTTCATTTACACACTAATTAAACATTACAGCTTGTTCACAATTACAACATGGGGATGAGGAGGTAACTAATTACTTAAGAAATGAGCTAACATTTATCTCTGATTCTTACCCCCCCCCCCCCCCACCCACCGCCCTCCTCTCCAATCAAGATTAGAAATTGTTGTTGGATGGCAGCAGCCCAGCGGGCCCCTGCCCGCCTCCCCGTGTGCCTCATCCCTGTTGGGGGGCTGTACTGAGACCCTGGCCTGGGGACGATCCATCAACCCCTAATTGCAGCCAGGATTATGGGGGACTGTGACAGTGGTGTGTGGCACTGTGCCAAATGGGCTGCACAGGGACAAACTGTGGCGCCAAGGATGCATCCATCCCACCTAGATCTGCCCAGCAATGAGGCACCCCTGGGACACCCCAGCCACAGTGGTGACAGCGACTGAGGTGTTCCTTGGGCATCACCTATGAGGCTCCTGCCCACTGGGTGAATGCCTGGCTCTGCACAGAGGCCGGGGATGCCAGCACACCCTCCATGTCTCTGCTGATGGGCAACTCATCCTGAAAAGACATTTTCTTCAGGGAGGAATTAACATTTAAAACTGAGAACCATTAGAGTAAATAAACCAGGCTGTCACTCAGATCAAAAGGCAATGCGAAGTGTGGGCTTGGGACAAAATGGGCCCTGGGGAGCAGGCAAGGAGAGAAAGGGTGGGGTGGATGACATGGGCAGGCCAGCACCTTGTGTACAGCCCAGCAGGGCTGGGTGCTGTCGCTGAGAGAGCAACAACCTCCTTCCATGGGCAGCTGTTGCAGACCAGCAGTCCCTTTGGTCCTCACCTCCCTGCAGTGCATGCAGGTGGCAAAGGCTGCGTGCAGTGGCCGGAGAGCTGCACACGAGTTAGAGGACAGTGGAGATGGGTGACAGTGACCAGGATCATCTTGAGATGGATGCATGGCTGCCTGCAAGGCAGCTAGCCAGCTGATGGGAGACAGGCTGGAGAGGCCAAAGATGCTGCTGCAGTGCCTGGATATTGCTGCAGGCTCTGGGAAAAGGATCCACAGCTTTTGAAACACAAGAGGCTCCCCCCACAAACAGCCCTAAGCACTGGAAATGCTTTCAGAAAAAAACATTTAGTTCAGCACCAGACAATTAGGGTTCTTTTGCAACTCTTAACCCATGATTTTGAGACAAAGAATTTGGTGCTGGCATAATTTGAACTGCTAATTGCTTTCCTGATCTGTAGTCAGTGAACTGAGCAGAAGTGGACACAAAAAAATCACCTTCCCTGTCTGGGAAAAATTCAGAGCTGCTCTCCAGGGGGAAGGGGATTCGCTCTTCTTCCCTCTGAGCAGCTTAAAAAATAATGATCAGGAAACAGTTAAGCAAAAGGGGGGTGAAGTGGTGGTTTAAAAAAAAGAAAACTCACACCACTTTATAATAATAGAAACAACTCATTCCCATAGTTTTTATCCTTCCTGTCTTTAGCCCACAAAAAAAAAAAAAAAAAAGAAACCCTGAGCTAAACTACTGACACTGGCTGGGAGCTTAGAACTGCCGCATCAAACAGAGCCCTTGAATCTCCTGAACATAATTGTGCTGCCCTCTAACCTCAACCTTCAATCAGTGCAGTGTAACTATCTCATTTTAGCCTACAGGACACACCCCTCTGCTAACTAGCAGCCATATTCTTCTCATTAGGAGACTGCTCTGGATGGGAGCGCGGAGGCAAAGCTGGCATCTCTCCTTTTCTCTCCCTCTCTGCCTCTCTCAGCTGTTATGTATGTACTTTTGGAGGGAGAGAGCACGAGCAGGGGGCTTTGTAGATGCTGGAGATGACCCAGCTGCCAAGCCCTAAGACTCCTGGGCATGCACATAGAGCCAAATCAGTGGTTCTTGGCTAAAAGCACACAGCACGGGAGAGGGGATCTGGCCACGACACCCCCAGCCCCAGGCAGTTGGCAGTGAAGGGCTGGAGTGGGCTTCCTGGCAAGGTAGTGCTGCTGCTCTGCCCTCCTTAGGGCAAAGGGCTGGGGGTTCTGCTGTCTGCAGGTTCACCCCATCCACAGAGCCCCCGGGGAAAGGCTCCTGAGTTGGCAGTGCCAGGGCACAGGACCCCTTCCCTCTGGGGCTTGGCTGAGAGGTGGCAGCAGGCAGGGAGATGCATACCTTGGGAAGCTAAGGCAACCAGCAGCACCAGTGCCATGCCTGCTGCTGAGGTGGACAGGAGACAAGGGGCAATGCAGGGCTGGTGCGCTGCAGGAGGGTCTGTGCAGAGGCAGCCCCTCCAGCTGGATGGTTGCTACCCCTGCACATCACAGGCCTGCAAGTAATCAACAGTGACGCTAATTACAGTGGGAAAGGTGACCCAGGGCTTACGGACACTCTCCATCACTGGGGGGTTTGGATCGCATCTCGGGGTAGGGGTATTCCATGGTTACAAATCAGCTCTGTGCCATGGGGGGATGAGGAAGGACACCTCTACAACCCACCCATCATGACAGACCAGCCAGCTGATCCTGCTGCATCCCTGGGCCACCAACTGGCCAAAACCTGTAGGAGTTCTTGAGCCCCTCCTTCATGCCATCTCTTCAGAGACCTCCAAGCACACAAGGGCAGACGTCAGACTACAGTACTGGACATGGAATCTTGGTCCCAGCAGCATGGACTAGTACACCCACCCTTAGCAGTGAGCATGACCCTCCCCTCCTGCTTCTCCTCCACGTCTTGTACACTGGCAGTCCAGTTCGGGGCCCAGTCTGAGAGAAGCTGCTTGGGCTCTCCTGCTTTAGAAGAATGCAGCTTCCAAGCTGGAGCAGGATTGCTCAGGACTCTCGAGAACAGATGGAAACACTGTCATCCCAGTGCAGCCCACTGCAGGTCTCTCCTGCAGAACAAGCCAGAACTTGGGTGATTAATGGCACAGCTGGGATCAGCTTGTGCAGTGGCAGCTGCACCTTTGGGAAGAGCCTCATGCTATGGCAGATAAGAGCAGATCCCCTCTGATCCCACTGCAGACCCATGAAAAGAGCAAGGCCATGCTGGGAAAGGGCAACAGTTTGGCTGGTGCAGCTCTCCCCTCTGGCCAGTGTCCTTTGCCCTGGGATTTCAAAATGTTAGCAACTTGGAAGTGAGGGAATTACACTGATTTGTGTAAAGACAGGGAAAAACACAGCACTGGACAGACTTTTGATGCTTCAATGGCCATCTTCCCCATCCAGGCCTTGTCCCTAGATCCTCTGCTGAGCTATACCAGCTATTAACACACTCTGTGTTCGTTATCTTAAACAGGCCACTCAGGACGTGGGGCCACGATCCTGAAACCAATTAATGTGATCCTTTGATTTCAGGGGAGAATGAAGAGGGGACTGTCAGCACCACAGGGAGGCACGAGTTACGGGTCAGAGCCTAACAGAACAGAGGTGCCCCTTAGTTCTTCACAAGAGGCGGGGGTGGCGGGCAGCTGCCAGACCTGGCTTCTGTCAGAGTCCTTCTCTGCATCCTGGTGCTGCTTCCCAGGCTGAGGGGAGAGCAAAGGAAAGCAGCATCATGGCACTAAATGGGGGTCCAGATGCCAAAAAAGCCACTGCTGCCCTGCGCCTGGGTCAGGGCTGCCAAGAGGAAAGCAGCGGTGTTACCACATCTCAGTGCTCATCCCGGCACAGCAGCACGTGGCACAGAAGGGGCTCCCCTCTGCCATGGTGCTGGCAGTGTTCAGGCTTAAGGCTCTGGGCACCCTGGAGTGCCAGGGGCAGTATCATTCTGCAGCCCCCAAAACTTTTGTCTTTCTTTCTTTCTTTCCTTGCTTAGCTGTTTTTTAAAGCAGAAGTTATCTTAGTGAAGTCTTTTGGGGGAGGTGGAAAAAGAGTAGGAAGTCAAAGAGAATCGTCTTGCTAGTCAAAGCCTTTAACAACTATTTTTAATATCAGGCAGAGGAGCAGGATTTTGAAATGAAACAGACAGTGTCTCTTTGATGGGCAAGCTACAGATCTTGAAACAAGGTCCATTCCCTCCTCCTTCACTAACTAACAGCCATATTTCTCTCATTAAAGACAATCTGGCCGTATTTTCAAACTTCTTAACAAGGCGATCACCGTAATTTGAGATTTCTATTATCCATGCTCCTATTACAACAGTCTTTTAAGCAGCTAGCTCTTTTTTTTTGCTTTCTTTCCCTGACTTTGTCTCTCCCCTCAAACTGCCATTAGTGGTAATGACGTGCAGGAAACGAGCGCCAAGAACCACCTTTTTTTTCCCCCTTCTTTTTGGTACTAGGTTGCGTGGGGGGAGCAATAAGGAATAAAATAAAAAGCAAAATGAAGTTTGGTTATCTCTTATCTAGAGTTTGGCTTTTAATCCACCCAGGAGTGCAAAGGAAGCCAATGCAGTACTTTATCTCCCCCGTTGATCATGGAACCCCCTCCCCAAAGACCCCCATCTCTCTCCCCTTCCCAAAGGCGCCTGGTCCTGGCCCCCTCCCTGCCCCATTAGTCCTTTACTGGGCTCTGCCAGATGGATGCAATTTGCATAATATCACCAGTGGAGGCTGGCAGATCAACTGGGGTCAGGCTCTGACATCTCCAGCACAGTCTATCTCCAAGTGCTAATTTGGACTGCATTGATCTCTCTTTCTGATTTCTTTGTCATTTACGTCTGCCACAGTTTGACAGGAGATACAGAGACAGACAAGGGGGGAAAAGAAGGAGGGGGGGAAGAAGAGGAGAGAAACAAAGATTGTAGTTACAGATGTCTTTAAGGGAAAAAACAGATTAATCCAAGGACTCCTCTGAGGGTCGCAGCTTTGAAACATCCTAATTATCCTATTCTTATGAATTCCTGTACAGACTTCGAGGGGGGTCTTATCAGGGAACTCAGGGGAATGAAAACTTGTTAAATTGCAGTGAAGTCTCTCTGGCCGACTGCTACCCCCTGCCCTCCTGCACCCTGCAATCGGTTCTCATTAGGTGAAGCGGGGCAGCTCTAAACCTGGCGTCCCTTGCTGACACAGCCTTCCCTCTGCCATCACTCTCCTTAAATCAGATCCTCAGTAAAACTTGGGCAGGAGTCTCTCCTCCTCACAAAGGGGGACCACAGTGCTCACCAGCCCTGTGCATTCTAGGGAGGACAGAGAGAGGACAACATAGATGCCCAAACTCTGGAGACAAGGGCTAACCTGAGAGGGACAACAGCATCCCTGTGATCCCCCTGGATGCAGGCATGTAAAGGCAGATTTGGGGACACACTGCTGTTGCAGGACAGCAGGATGGTAAAAGACACCTTCCACCAGAGTCCAGTGCCGAGCAGGGCAGACAATCTGTGCCCTTCATTGAGATGTTTATGTTCTTTAACAGGAAACTCTTCCCCTCCTCACAGGTAAGGGAAGATGCACTACCATTTAGCCTTGTCTGGGACATATTGCAGAGACACCAAGGCACCAAAAGAATCTACAGGAAATCAAAATGTCACTTGGTGTTTTACGTTACTACTTTCTACAGAAAAAGCTCTGTAGAAAGTTAATGATCTTCCAAGGCTTCTCACCCAACACATCTCACTCTGTCAGAGGGTGCATCACGGTGCTTGGGAAGTGCTGTCTGTTACAGGGGCAGGAGAACAAGTGCTAGCAAAGATGTTCTACCTGCCCAGCCCAACGTTGGACAGGGCTCAGGCAGTGCAAGGGTGGTTCCAGTAGTGTGTGAGGGGGATATTTTGCAAGGCTCAGCCACAGGCAAATAAAAAGACTGGACAAATAGCCAAGAGTGCAATGGGTCCAAGGCAGTGCAAGGGTCTCTACAGCACAGATCAGTTCAGGTCTGTGCACTCCTGGGACTTGCTGATCGCTAAAACGGAGCAAACATAATACAAATATAATACAAACCATCAGCCTCTCCCTGTGCTCCCACTACAACAGTTTAGAGTGATATGTAAAATATATTTAAAAGGTTTCTCATCTGTCATTGGGGACAGAAATTGGGCCAGGTGTTGGGCTGAGGATCACAGCTGGCGTGGGCAGAAGGAAGGGAGGGAAGGACAGCAAATCTTCTTGCCAAGGGAGACAGTCCCCACTGCCAGTCCTAAAACCAGAAGCCAGAGGAAGAGGGTAGAGCCGCCGCTGTGCCAAAGGGCAGCTCCAAGACGATGGCAATGCTGTCCTGCTGGGGATCAGCCAGATCTGAAGCTTGAGACAGACTTGCTCCAGTCTGCAGCTGGGCCTCCCAGGCACTGCAGCACAGCAAACAATCCAGAATTCCCTCCTAAATCTTCAGTCTAACAGTGGGGCTGCAAACAACTGCTTCCAGCCAGAAGAGAGGGACTCGAGCCTACCTTCCCACACATCTCCAGGGAGCAGGCACTGCCATTGCCTGCCTGGGGGTTGGGAGAAGCACATGGAAGCACCCTGACTTTTCTCAGGCAACTGAAGTCCCTGCAGCTGTCACGCTCCCTCCAAAGGCTGCTCTCCAGGAACCTCGAGCCCTCAGCCAAGGGCAAGGTGTGACAAACCCATCACACCCCTGTCAGGCAGTGGGGTTGGATGGGCTCGAGACCAACTTTTGGCAGGGTAGGACAGAGGGGTGAGTGCAGTCAACACAAACACTCAATCATCCTTCCTTTCTTTCTTCTGTGCCTCCTTTGTTAACTGCAGGAAACAGCTGAAAGACCTTGAGTTTCCCATTGTAGCGTGTATGGGAACAGAGCTGCAGTGATCAGAACATACCCCCTGCTGCTCCAGGGGAAAAAGGGAGAGCAGAATCCTTTCTAAAAAGGGTTTACGATTAGAAGAGTGTTCTGTCACTCTGGCGCGCAGTAATCCACTGCGCCACCAAGTCCCTTCAGAGAGATGTCGAAAACTTAAATGACTGAAAGCAAAAGAGCCCCGGCTCAGGTTCCCAGGCAGCCAGACATCCTAATTATCTTTAGATCCACTCCCACATGGAGGGGAGAGAGCACACAAGAGTAAAAAAAATAAAAAAAAAAAAAAAAGGGAAAGAAAGAAAAAGAAAGAGGAAAAAAAAAAGACTGTCACATTGCTTTTTTCTTTTTTTAAAAGCTTGTCTCTGCTCACTGCTTTTCCAGCTGTGACACCTCTCACGGTAGTTAATTAGAATCATGTCACCGCGTTAATGTGCTCTGACTGGACTCTGACAGTTGCTCGTCCTCTAACCGGCTGCCCCGGCTGGCCCTCCCTCCCTGCCGCTCCTCAGGGATTTGGGGCTCACAGCAGGACCCCTCACCACCCGCCAGCCACTCTGTCCCTGTGCCCACGGCCCAACGGGTGCCCCGGAGTGGCTGTGCTGGTCCCTGCACCCTGCCTGGGTACCGGGACATGCCGCCTGGCCGCGACACCCGGCACGCAGCCACTCCACCTGTTCTGGATCCGCCTGACCTTTATGAGTGCTAATTCAAAATGACACTGCTCATTTGGTGACATTTCTGTTGATTTTTACTTAAGTCTCTTTTAATTATTTAATTCAGAGTCCTTCCCCTTCTGCCTTGAGCTGGGGCAGTGCCCCAAAGCAGTCCCACGGCCCATTCTGCAGGAGTGAGCCCCGTTCTCAGCTCTCCCTCTCAGGATCACTCAGCAGAAGGACGGTGCCGTGCAAGTGCCACCTCCGCTGAGAAACGCAGAACTGAAAAAGAACGGCGTATGCCTGCTCTGGGGGAGCACAGGGTTCTCTGGGGCTTCTCCCACACCCTGGGAGGGACAGGGAGAGTGGGACTGGCTCTGCCACATGGGGTGGCATGAAAAGTGGTCAAAAACACGAAGGGGAGTTTCGCAAAATGCTGTCCACCTCCTTGTTCCCCCTGCCCTGATGCAGAGGAGGCAAGTGGGCACCAAGGATGACCGAGGATCCCACAGATGCTGGGAGACGCAGGAAAGACAGGGAAGGAAAGCAAGGAAGAGTGAGAGGAGGCTGAAATAAGGCCAGCAAGCTGCTAGGACCACACACCTCCAGCACCTTGCAGGGCGAGGCACAGCCTCATCAGCCCCCGCCGAGCTCCAGCGGGGAGAGCTGGGGCTGACAGCCCAAGGTCCCCATTAGGGCGGGTGGCCCGTCACCTGCCACCGCACTTAGCGAGCGCGGCCCGGCCCGCCCTCTCCTTCAATGTCAGCGCGGGGAGCAGCCCAGCACCACCGGGGCCGAGCGGGCGGAGCGGCGGAGAGAAGGATGGCTCCGCCGGGCAGGAGGCACCCTGGCAGGCGCTGCCCCGGCTCCCCGCGGCGGTGGCAGCTCGAGGTAGTTAATTAGAATCGTGTCACTAAGTAAATGCGCTCTGACTGGACTCTGACAGACGCTCACCTATGACACTGGGGGCCAGGAGACAATCCACATCAAACTACTGCAGTGTGACCCTTTTAACACAAAGAGTAAACTCACTGCACATCGAGTTGAAGCTCATTAAAACTGTCTACTCTGCGAGCATCCCATTAACCTCACTGTTAAAAACACGCAATTCCTCTTCTTCTTTCCGAGGCCTAATTAATGCTCTGGATCAGGAACAATATCACACTCTAACCTTCTGAGATTTCCAATCGGTAAAGGAAAAGAGAGAGATGCAGCCGGGAAAGCACAGTGGCTTGCTGGGTCACTCACCGCATGGGCTGCTGACCTGCCCAGGCAGGTGGGGCTTTTCTGTTTGGCATGGGCAGAGATCCCCACGGAGGGAGCATGGCACCGCCCCAGCCAGGGGAACTGCGGGAACAGGGAAGATGGTGAAGCCATTTGCACAGAGGCTCGGAGCTCACAGGATTATGTCAGCTGGTGTAAAACAGCCCAGTGAGGGCACCATGTCAAGACAGGTGCTGCTATGGGACCAGATCTCCTGGTCACCTGGGATGGGTACTGAGGGTTCACTAGCAAGAGACACAGCAGCCTGGTTACCCTCTTTCCCCTTAAAAGAAAAAAACCCAAACCCCAAACCAGACATTTATGACTAAATCTAAAATCACAATAATGTGTGTGCTAAAACCTAAACTTTAAAGCTTCAATTACATTCAATTAGATTCAAAAAAGATCAGGAGTAATGTCATGTTTTAAAGACAGTCAATGCACTGGAGATGGAAGCAGAGCTGACAAATGAGAAAAAAACTTTCCCAGCAGAAGCTGCTACTCGTGCAGTTTTGGAAACTTTTTGCTGGTTTTGGTGTATTTTCAGTTCAAGAACTGGCTTGTTCAGAGCTGAGAAACAACAAAGGACTGAAAATAAAAAAGAAGGTTTGTCTTTTATCTTTCCATAATCAGTGAAAACAAACCAACCAACCAACTAAGGTGAGAGAGGATGAGATGTACTCATTCTAATATCTTGAAAGGCTGTTTTCCAGAAACACTCCTTCAGCTCACTGATCACTTCTTGTTTTGGTTTCACGTACCAGGTGTTTTTACCTAGAAAGTATTCTGAAATTTACTTTTCTTTCCGCAGTGAATATTTGCAAAGGAAAGAGGATTTTCCTAATAAAATCAATTCAAACTACCACTGGGGTACTTTAGCATGGCATTACAGTTTTCATCCAAAAGAGCAATCATGAGTAATTAATTTAATCACCAACTCTTCAAGAACAAATAGCAATTCACCATTTTTCTAATGTAAAAAATATTTAAAAACTAAGACTAAAGGCATATCATGTTACATAATCGATCAAAATAAATGTAGCAAAAATAGAGTATTTGATGAGTAAAAGAATAACCAGATTTAACAATTGGGCAGTGGTAAGGAAAGCTGCACTTGGTTTGATAGGTGCTGTTCAGTAAAATTTGACCTTTTTTCAGGGAAACAGGTTAAAAAAAGGGCAAAATCAGAAGAAAATCAATTTCTGAATGCAGGTGATCTGCTGTGTGATTGAAATCACAACTAAAACCTGGGATTTTAATCCTTCTGATTTGTGTGAGTCTCTGACTCTCAGCAGAGAGACCCCAACACAGGTGCCCAGCTCCACTGGTGTGGAGCCTGTGAATGCTGGTCTTTGCATGCGACTGCCAAGATTCCCATTAAAAGCTGCAGCTTGCTTTTGGCAAGCACCGCCTCAAACACATGTGTCAAGAATGGCAATGTCCCCATATATGTAAGACTGAGTCACTTCTTGGCAAGACTCAACTTCATTTTGCTGAGGGCCAAGAAAACAGCAGACAAAGAAAAGTTCCTCAGCCCAGGATTCTACAGCCCACACTGGAGCTGACACATATCTAACCTGTGTTAGAGAAGAGATGGAAGGTGCATAAAAATGTCTTCTCCAGTCAGGGCCACATTCAGCCCAGAAGGAATCCTTAGAGCTGAAATATCAACCTAAGAAAGGGCATGAAAGAATAGGCTTCACACCCCTTTTGCTCCTTTCTGATCTCCCAAGGAATTCCTGCCTCCTCACTCTGTAGAGCAGAACTTTTCCATCTCCTTATCCTGAAATATTTACATTTTCCCCCTTTCTTTACCTTTTCCCTGCAAGAACACAATGACACCAGACCTGCACCCATCCCACCCCAAGGCAGCTGTATTTGCAGTGTATGCAGATACATTTTGGTGTATTTGGGGACACAAATCACTCTTCTAGCCCCTCGATAAGCTTTGCAGCTCACTTGCCCATGAATAGAAACCAGACAAAAACTAGAACATGAGCTCTGTGCAGCAACTTGCTGTACGTGCAGCTGTGTGTCCCAGGGCATGTGGGGAGACTCCACTGTGCTGTGGCACGAGCCCATCCTGCCTGTGTGCACTAAGGTGGTTCCCATCCAGAATCCAGCCTTGGTCCTGCAGGTGTTGAGCACCCTGAACTCTGCAGATTTTGAACATGGTGAAGGAAAGAAGATGAAGCACAGAACAGGACTGGTCCCAGAGCATGTCAAGTGCAGGGATTTGGAACAGATACCTGCTGAGACAGTGAAACAGAAAGTGATTTGAAAACAAAGCAATACAGAATCCATCAGGCAAGATGGCAAAATTCTTTGCAAATTGTTTGCAAAAACAAGTGGCCATCCACTGCAATTTTTCTGTCAGTTTTGAAGGGAAATATCCGTGTTGTGCATTCCTGCATAAGCAAGCTGAGGCTTCACAGGAATGTTTGCATCTCCTTGGATCGCTCCCCAGACTGCCAGGAAAGGAGCTACACAGACACTTACACAGCACAGTATCTGTGAAACTGGTGAGACTGGCTAACAAATCTCCTTGCTGCTCCCTTCTCAGCCCTCTTTGGTTTGCAGATTTTTGGCCATCAGTGACCCACGAGGGCCGTGAAAATCAGAGGCTGACCCCACCTTGGATGCCCCAGAAAGCCTCCTCTCAGCTCCCTAACATTCCCTCAACACTGCTGCACTCCAGGGCTGAGCACAGAGAAGGGAAGCTCTAGATGGCATGTGACCAACCTCAGATCCACAGCCAGCTCCTGTCTCACTGTGGACAGCAAGAGGCTGGCAGGCTTCACTGTTCTCCACTTCCTTCTGCAGCAGTCCTTGATTAGGGGTCATTTGTTCAGCTGAGAAGTTGGGCTGTGTTGGGAGCAAGGCTCCTTACAGTCAGAGAGGGAAGGGAAGGGCAGCCCTGGGCAGGGAAAGGGATGGATGACTCCTCCCAACACTGAAGCATGGGCAGTTGAAAGCATGAAAAAGAGATAGGTAAGGACTGTTCAGGCCACAGGGTGACCATCAGCAATTGGGATGACTGTACCCAGTCCCAGTGGCCAGTATAGAAGGACTTGGCTGTGGATGACTGATGCCAGCTCCAGGATGAGGCAGCAAGGCTGGACCCAAGGAAGATGAGCTGCCTCTGCAGTGAGCAGTCCCTCCTCAGCCCTTGGCTTGGGGAACCTCCTGGGCTGTCACTAGAACCAACACGTGAGTCATGCCAAGGCCAGGCTGGGAAATGAAGTGGCCAGAAAGCCAGGAAGCTGGTTCTTTGAAAACAATGCCAGGCAAGGCATGTCTCTGGACACCAGCATTGCCCCAAGCCTTCTCCCAGAGGGACACTGGGCTACCAAGCCACGAAGTCAGCACCCCTGACAGCAGCTGTGCCTGGTGGTCCCAAGCTGGCTGGGAGGCGGAGTTCTTCTCCCCAACTCCAGCTCACTCTGGGGGACTCAGCCTGTGGTAAAGCCACCAGGTACACGGTGCCAGTGGCTACCACCTCTGCAGGCAGAGGATTGCAGACATCCAGGACAGATCTGCTCTGGAGCCAGCCCAAACGGAGCAGCCAGCAGGCTGTAACACACAGGGCACATGTGCACCACTGGCAGTACCAAGGAGATGGAGACCGTCACACTGCTGGCCTGGCATCCTTCACAGCACCCATGTAAACCCCTTCCAAGCAGTGTGGGAAAGGCAGGTTTGCCACTGGGATGGAGAGCTGCAAGAAGGGAGCTTGGCTGCTGGGCCTCGCTTTCCACGGGCAATTAGCCCATGGCTTACCCTGTACTGGGGAGAGTTGGGAAAGCTCCTCCACAGAGGGAGTTTGGCAAAACCCTCCTAAAGGACTGGAATGGGGAGGACGTGAACAGCAAATCCCTGAACTCCGACAGGCAGAGGAGTCACAACTGTGCAAGACAACAGCACTGAGATAAAGGGGCAGAAACCAACAGCAGACAGATGATACTCCAGAGATGGGGCACTTTGTTGGAGTAAGGGATGACAGCAACAAGAGAGCTCATCACATAAATAAAACGAGGAATGATGAGGCAGAAACCAACTCTGCATCTACCAGGAAACCCCATAAAAAGCCCAAGTCCTCAGAGCAGGACATGCACACACAACTCCTGCAGTTCCTGCTCCCTGCCCATGATCCCCCCCAACATGGAACACAATCCAGGCAAATCTGCTCCCAGGCAGGGAAGCAAATTTTAATGCTACCTCTGTCAATAATGCAACCAGATCCATAGTTCAAAAGGAGCTTGCTAATTAAAAGCTGGTGAGCTTTAAATAATTCATCTCCTTAACTTGGATTGATTGGAGAGTTTAATGGTTAGAGTCTTGAAACAATATTAAACAGCCTCTTCAAGGCCCAGGTAGCCAGTGACTTTTCCAAGTAAATCATACCTCCTTGCAAACTTTAATGCTCAAAAGTCATTGTGGATGAAAGGCTGGGAGGCCGAGAGAATACCTGACCAAGAGGTCTCCAAGAGGCAGTCTACTGCTCTGCAGAGAAACAGGACAGACAAGAGTGATGCAGCCCTGAGTCACAGTCCTGTCTCCAGCCCAGTAAATCTGAGCTCCTGCCCGTATCACAGCCTGCTGCTGTACCAGCTCTGCATCCCCAGTGTTAAGCAGCAGGCAGATACATGGCCTCAGTGTCCTGGGCCAGGTCTCCCTCATATCACTTTGATCCCTGGTGCAGAGGAGTTGGGGGATACATGGAACTCTGCCACTGTTTATCTCAGAGCACTGTTTATCAGTTTATCTTGGAGCATGCTGCAGGACCACGAAACTCATCACACGTGTGAGCAAACAGGACGATGATTCAGTTCTCCAGCTGGGATCAAGCATCTTCACTCTGCAGTGTGTTTCCAGCCAGTTCCCAAGCCAGGTAGCACAGCCTCCTTTCCAAGGACTGCAGCATCCAGAGCAACTGGAGAATTGGTCCAACAGGGAGAGCATTCCACCCAGCCTGGGGACCACCAGGTGTGCTCCAGGCACCTGGTGCTGCCCACATCCAACCCCAACCGAAGTACTGCTAGAGCAGTCTAGGAGGGAAGCAGCTCCCCAGCCAGGGGCACAGGCAGGTATGTCTGGCACACTGGCATGCGCAATGGACTGAGGGCACGTCATCCACATGTCCATTCTGCCCTGACACATCTTCATCCCTTCCACCAGGTGGGGACTCTGCAGCCCTTTGGCTGGTTCTCAGCACCCCAGACTGGACAATGTTTTGGAGCTGAGGCACATCCACACACCCAGGGCAGCAGCTGTAGGGATGGGAACGGCACGGGGCAGCATCACTCACCTATCCCGCTGTGAGGCCTCCCTATGTGCTGTAGATTCAGTCCTTTGTTCATGTCTAAGAGCCCGTTCTTTGGCCAACTCCCCATGGCAAAGCTGTACGCCTGGAAGAGAGAAGCAGAGGGTCAGACATAGCCCATGTGCAGGCATGATCTGTACTTGCCCAGGTCAGACTGCTCCTGGGGCTGGCATGGGTCTGTGTTCAGGGGCTGGTGTGTGTCTGTGCCCACTGTGTTCAGTGTGGACCCACACGTCACCCTTGCAGCAGCTCTCCTGGAGTTGCCCACACAAAGCACTCTCGCCCTGCCCTGTCCCACTTGATGCTCCTTAGAGGTGTCCAGAGCCTCTGGTGGTGTCCTGTACACTTGACAATCCTTGTGACAGAGGGATTTGCATCACTCAAGGCCACCTTTGCCATGCTGTGGGGGGGAAGCCAGGGGCTCTGAGCTCATCCCCCGTGTCCTTTAGATGCTCCACAAACATCCACCCACTCCTGCCTTAACAGGGCCGCCAACACAAGTCAGGGGATTTGGAAAAAGGTGCTCATTCCCAGTCTGGCCTGGCCAGCAGGCCCCTTCCCCTCTGGCAAGCACAGCCCTCCCAGCTCCCTCTCCCTTTCACCCCAAGCCCTATTTGCCTCAGTGCTCTCCATCACTGGCACAAATCCTACTGGGAGCCAGCACTGCTCACCCCACTGCACAGAGCCTGCAGTCTGGCCAGAGGGAACGTGCTCCATACCCGGAGGGTATGCATCCCCCGGCAGGGCTTCCAGGAGAAGCAAGGCAGCTGGGAGCCCAAGCAGCACAAAAACCCACTGGACAATACAAACATGAAAGCAGCTGGGCCTCTATGTCACACGCACGGCTGTAATTACAGCCTGACAGCCACATATCTTCTTCATCTTGAGGAATTAAGCTCAGAACGCATTGTGAGCAGTAAGAAGGGTGCGTGGGCTTAGCATTGCTCATGCTGGCACTATCTTTGCTGCCGTGAGGGCCATTGTCCCCAGATGAGATCAGGTCAATCCAGCAGCCCGTATCTCCCTCCTGCAGCAGGGAATCATCGCTAACGGCAGCCACAGTGTGGCAGGGCACTGTAGACACCTTCCGCAGGCTGCAAATGCCAGGGAAATGCTCTCTGCAGCAGGAATGGGGATGAACTGGGTGAGCAGAGCTGAGAGATGTCCCCCACCAGCCCACCAGCCTGCTGCTGGGACCTCCTGCTGCCCCTCTTTTCTGCTACCTGCTGCTCTGTCTAGAACAGGCAGGTCCAGCCCCTGTGCAGCCCCTGCTGCTGGCAGCCCCCCGGGAGCCACAGGGCTTGGGGGAGTTAATTTATTAGTGGCCCACGTAGCCATTCATGCTGCTTTGTTACTCCTGCCTTAGCAAAACAGAGGGCTCCACAGATAATTAATAGACAGCATTGCTAATCCTGTTGGGAGATGATTAGCAATTAAAACTCCTAATTAAGTCTATGCATAATTCACTGAAATTACACTTTGTGTACACAACG
Source organism: Corvus hawaiiensis (assembly GCF_020740725.1). Lineage (NCBI taxonomy): Eukaryota > Metazoa > Chordata > Aves > Passeriformes > Corvidae > Corvus > Corvus hawaiiensis. Next base: position 23,097,790 of record NC_063221.1, read on the forward strand.
GGGAGGTTTCCTTTGCCTTCGACAAACACGCATTGGTATGTTCACTGCCATGATCAGGATGCAGGCTGGCCAGGACAGGGTGGGGGGAGCCAGAGGCTGGGCTACAGGGTGGAACCCTGCCACCCAGCTGCCGGGTGGCAGAAGTAGTTCCACTTGGGCTTCATCCCACAGGGCAAACCCAGGCAGAGCATAGGAAAGCTCCCACGCTCAGCACCAGTGGATTGACAGCAGTGAGTGCCATCCCTGGGGAAGCGGCATCCCCGGATGAGGAAGGACCAGGGGTGTCCCTGCACAGGGAGCTCCCATATCGTAGGCTGCCTTCCCAGCCCAGACGTCCCTTGGACTCTGGCCAGAAGCAACTGAGGGAGCACAGCGGGAGGCTGGCAGGATCCCGGGAAAGCTACGGGGACAGCTTTGGAAAGCTCCTGGCAGCTGGGTGTTAGTGCCAACCCCAGGCTGCCTCCCCTGGCTCTGCAGCAGCAGCAGCAGCAGCAGGGAGCTGGCAGCGTGTGCCCTAGCCCCCGGATCAGCACCGGGCCCATCTCGGCATCGCGTTCTGCTTTCCTGATCAAGGTCATTCGGTACAGCCGCAATACCTGAGCAAACTACCTAAGCAGCCGGGGTGGAAGTTGGCCTGACCACTGAAGGTCAAGTGTGCACTTATGCATATTCAAAGCTGCCTGCAGGATCGATCGGGTTTTAATTGTTTTTCCTGGGGTTTTGGAAGGAAGTGCCAGGGGCATTGATCAGTCCCAGACAAGGCTGCTCACACTCTGGGGCTGGCAGGGACCGTCACTGCTGCAGGCAGAGGGAAGTGCAGGCAGCGGTGATGGAGGGATGAAGGCAGGGGAGAGATCAGCCACCGCTGGCCGAGAGGAGGAGCCATTGCTGGGCTGCGCTGGAAAATAAAGTTTTTAAATTAAAAGTGGCAATTCTGAGCCGCCTGCTGGCAGCAGCCACACAATCAAGAGCGAAGAGCTTTGCTGTTTAATATTTAAAGACAACGTTTAATCTTTAAACAGGAAAGTTCTTCTTCTGACTGTTAAAGCGAGGCAGAAAGCGCCAGTGGCTCCCCAACACCGGGGTACCCAGCCCGCAGGGGTGGCCGTGGCCACTGGCTCACTGGAGCTGCTGGGACACTGGTGTCAACCACGTTCCTGCCAGCTCTGTGACCACACAGTGGCGCAGACCCCTGTCCCTTCAGTGCTTATCCCGATGGCAAACTGTGAGAAAGTCTGAGATGCCCCTGGTTTTCTTGCAAGCCAAAGGATTTCAAAAAATGCCATGAAACCCTTTCTGTGAGGAAATTGCACTACTTTGTTCGTCTCTCTGGTTCAGTCCTGGTGTTGCAGAGACTGGGTTGCTCCCTTTTAGGTCAGACACTGAAGCAGGGCTAGGACCCTGTGGTTTTTAATTTTTATCTGCATTTTAATTGATAAAAATGCAGCCATCTTTTAAAAAGCTATTTTTAAATGGTTCTGGCCAAAATTCTGATTTAGAGAGAAACTCAGTATTTCTGATCTGCTAAAAACCACTCAAACAATGTTTACAGAATAATTTTCAAGCAGCCCGAATACAATTATTTCCATTCATACCATCTCCTAGAAAGGTTTTCCTTTTTTCCTGATTTTGTTTGTAATTCTGTGAAGGCTACATTTACCTCCCTGCCAATGCTGCTCTGAAGTCAGATGATTATTAATTATATTTATTTACTTATACAATCCCATAGGCATACACAGCAGTTCACAGATAAATACCGCCCTGCGTCCCCGATGGAGGGATCTCGAATCAAAGGTAAGCAGATACTCCTGTGATAAATGTGAGCTAATAGCAGCAGGAGATTAGGAACATACTGTGTTTCCATGCACAGAGCCAGCACCATGGATAATCCACACCTTGTTAAACAAGTGCTGGTGTGGGGAGGTAGGTCATGATGTAACCTGCACCTCACATACCCTGCAGAAAATCCAAAAACCAGAAGTGGGGATAAAACATGGGGCATGGAGATGACGCATGCGCAGAATCACAGCATCTGAGGTTGGCTTTACAACAGAGCTAAAAAGGTCTGAAACCAACCTCCTGTTGCACCAGGTCACAAACCTTCCCAGTAGCTATGACGCATCTGCCTCAGACTGCAAAGAGCCTGAAACAAGAGCTCCGTGGCCTATTTCTGACAGCACTGCAGTACAAAGATGGTCCCCTGCACTGGGACAGAGAGCGTGCCAGCGAGGCTGGGCAGTCCCATGGTGCTGGTTGCTTGTGCAGTTTGGCACTGAGGTTGGCCCACCTGTCCTTGCTGCAATCCCAGTGCACATCAGTGCCCCAGCAAGGCGGTAGCACCAGCACAGTTGGGTCCTGATGCGCTGCTCCCTGGAATTTTTTTAGGCTGCACACCATGTATTGTAAGCAGCACAGCTGCAGAGAAGATGTTCCAGGGGGTCAGAAAATTCCCAGAACTAGAACTTGTCAAGCTGATGTATTGATCTAAGTGAACTGAATAATGCTCCATCATTTATTTATGGGGAAGTGCCCAGCACACTTCACAAAAACTGGTGTTTTGGCAGTCACGTTAAGGCAAAATTAAACACCCCACAGCATATAAACAGGCACCTGTTCAGAGATCAGAATAAGGGAGCCCCACAAATCCTCCCCACATGCAGAGGCAGGAACAGAGCCGGTCCTCACAGAGCTGCTGGAGCTCTGTCAGCAGAGCCAGCCTTGTTCTTTCCACACCTGTCGATGCTGTGACCTGCTGGCCAGCTCCTGGCCCCTCTGCCCTCTACTAGAGCTGCTGGCATTGCATCACCCTGGACGCTTTAGCTGAAGGGCAGGAGGGAAGCGGACCTTTGTGCTTTGCAATGGCATGAGCATGTTCACAAACCATGGCAGCAAGAACTGCCAGGACTGGCACAGAGTATGTCCTGCTCTGACCAGCTGGGCAACTCTGTCATTTTATTTTACATGTCCAGCCAAGAGGTTTTATATGCTATGTTTCATCTGCTAATTGCAATTTTAATATTAATACAGACACTTTCAGGCAGGGAGAAAATATTTCCTTTCGGAAAAAAATCCTCCCAGGAGTAAAGGAGCTCAAGCAGTCTGAGAAGATGCTGAAGGGTGGGTGCTACGGAATAAGAAAAGTGGTGGGTTTTGCTGAAAGTTTCCATTAAGAATTTCAAAAAGACACCTGAAAAATACATTGTTTTGAATAGACAGAAAGAAGCTGTGAGAACTCCCAGCTGCCCTTAGCTTGGGCAAGCAGCAGGTACCAGCTGTGCTCCCTCAGGATCAGGCTGGGCACAGCTGATGGCCCGATCCAAGGTGAAGCCCCTGACATTTCTGCAACAGAGAAAATGTCTTTGGAACAGCAAAAGCATCTTCCTCCTCCTGTCATGTCAGCTGTGCACTGGATCCGCCCAAAATAAGCATTTCCCATCTAACTCCCCTTATTCCACTGCTGCCACAATGAGGTGTCGAGGTTTTATATTAGCTTGTATGGTGGGAAGAAAAAAAAGCAGTCATGTCTATGACTAAGTGGGCTTTTAAACATAGTTTGAAATGTTTTTAGTGACTGTAAGGTTTTGGGGCTGGGTGTATCTTGCAGGACATCCCTGAACAGCACTCAGGACACTGGAGGCTCCAGGGTGTTCCCATTTTAATTGCACGCCAGTCCAGGAATGGGAACTGGACAATTCTTGTTGGGATTTCTTGCCAAGCAAATTTACCAGCATGATATGAGGCAAATGTAACACCACTGAGGGGCTGACCCCACTGCCAAATCATTTAGTAGGAGGCTCCTGCACAGGGCTGAATGCAATTAAAGAAGAGGCAGGTAATGACTAAGCAGCTTGCCAAGCCCCAGATGACAACAGCGGAGCTCCTCTGTCGCAGGGAGGGCAAAGAGGAAAGCTTGCCTGGCAGGATGGAGGCACGGAGCCCGGGATGGCTCTGGCAGCACTGGAGCCTGCTACCCTTGCTAGCTGTCAGGAGGCAGGAGCTAAACCCAGGTGTAATGTGTCCCTTTTAAGCAGTTTAGTCAGAAGTGCTGCCACATTCACAGCTTTTCAAGTATTTTTAAATCACTTACAAAAGCAGGATTAAATGATCAGGAATTCCATTTAATAGGACAAATAAAGAAATAACAATCTACTCCATCAGCCCTGTGGAAGGCAGGTTTGATTTAAGAAAAAAATAAATAAAAAAATAAGTATAAAAGAGGGAGAGAAAAAAGGAAAGGGAGGTGGAAAAAAAGGATAATGTGTGTTTACTCAAGCAAAGAAAAAAATATTTAAGTGATGTAGGGGAGAAGATTGCAGTAACTAGTGAAGAATAACATCGTCTGCTTTGCTGTCAAATCACACAAGAATTTCAGTAATAGATTCTCATTCTGACACTCAATTCAATTCGAAGGTGATCCTGCTTTATCCCAACACATCAAATATTAAACACTCGTATTAGCCAGGGTGCCGTCGCCTTTCCCGGCTTAGACGCGGCAGGAAGCTTTTCCCCTACTTTCTCTCACTCGCTATAATATTCTCAATGTTATCTAAACATGCCTTCATACACTGGGGTTCCTTATCAATCCCATTTGGGGAGGGAGGGGGGTGTACTTAAAATGGTATTAGTTTGGGGGGCTTTTATTATTATTATTTCCAAAGCTTTTCAATTTTGTGTGGAAAAAGCTTAGAAAAAAGAGGTGGAGGGAGGGGAGGCAGCGAGAGAGGGAGAGGGAGCGCGGGAGCGAGAGAAAGTATAAAAAAGGGAAAAGCAGCCAGCAGCTCTTGTTTGACTGATGCCTTTCAACAAGGGCAGTCTAGCTTGTCAAAGCCCGGGCTCGAGATGAATTGGCATATCTATTCAGCCTGCCTCTGGATGTCATGCAATACAGTTTCATATTCCCAGATAAGGCACGATAAGCAATTGCTGCCCTGACACCAACTCCATCCATCCCTGCCTTTCTGTCCACGCATATTAGAGACCTCTGCTGCGCCACTAATAAGAGGCATTTAATTTTTACAAACACAGTGGCAAGAGGGGCCTCCAGACTGACCAGGTACAGCATCAACACCACTCATGTTTAATTAGTTTTTCTCAGTGCACTGAGAACACTCACAAGTGGTATTGGGTGCACAAAAACAACTTTTGCCCAACGTAGCATCTGTGAACCTAAGCCAATCATTACAGAGTGGGGGTGACAAAAGCATTTTGTCCTTTGCCAAATATACCTGCAGTGCCATTGCAGGATATGGTTTATTTGGGGTTTGGGCACAGAAGGATGCTGGGGAAGAAGGGAGCAGTGCCCTTTCCCAGGGAACATCACTCTCCAGAGCACAAAACCTCTGAGAGCTGTGGGAGTAGGAGGGCAGCTGACACACTGAAAAAGAGGACACCATGCAGGGGGGAGGGCTCCACTTGGGTGAAAGTAAGGGAAAACTGGAAATTCCTGCCAGTGAGAGGATGAGATCTGGACAAAATCCTCTCACATTGCTAAAAGGATGCTGGGGCCTTGCCTGGTACTCTGCCCTCTTCACACAAGGGCTTTTCAAAGAACAGTGCCACACAGCCAGCTTCCCTTGTGTCCTGGATGCGGGGAGCCTTTAGCAAGCACAGCTGGTGTCCACTTCAGTCCATTTGCAAAGCTGCTTGTTAGAACAGAAACAACTTTATGCCTCACATCGAGGAGTAAATTAAACAAATAAAAAGATGAATGGTCTGTTTTTTGAAAGGTGAGCGCTGGGCACACAGGAACTGCCTGGCTCTGCTCACCTTTGGGAAATGCTTTACAGAGGGCAAGTTGCCCCCAAACTGCGGGAGGAGGACAGGTCAAGCTTAAGGGAAGGCATCAAGATGTCAGAGAAGATGCAGAGGATGCAGCACAACTGTATGTGCTTTCTCCTTACTAAAAGCAGCCCATGCCATCAGAGCTCTGTCCATAGGAGCTCTGCAAAAGGGAAACTGAGGAATCTCTTGCCTTGCCTATTCCCATTCAGACACATCTGAGCAGCCTCATCCTGCTTGTGTCCTGGCAATATCTCAACTCAGCCACAGCTGTACAAATTCACTGCCAAAACTCCTCTGAACTTCAGGAGGGGTAGGATGGACCCTGCAGACACCAAGAGCCCCTCTCCAGGGTGCATTTGGATGCTGTGGTCCCATCAGGCAGCAGGAAGGTGTCCCTGCTGCCGTGCGGGATTAGCATGCACCTGGCTTAGGCTGCAACAGAAACATGCTGGTGTGCCTGACTCCAGGGTGTCAAAGTGCCAAGCGGTTTAGGCTTCACATTTCCCTGTGTTTGAACAAGAACAGTCTTTGCCTTGCTCCCAGGCTACGGATTATCCTGGATAAAATGTTCTTGACTGCGGTGTGCTCTGCGGCTGGCGACACACTAGGTTAATACCATGGAGATCTGGGTCAAAGCCCTGGGTTTGGTCACAAGCAAAACAAAACTACAGGTCTGGGTTCCTGGAGGGCTGGGAAATAGAGCTGGAGTGTGCACAAGCCAGCTCTGGCCCAGGACAGGTGACAAGCAGAGCCATAAAACAACCAAGAAAGCAGCCCAAGGATGGGCTGCTAGCATGACCAGGGGGCCTGGGCGACACATGCCCAGTGCCTTTCCTGGTCTGGGACAAGTGGCAGGGCTGACTTCTCATGGTGTCCCTGCATTCCTGGAGGCACTGCAGGGAGACAGACCCAAGCTGGGTTATTCTGATGTACGCCATTGGCTCCCAGCACTAAGATACACCAGCAGCTCCCGATTAGTGCCTGAAAGGCAGACACATGATGACATGGCAGACAGCTTCCAGGGAGTACCTACACGTGGCTGATTTACCCTTCCAGCCTTGGAAGGACAGGCTCACATCCTGCAGTGCTATCCCCCGACCACCGCAGCCCCTGTGGGGCCAATTCAAGCAGGAAAGCAGCGCTAAGCCTTTCCCTACCGCAGCTTTGTGGCCAGCAGAGCGGGAAGCTGGGTATGATACCAAGGAAAACCCACAAGCGCACTTCATGGATGATTCACCACAGGCACAGAAGCCTCTCCATACGGACAGGGATGGATCGGTCCAATTCTGGCTGCTCCTGAGGAAACTGGGGGTTCACAGGGAGGGAGAAGATGCCTCTAACTGTGCTGGAAAACAGGAAAATGTTGACATTGCCCCTTAATCAGACCCAGCCTCAGCCCCTGGATACATGAGGACAGAAATGAGCATGACAGGGCCCCAGCAGATGCACCTTGCTGCAGAGCTGAGCTGTCAGGGAAGCTGCAAGGTGGATACATCTCACCCTCCCTGGATTTAACTGGAGATGAACAACCACCAAAGAGAGCTGCAGTTCTGCCATATTACAATAGGGTGGGTAACATCCATCACTCTTCTCTTTCCAGGGCCAGACGATGGCTGTGATGTTCAGACCTCTCCACAGTCCCCCAAACACACACCCCTTTAATCTAACCCCAAGCCTTTCCCAAGCAAAGCTGGCACTGGGCTTGCTGTCAAAATCTTCAAGCCTTTCAAGAGGGGGTATTTTCCCCCCTCAATTTCTATCTTTACACACGCACACGCTCGCCTCTCCCTCGCTCGCTGTTTAATTTCCGTGTGAGAGGGAAGCAGGTGCCCGTGCTCCCGTGAGCTCTCCCTTCTCTAGTTTTTTTTTCCCTTCTTGGATCCTGCCCCATTAGTTTAGTGTCCAGCCATCTGCGACGTCTCCTGTAATGCTGTCCCCCTTGTGTACCAGGGAGCTTTTCCATTAGCGCCTTTAATATTCTGACACCTTAGCACAGGCTGCTATTACATTCAAACACTGATCGCCCTGTGAAATTACATCGCAGGGCTTGCTAAAATGGAATTGTGTATAATCAGGCTCCTCCATGCACTGTCAGTCCCATCACAAATACAACGTAAAGCAGGCTTATGGATGGGCTTAGCAGCTGCTACAAGTGTATTTTTTTTAATAGATGAAGTATCCCTTATTTAAAGCATTTCCTTAAGAAAAAAAAAACAAAAAACAAACCAACAGTGAAAGACAAATCAACAGCTGCTGCATTATGTTAACCATACCACTGGTCTCTTAAAACATGTTATTTAATAAGGTAGCTATCTGTTTATCTATAACTATATCAAACAGAGAAGGAGGGCGAGATAAAGATAGTTAAACAGACAGCCGAGGAGATATCTGCCACTGGGAAATAATAGCTAAATAAAAAGTACCATTATTTACTCCACAGTGGGGAGGAGGGAGAGCCAGCAATTTCCTCCCAGTGCTGCACAGCCTCTGGTTGGTAGGGGCAGCCTGTGCTAGCCTGCAGGTACCCCAGCTCACCTGGCTCCAGCCCACTCATCTCCCCATGACTGCAACTGATAAATCTGGGGGGGAAAAAACCCAACTCAGGACCCACGTACTGAGGCTGCAATGCAGGAAAGGTGAGAGAGGGCAGGAGAGCTATTCTTCTGCCAGGAGCTGGCCTGGTGGGGCAGCCCCCCACCTCCACACAGACTGAGATCAGCCCAAATTAAGGCAAAATTTGCCACAGCAGAGGGTCTGGGTGCATTTCTGCAGGAGAGACTGATTTTTGTGTGGCCAGCACACAAGGGACCAACTCTCAAGCTTTTTTTTTTTTTTTAAATTCCAGCTAAGGAAGTGATGGATTAGGACAAAGGTATTTCAGGGGGATGCAGGAACCGGCAGGGACGCAGATGATGTGTCAGAGAAATGAGCTCCTGAGCTCCCCAGCTCAGAGTTCAAAATGCTGCCTCTTACCATGCCCTAAAGGTTATTCTGTCTGTCTGCTGTGAAATGCGACGGCACATCACCTGAAGGGAGATTTCCAGAGGCGCTGTGACCCTTCTGCTATCTCCTCTGAGAAGCCTCCGCAGGAATGATGAGATTGTAGCTCATTTCCACACACCTTGAAAGAGACGGGCTGGATCAAACGTGCTGAAAGCAGAAGCAACACATCCCTGGGACTCATCCTTGCCTCCTAGCAGGGAGTGTGCTCTTGCTGCAACAGGGTGGGAAACTGCGTCCACCCCACTGAAAGACCAAAGACATTACCTTTCATCCTAAGCCAGGATGGAAAAGCCAAAATATTGTCTTGTTTCACTGTGTGGGAACAGTTCTGCTTGGGAACCACAAAGTAAAAGCCAGTGACAGAACTGTTGCCCTTTAGAATGGAACAATCTATTCCTGTGCAAAACACTGCTGTGACATTTTGACTCCAGTTTTCCCAGTGCAAAATAAAGCCATTTGTCCAGAGCAGACATACTGCTCCTTTGCACCACACACAGCATGTTTCAGCATATGGTGGTCTGGACATTTTTGGCAAGGACGTCTCTGGAGATGGTTCAGCTGCTGTGCACAAACATGCCAGATGGGGAGGATGGGACCACAGAGGGCAGAGACCCACGGACAGGTTACCAAGAGAAAAGCATGCGGGAGGTGATGTGCAACTACACATCCATTCACAGTGCAGGTGCCAGACAAGGCAGTTCAACTGTCTGGTTTCCACAACCTGTTGTTGCCACGGTTAGGTGCTTGCAAGGTGGCAGCAAGAGACGGATGCCGGGTGACCAGCATGTTCACATCTCAGTTTCATAACCTGTTTGTAAAACCCAGGCCCTGGAGGATAGGAAAGAAATCAGAGTGATCCTGCAGGACCTTCTCACCACTTCTATCCTGCATGTCTTATCACACATCTCCCTCAGCTCACATCCTACAACCCCTTCCATTCTCATGCTCACCAGGTCAGGTCTTCTTGGGACAGATACATGACCTTCTCTAAAACAGGTCTGGCACAATGCAGAGAAACTGGTCCATCCACAACAGACCAGAGGAGCATGGAGATACTTGCCCTGCTCCTTCTTACCTCCTCCTCCCAGACAGCAAACAGGCAGGAGCAAAACCCAAGTTTTCACTGCAAAGCAACACTCTAACAGCGGTTGGAGCCTCTGAGTGCTACTGCTCTGCAAGAATTGAAAAAAACAGAGCTTCTCTGCACTCCCACAAGATGCAAAGCTGCTCAGTGGAGAGGCAGCTGGAAGAACGAGAGAAAAGCAAGAAATACAATGCACAAGACATCAGGGAAAAGATCAATAAAGATTACTAGGGCAGCAGCCCATCCCCTGCCCGCGTTGGAGGCTCTCATGGCTGCAGTGAAGGAACACCAAGGAAAGCTAACAAGGTGCTGCTGTGCCAGCGGCTAGGGATGACACCTGTCTAATCAAAGATAGAGTTTACACTGGATCATCTAAGCAGCAGCTCTTCCTCATGATTATTGACTCAGGTCAGGGTTAAGACTGAGGAGGTTAAAGCAGAGGCGCCTCTAAGAGCTGTGATGGTTGCGAACACCAAGCAAGCAGCCCAGCTAGGACAGAGCCTGCTGGGGCAGCAGCAGCAAAATTGAGGCTCCCTAATTTCAATGGAAGAACAAACAGAAGGAGATGGTCTGAGGGGCTGGGCAGCACATCATGAGAGAATCAGTTTGGAGAGAGGTTATGAAAGCAGAGAATAAAGGGACCTGTAAGGAGAACATGGCAAGGTCTTGAGAAGAGGTTATTAAAGGAGGCATGGGGTGACGACCCACAGCAGCTATAGCCAGGCAGGAGTCTGGGGCAGGACTGGCTACCTGGACTGAAAAGGGAGCACCAGCACCATGTTACAGTCCTGAGAAGGTGACAGAGAAAATCATGTCACAGTTGACAGAAATGAAGGGCTCTGGTCCTCAAGAACTCAACTCATGTCTTCCAAGAGAGTTTAAGGTACCTCCACAGCTCTTTGCTGCCACCAGGCTTCACTGACCTCCAGCCAGACTGGGCTCCTGTAAGGACACAGGGAGCCACCACCTTCTCCTGCAGCCAGCCAAGCAGGGTCTCCTTACTGGGCAAGCTGGGACACTCTCTGATTATGGCTTTTAACTGTGTCTGCAGTTCTCCTGTAAGGCGCTGGGAAGGGCTGTGACACGCAGACACATGGATGCCCCTGGGCCCTGCTCCCTGTGGAAGGGGCCATCACTGCTTGCCACTGCTGAGGCCCAGATTCTGTGGCTTGGCTGGCTCTTCCCTGTCAGCGAGCCGGGAAACACTAGTAGGATTTGCCTCCTTGCTGCCTGCTGATGATACGAGACCCGAGGAGCACATCCCAGGAGCTCTGCCCAACATTACTGAGCATGTGTAGCAGGGGGATGACCCCCACCCAGCCATGGCACAAGGACAGAGCTGTGGGGTCATGGAACACTCATCTCATCCCCTCAGCATCCTTCAGCTGCCCTCTGAACCCATCCCTAACCTATATGTGCTGTCTCAGCTCTGGCTGTGGCTGGTGGAATGACAAAGGGCAAGTAGGAGCAAATGTCCCCAGAGAAGAGCTGGTCTGCAGCTGGGGGTTGGAGGGCTCAGATGTGATGAGTAGGTCCATAGGCTGTCCAGAAAGTGCTTGGCTGTGGACCACTTGGCTTTCCCAGTGTGGAACCACAGCAGGCAGCCTGCCCACTGCCTGTGTGCCAGCAAAGAGTAAGAAGCTGGTACAAAACAAGGTGTCCCAATTAGTTCTCCACTAATCTCATTAGATCTCCATGGGGAGGACTAGAGCTGGCGAAATGACACAGCTGCCTCCTTGACCAGACACTCAACCTTTCCCACCGACAGCATTTTATTTTTCAGATTTTTAACTTGCAGTACTGTGTTTTGTCTGGCTCAGCAGAACCTGCCCTGCCTTGGGTCCTATTGCTCCTCACCAGCAAAGCACAATTACATGTGTACACAAACAGGCATTCAGTGATCGTACACAGCATCCAGGCTCTCTGCTCCAGTGTCAGGGAACAGCTGCTGGGGCTGCAAATCAGAGGTGTAAGGAGGCATGGGGCACCAGAAGGCAGAGCTGATCAGGAGGACATGGCAGAGCACACCAGATCCCTCTTACTCCCTCCCTGAATGACAGCAAGCCATGCAAGCATGCCTGCCCTCCCCACTGCTGCCCCGCACCACCCCAGAGAGCTGGCAAACAAGCTTCAAACCAGACCGCTCCTTGTAATCGGAGTCAGTCAGTGTGTGTGTTACGCTTGAGTTGATGGCTGGTGTTAAATTCAATGCCTTGAGTATTGATTTCCTTGCACATCCCGGACTTTGTTAAAGGGTTAGCCATGAACTGAGATCAAAGGGAGGTTAACTCGTTTTTCGTAAGTGGTAAAGCAGACCTCTAGCAAACCCGGGCGCCAGGCCTCCTCCGCAGAGGATGCTCCATGCATGTTGTTAGCTACCCCAGCTGCCTTGAAAGCCAGATAAAGTCACAAAGCTGCCTCAAAGCAGGGAATAAAAATGATCCCAACAACTCCCCACGGACCCCCAAGCTATTATGAGTGCACACTGGGGACAGGCAGCGTGGGTTACCATTTCTTCTCTCCAACCTGTCCCCCACCACAGGGAGCTGCTCCCCTTGTTTGGCCACAGAAAAAAGGGGGGAAGCAAGTCTTTGCTAGCTGCACCCCAAAGAGGCTGCCCCTGGGGGTCTCGAGAGAGGGGCAGAGCCCTCCCCAGGAAGACTGGGGTGTCCTAGAGCTATGGGTGGTAGAGAGAGAAGGCAAAGTGCTGCTCCCCAAAGAACCACCTGGAAGGGACATGGCACCCACCATGCCATGGCCAAGTGTAGAGGACAACTTGAGCCAACACCACCATCAGCATCACCTCAACCTGTGTGGCAATATGCCTACTCCGTTTTACTTCACTCTCTTCTTGGCTTTCCCTGCCCCACATAAAGAAATGCTGGCACTGACAGCACCAAAATCAGCAGGTTTTGCCAAGGCAGTAAGAGTTAAGTGCACAAATAACATGACACTAACAAGCTTTACCTTTGTAATTTTTAAGGGATGGAGGCAGGGAAAGAGGTGTAGGAGGCAATCTGAAATTGTTATCACTAGTATTAATGAATGCCCAGAGGCACCGAGCAAGAAGCATCCATTTCAGACGAACATCTGTCAACAGTAAGTGGTAAAATTTCAGAAGTAGCTAAGGTACTTCAAAGCCTGGATTGCACCAGCTTCCCAGGAGGCTTAAGCACCCAAGTAATTTCTAACAGCAGGGCCCTTGGCCCCTAAATCATCTGGGCACCAGTGTTATTCCTCAACTCCTCTACTCCAAGATCTACTTGCAGCACAGTACAGCTTTCCAGCAGCCATGTTTTCCTTCAGACATTCACTGGGTTTCACTGGCACTGTACCTTCCACCCCAGGGTGGCAGTATGTCCAGTCCCCACCTCTCCCAGGACCCAGGCAGCTTCAGCTGAAGAAATTACAGCACACTTGGCCCCCACACCCCTAAACATCTCAACCCAAAGCACCCAGCAATGCTGGTGGCATAATTCCCTGTGTCTTGCAGCATTGGTAGGGAAGAGGGACCCATCACAGCCCATCTTGGGGGTGAAATCCTCAGTGGGAGCTTTATTGCTCAGCACCTGTAGTCATATTTAACTATGAGGTCCTCTGTATGGTGCTAAACAGGTAGTCCCCCACCCCTTCTCCCCTCTCCCAAACTCCTGCCACCCAGCACTGCCCCAGCAGCCAATTTGTTTTTAAGTGAAAGGTTTATACTGAAGTGCTTAAGGAATATCTGCTCAGTGCCCAGCATACCAAGTGCTGAAGATTTCACTTAAACTCTCAGCATCTGTGTATCTCAACTAAATTAAGCTATTTGCTATAAAAGAGCACAATGACAGTAATGGAATAATAACAGCATTAATAAAACACAACAATCCTCGAATGAGAAGTGGACGCATCAGCTAGCTTCAACCAAGAGAAGAAGGCTATTTTAAAATCACACACAAAAACCATCTGGGGGTGGAGAAAACCAACAAAAGCTCCGAAACTCAGAGGTCAGACTGAAATTATGTTTTTAACCTCAAAAGAATGATGCTTGCCAGAGTCTTCACATCAAGAGAGCTCCCATGCCAGTTGGAAATTAATTTCCACAGCTCCCAGCAAAACAAGGGCTTAGAATGGGTATGCTGGCTCCACAAAAGAGGGGTGGGAGCACTCTTTGGGGGGAGGACACAGAATTAAAAGCCCAAAATAGAAGTGATCCCTCAAGCATCAGCAAGGTTTATTCTTGGGGACAGACACAGTGGAGCAGGGGGTGATGCTGCGCTGAACGTGTGACTGCTGAGCTAGTGACCAGGGCCAGATGCTGCTACATCATTATGCAAACATCCAGATGTCTCAAGCTCACCACACTGCCATTCCCCTGTTGGTGGAAAAGTTGCCTTCACAAATCCACAAATTCTTCCTCTTTCCTTTGTTTTGGATAAGGATGAGATTAAACACATCCCCTTCAGTTTCAAAGTCACCTACACACTGTCTGTTGCAAAGATAAAATAGCCCTGGGACCTGCAGTACAGTTGGGAACAGGTGTACCTGAGGCAAATCACATCCCTTTACGGGATGAGATTTAGCACATGGTGATGATAAGAGCAATTAAAGTGCACTAAGCATGTTGTGCTGTATCTCTGAGGTCTTGCCACAGCCCCATCCTGTCCAAGGGAACACCCCAAACTTGCCTTGTGGGGGACTGGGAGGGTGGGTGACCGTGGGAAAGGGGGAAGATGAAGGAAAAGGAGTCCTCTGTGTTCCCCACCAGCTTCTTATTGACCACCACGTTGAGAAGTAGCAGGTTTGTACCAGCAGCAGGCAGGGTCTTTGTGTTTCTCTTACAGGTACATTTCTCTACCCTAGGCCCTGCCCCACAGGCAGTGAGAGCCAAGTGCCTTCCCTGCCCAGGCTCCAGTTTAGCTGCTGCCTCTGCAGAGGGTACATGAGAGCTACTCCTCTCCTCACCCCAGCTGCCCAAAGCCCACGTGCAGATCCCCTCGAGGATAATGTGGGAGAGACAGATGCCACCTCTTCTCACTGACATGGATGGAAACATGACCCAGGTCACAGTTGTGCAGGTGAGCTCACCACTGCCTACCCTTCTGCTGTGGCACAGCCTGAGCAACACAGAGGAAACTGAGTTATCCCTCACTCCAAAAATGCATTAGGCAGAAGGTGGGGAGCAGCTGGCTGGCTTTCCCACAGCACAGTGAATACCACCTTCAGGTCCACTTGCCTTTTAAAAAGGAGCCAAGAGGGACCAACAGGTCACTGGTATAGTGCCCATAGTGCCAGGCTTGTGTGCTGCAAGATGGCTGGAAGCCTTCTAGGTACAGGTCCATAGCACACGTCCTCCTGGTGGTCCCCTGAGCAAACAGGTTCAACTAGACTGACCAATCTCCTCCAAGCCATCCTCCAAACTTGTACTTTTCTAAATTCCTATGGAGAAAATGCCAGCAGTTGCCCCACACTTGAACAGGCTGCAAGTTTCTTTGTTTTCATTACAAATTCCAATCCTGATGCCTTTTTGTTTTTTTTTTTTTAGCCATTTCTGCTCTGCCCCCCGGAGGTGCTGCTGTGATTGAATGAAACACGACCCCAGGCTCCAATAAGTGTATTTCAATTACATCTGTCACCATGTAACAATGTAATGATATATCATGTGATATTAAATCCATGGTAATCATATCAGCGATTTTTTTAATAGTGCACTAATCACATTATTACATCTCTATAATTAACAACAGAAGGCCTAAAAATCCTGAATACAAACCAGAAAGCTCAGAGGGTCCCTAGCTCTTGCCTGGGAGAGCCCTAGAGGAGAGCAGGATGGCAAGGTGCTGCCCGGTGGGCATGGCACAAGTGAGCAAGGGCACAGGAGTTTGGCACCAGCATTGTCATGCAGAGCATGCAGGTAAGACCAGATTCTTTCCCAGTCCCAGACTAAAGGAGAAACAAGAATTTTGGAGCTGGGAAGAGACACTTGTACATCCCATCTTGCCCAGCACTGCTCCCTTCTCTTCTGCTGGTCCTGCACTGCCACTTTTCCTCCAACAAACCAGCTCCTCTGCTCTGGTAAGTGCCTTGTGAAAATGTCATCCTGAGGCAGACAAGCACTGCTGGTGCCCCACTGGAGAGGGAAGGACAATGTCTTGAAAAGGAAGGATGATCCTACCAATACATCCTTACCAGGCTGCTGGAAGAATGACATCATTTTCCTTCTCCCCTTGCACCAGCTTGAGACGTGATTGAGAGAACCCCACCTAACACAGCCACTGCAAGGCCTGAAGTCACTCTGATTTTTTTCAGCAAAACAAATCTGTCAGCTTAAAACTGAAAACTGGTGAGAATCCTTTGGAGGGACAGTGGTCCTCTGGCTCACCACCTCCACTCAAGCTCTCACCTGCATGGCTGGAGCAAATGGGGCTGGGGTCCAAAGCACTGACTGACATGTACACACCCTTGTGTGGAAGGGAGTCACTCAGTTTTGTGTAACAGGCTGCTACCCCCAGCTCCAAGCTGTATTCTACTCCTCGCAGGGTGAGGGCAAAGGCAGCAGGGAGCAGCGGGCGGCAGCCGGTGCAGAATGCCGGAGTGTGGGGAGTCCCGTGCTGCACCGTCCCTGGCTGTGACAGAGCTTTCTTCCAGTTGCAGCCTGGTCAATCTAGCGCTTTCCACATCACAAGCTGATCTGAAGAGAGCCTCATTACCTGCCTTAAAGTTCCAGCCAAGCACTTATCTCTTAAAGACAAGATTTAAGAAATATTTGACTGATCATTTTTCTCCTCATTTAGTTTGGCTGCGCTGAACCAATTCAACCTGTGAAGTTGAAATAGTGAGAACAGGAGGAAAAGTGTGGGCAGGCAGTTACACCACACACCGCACACAGTGTCCCAGCTCCCCTGCCAGCTCTTCCCAAAGGGTCACATCCTGGCTCAGCCTGATTGACACAACCTCTCCTGTTCCAGGAGTGCCCATGGAGCATTTCCCAACACTAAAGGGGAGACATCTCTTCCTCCCCACCCACAGTGGGACAGGCATTTGGGGGATCACTAAAACCCTGGCATCCAGACCATACCTTTATGTATACTTGGAAATGCCAACTGCATCAATCCCAGACCTGGGAGAAAAGGATGAAGAGAGAGATGAGCCAGGACTGACAGTACCACCATCCCCACATCTTCAACTGACACAGGACAGGATATTCCTGTGTTCTTAATCTCCTTGTATGCTTCCTGCTATCCCACTTTTCAGCTCCACTGTCCCAACAGCCATGCCACACAGCAGCAAAGGTGTCACATATCCAGCAACACCCTGCTCTCTCCCCATGGGGACCAGAGCCTGCAGAGGGGCTGAGGGGAAGGTCACAGGTGGAGGTGAAGGGGCTCCCAGGGCCAAATGGGAGTTGCAGCAGCCAGCAAAGAGGCCCTGCTAGACATTTAGGGGTGATCCTGCCAAGGGCAGGCAAGACAGATGGACAGACACCTTGCTGGCCAAGGCAGTGCAGTTGGACTTTCCTTCCCTCATCTCTCTTCTTTTTTTTCCTTTTAATTTTGTCTTGGAAGCCACGATCCTTTAAAGATGTGCACGTCTCATTAGCTCTACCTTGACAATCATTATCGTTCCTGCCAAGGCAGGAGCAGAGCTCAGCCTGAGCGTGGGGGAGTCCATTACCTTGTAGTTAAAGGGACATTGACAACTCTGGGCTGCCTGGTGGTCTGACTCCCCCTTGGAAGCAGGATTGCTCCTGTACACTGCTGTTCCCCCTCCTCTGCTGAGCAATAACGCCCTGCTTAACCCAGGCAAGATGCAAACCTTGCAGTGATGGGTGGTCCTGCAGCCACTACCAGGCACTCGTTGCTCCCCTGGATGGGGACTTGTAGGGCCAAGTCCATGCCTGTAGCCTCTGGGGTGAGGGGCACTGAAGAACCCAAACCTTCCCAACACACTGCACGTGGCCTTTACACAACCACATATCACTTCAGCAAATGCATAGTCTCGGGTGTTACCACAAGACCCAAGCCCAGCCATGACCAAGCAGCAAGCCCAAAATGTCCACAGAGGCCACAGTAGAGGGTGGAGTAAGGGCTCCCATGAAGGATCCTGGGACAAGGGCACAGTCCCCCCATATGAATGCCTAGTGGCATAACTTCAGTGAGCTCTATCCTGGCTTCAAAGTGCAACATAACCTGCACCTGTGAGTTTGTCCCTAGCTTTTCTGGCTCTGCAGGGTGCAATGTGGGCCACCACATACCCAAAGGTGGGGATGAGAAAGGGTTCAAGTGGGTGAGTATGCAGTGATGGGTGATCCGAGGAAAGAACCTTACTCACTAAAGATGCTGTCCAGAGAGTCCTGTTTTGGCCCATAGTTGGGGGCTGTTACTCTCCGTGGCTGTTCCCAGAGCCTGCTTTGCCCCATCACAAGGTTGATAACAGGGAACTTGGCTCATGTTATGCAAGGGGAGAATCCCTCACTCAGGAGATTTCAGGGCAAAGACCCCAAAGCAACTTTTGATGAAATACCCCCTGCTTTCTTCCAGCTCCAGAAGGGCTTTGAAGCCCGGTGCAGTTCTCAGGAGGCAAACATGGTAGGGTGCAGCCCTATGGAGATGATCCTGTTTCTTTGTGCCTTGCAGGATAGGAGCTCTGCTGCAGCCACACTAACTCCTCACTGCTCTCCGCAAAGCCATGGCAGGAGACAATAATGCACGGCCACGGCTCCGAGCCACACTCCAAGGAAGGATCCTACCTCCACACAAGGCTGTCCAAGAACTTGACAGGACTCTGTTTGAAAAAGATGTTGAAAGAAATGATCTCTTTAAGTGCAATGGGAGATATTTGTCTCTGATTTACCCTTGGCTTTTTGCTCTGGTTCAGGTAGGAGCGGTGTGGGATGGCTGGCAGATCTGAGAGCATGGCACGCCCCAGCGGGCAAAGCGAGCAGTGCGGAGGAAGGCGCGAGTCAGTTTGGAGTGCTCCCCATTTATCAAACTCACGCAGCCCGCCAGCAGAGCGAGTCTTTCCATCATTACAGCTCTCAAAATCCGATTCATACCACTAATCCTGCCTTCATTCTCCCAGATTAATAACATCTCTTTCAACCTTCACAGTGTGATAAATAGACAAAGAGAGAACAAAAGGAGAAACAGAAGTGAGAGAAAGCCAGAGCAACTCCACATAATAAAGAGAACCAAGAAAGGGGAAAGGAAAAAAAAAGGGAAAAGAAAAAGGAAAGAAAGGAGCCGGCACACTTGACTCTGCCATTTACTTCAGCAGATTCTCCCCAAGAGCACCCTGCCATCCTTGAAGAATGTAAAACATTGCTCAAAGGAAAGGCTCGTTAGCAACCCTGACCAGCCCAAGTTTGCTGGAAATCTTTTCACTTCCAACCTCCGCTCAGGTCAGCTCTGAAAATGAGTTTGTTGGTTTCTTGTCCTGCTCCTCCCCAGACTCCCACAGAGGCAAAGCCTCCAGCAGACGTTTGCTCTCTCCTTTGCTTAAGGCACCAGCTTCTTGGAGGGGAACAGGAGGCCTCAGATGGTGTCTGCTCCAGGGCTGTCCCAGCAGCTCAGCAAGCCCAAAACAGGCTGGCAGAGCAGCAACTGGCTGACACAACAAGGGCTGTCCCAGAAGCCAGAACCATGCATCGAGCTTGGGATGAGGATGAAGACCAAAACCATGAGGACAGCAGAGCAGACGTGGAGCATCACGCCATCAGTCTGGCTGGAGGGCCAGAAGAAAGGGGATGCCTGCATGAACAGAGCAGAACTTCAGCGGGGGTGTCACAAGCCCCAGCTCCCCAGGCTGCACTTGTCTGTCCCCTGCCTTGTCCCCTGGGAGGGAGCTCCTATCCCTGCCTGTCTTGCCCAGCCCAAACCCACATTTAGGCCGCTGGAGTCCCACTGATGACCGTGGAGCTGCAGTCTCCCTGTATGCTTATGCCTGCTCCAAGCAAGGGAGTGGCACTAACAGGTACCCCATCCCCAGCACTCCTCTGCTCTTACTTGTTCAGAATCAACTGAGCCCTGGGAAATGCTGATCCTACAGCCCAGGACCCCAGAAAGCCAACCCGACTGGCCCTGAAGCACATGGACAGGGATGTTTAGGTATTTGCACCCACAGCCTTCACCAGAGCTGTGCTGTTTAGCTTTTTCACACTGCCACGCTGTATTGAACACTCCATACACTCTCCAAGTTATTTTAATAATTAAATGTTTATTGGCACATTTTTCCCATACTGCTTCCACATTTGCCTGATTTTCTTTCCAGTGAGTGACTTCCCTTGGTTCAGTCCTTCCATAGGATACACACCTGCAAAACATTTCCTCTGCTTTCCCCACAAGGAGCACCCACCCCCCCTTGCAGCCCATCCCTGCGGACTCCTGGCAGGTGCTGTGCATTACGAACACCACCATGCCAAGCCCAGATGAACAGCTCAGGCAGAGCTCTGGATTTCTGGCCAGGATGGTGCTCTATTATGGCACTTTCAGCCCCCGTGCAGAGGCTGGGCTAGGTTGTTTTTTTTTCTCTCTTCTTTTGTACTGCTCCATATTACTCCAGGCTTTGAAGTACAGAGAAAAGCAACACTCAATGTGCCTTTTTTTTTTTCTCTCCTTAAACCTACCTTTATCATAGCAAATCTTTTCCTTCTCCGCTGTGTCGCTGGAGATAGATATCAAGCAAAAAAAATGTCTCCCCTTCTAACAATGGGTTTCCTCTCCCTTCTGAACTTCAAATAGAAAACTCTTATCTACAGCCACAGTTGACCAGAAGAAGAAAAGAAATGAAAACAGACATATGAACTGAACCCGGGCTCTCTTTCTATTCACTCAGAAAAGCTGTGCTGGGTTCTTCACACAGAGATGCTCTGAACATGTTTATAGCAAGTATTTACTCACTTCAGTAGCTATCCACCCACCATGGCAACCCACCTTTCCTCAAGAACAACTTTCCTCTGCTTCATGTACCCTTTTCAATCTCTTCTTTGCCTAGCAAACTCCATGCACCTGGGCCATCCAGCATGACAACACCTACACGTAAAGCTGGGGACAGCAAGAGCTTGCCAAACTCAGCTAAGAGTAACTGCAGTGATGCCCCTGGCACACAGAAAGCATCACTTCTCTATAGTGCAAGTTCTTTAAATTACAGGATGGATCACAGCTCAGACCTTGCTGGCTGTACTTGCACAAGATGCCTTGCACAGGCTGAGACCAGGCTGCTTCAGCCAGCCATGACCTACCCACACACACACCCTGTGAAGCACCCATGTGCCACTGCTGGTGCCAGCCAGTTCCTCCATGTGTTTTAAGATCTCCCTTTGAACAACCTTCTTGCCTGTGACAGAGCTGCTCCAAGGAGCAACATACAGAACCACAGAACTTCTTTTCCTTCCCCACTCTGGACCCTGGGTGCAGACCTCTCCTGTCTTGGCTTTGCTCCCCTTCAGTGGCTTGAATACCCACATACTGGGACTCACTGAGGTCCAGCTGTTGCCAAACCACCCTTGCTCTCTGCCCAGTTAAAAGAAGTTAAAATGTGAGCACTGTGCTTGACAGATAGCATTTCTCCCAAAGTCACAGTCCCAGGACCAATACACATAGCATGAAACTCGAGGAGGCAGGCACTATTGCCTTCCCCACCTCCCAGTGTGTTCTACTGGGCTGCATGTGCTTCTTGAACCTTTCCTGCTTTCATCCTTGACTACCCTGTCACACAAGCCTTGGGGAACCTGGCATTAACAGCCCTGGAGCACCTCCTGGCTACAGACACAGAGCTCCTGTTTCTTCTTACCCTCTCCAACCCACCCCGAGTTCAGTCAAAAATTTATTCACAGGAGACTGCTGGACAGACAAACTGTCCTCCTCACCACATATGGCACCATGGGCTCTGCCACCAGAGATGGACACAGCTACCGCGACATGCTGTCCCCCAGCCTTCCAGGGGGACCAGAGTCAAAGAGACTCAGTGCTGGAAATGGAGTCAAATTCCCAAATCAATTGGGGCAGAGGATTGGAAACTTTCCAGATAATTGTCCATTAGAAATAAGAAGTTTCCTTCATCAAAAGCCAGATCTCACTCTCATCCAGGGAATTTGGAGCTCCTGGCCAAAAGGAGGATGAACTCCTGCCTGAGACATGGGCACGAATCCTCCACAGTCACACTTGGGGACAACATCCAAGTCCGGGCTCTAACTCATTTGGACTGGAGATAGTTTTGGTAACTCTACCTGGCTCAAAGCAGCCCTCAGCCAGGAGAGCCCATCCCGTGGCCCCAGCTGCCCAGCAGGCTCTACTGTGATACCCCACAGCTTCCCAGGCAGCAGCATTATTCCCTTCATGCTAAATTCCGTAAGAGTCCCCAGTGCTCTTCCCATGGGGCAGTCCTGGTGTTGCAGAAGGCTCCTCCCTGTGGAGCTACAATGGGAAGATCCATCAGACAAAGCACCTTCTCTTCAAGCTGCCTGATGATGGATGTTCGGCCAACGGAGCAGTGGGATTGGCAGAGCACCGCAGAAGCTCTTTATAATTCCTGCTCCTCTCCTCCTTCCTCAGCGCCTCCTGGGAGAGACACGATGATGAACGGTGACATAACTGACTGTTCCCAATCAAGGTAATGTAAGTAATGACAGCTGACGTGATTCCTGGAACGTGCAGGCGCTACTGGCCCACGTGCCTTGCCTACCACAGGCAGCACTTCCAGAGCTCGTGGAGGGAGAGGAGGCCAGAGCATGGAAGTCTGGCTGGGGGACAGGGGAGGGAAGAGTCCCAACACAAGAGTCTGTCTCCAAACCAGCTGCAAATAACTCATTACATCAGTCTGCAAACGGAGCAGGAGCCAAGGGGAGGTGGATAGCATCTATGTCATGGATCAAACACCTCCTGGGCTGTGTACAATGCCTGCCCCACACCTGGACACCACACCAGAGTGACAACGGAGACTGTAGCACCCCTAGTCCTTAGGAGGTGGCTTGTGGGGGTCTTGCTTGGTCCCTCAAGGTTCAACAAGGCTTTTATTGCCCTGGCACTGCCCGGGCTCCCCCCACCATCAGTGACTATCTGGAAACGGGAACATTAAGTCAGTAACCTGGACCTCACCCCCCCATGCAGCTGCTGTGCAGGCAGCACTATGTCATCTGAACTCAAGGCAAGGGGATGCAGCAGCCCCAGATTGCACACATGGGTATTCAGAGACTCACAGAGGGAAAGAAAATACTGTGCAATCTCATACCCACAGTCCTCTTCTACAGCCTTGAAATTAGTAGGCAAATTTAACATGCAGAGAAACGACCGATTAATAACCCAGCATTGACTTAAGAAGACCTTGAATAATACATAGTGCTTGTACACGGAAGGGGAAAAAGTCAAGTCCTTCTGCCTGTCAAGTGTATCTGCCTCCCAAGCACCGACACTTGATGAGAAACCTCCCTGCCAGCCACACACAGTTCTAAGCAGCTCTTCAGAAATGTCTTTTGATAAGATGAATGGCAAAACTTTGTACCAAGTTAGGCTGGCACTTGGACAGGTCCAAGTATGGTGTTATTTTAAATGTAATTAGTACTGCCTGTTAATGAAGTCCCTTTACACCTGCCAAGCAGAGGATGCCACTGAGCATTTGGAGCCTTAACCATGAGGCTGCCCAAACCTCTCCTCCACCCTGTCTGCACTGCAATCCTCCCAGCAGCTTAGCCACAAGAAAAAGGCAGATCCAAATAGACAAAAGACTGGCAGAAGCTCAGCTGCAGGTGCTGGGCTCTACCACACTATAATGACAGCAGATGAAGCTATGAATGAACTATTCCCTTCCACAGCTTGATTCCAGCTTCTGTTGTTTAATGCTGGTTTTGGTGTGACACACTGAGCAATGGCATCAGTATCCCTGTGTGGTGCTGTCTACTTTCCTAAATAATGATGGCTGGAGAAAAATTTGCTCCCTTTTGAGAATATTCCAAACCAGATCTAGCAGAAAAATGGTGTTTACCTTGACAACAGCCATTTTTGTGTAGGGGCTACATACAAAATGCCCATTGTGAGAGGGGTGGAATGCTGCAGAGCAGCAGGGATTTGTGTAGCATCAGTGGAATACTGTGTATCTCAAATGCTTTAATTTTTGAGATGGGGAGAAAAACTGAACAGCAGCTCAGGCAGAGGTTCCCAGCAACTGGCCATTCTGACTCTTGCAGCTGAGTGACCCTCCTGTGTGCCAGCCCATGAGGATGCTGCATGGATTTAATGCCTGCAAAGCAATTTGAAAGTGAAAAGCCTCACGAACAAGCCTTGTGGCTGAAGTCCAGAGGCAAGAGAGATGAGACCTAATTTCTGTTCAGTCTCTGATATGGATTCACAGGAAAATCATCCAATCCCCCATGCCTCAGTATCCCCACAATAACATCTATTGAGTGGTATGAGCCTAAATTCATTCATGTCTTTAAAGAGCTTTAACATCTACTACCTGAAGACCAAAGGACCATCACTACGCAAAACACGAGCTGTGTAGAGCACAAGGTCAAAAGGCATTTAAAAAAGAAGCCACCCAGTGCAAAACACAATGGAAAAAAAGTGAGCAGGAAACGAGATTTGCCTTCTTCAGATGTAAATGAGTTCCAGGTAGCAGCAGAGCTCCAAAGACACCCATTTGAGCACCAAAAAGAGTTTCTACAAAGGGACCCAAGAAAAAAATGCAATAAACAGGCTCAATTCTCAGAGTTTGATTTCCAGAGCAATAAGCACAGAAACTGAGCCCAAAGAAAAGATCTGTATTAGAATCCAAATCCAATCATTCTGATAATAAAGAAAAGACATCTGAACTGGTGCAGAACTATTTCCAGAGAGAAGTTTGTCTCCCCATCCCTTTAACATTTTGCAGTGGCTCAATGGAAAAATACTTAAGAAGTTGCAAGTTTGGTCATAATGTGTAAAAAGCCCCTGAAATGCGACATCATTTACTCTTCTGTGGTATTGCTCAGCAGAGCTAATAAATCTTGCATGAGCAGAGCTGATTCTAATTTTCTAATATGAAAAGGCATTTGGATTGAGAGAGAGGGGAAGATAAAAGTGATTGAATCTCCAATAGCCCAGCGTCAGTGACAAGAAACATCCTGCCATGGACCCCAAGGAAGAATGGCTCCCCCTCCTCCCTGAACCACAGGCACACTCACCCGCTCACACATCCAATTCTCCCTGCTTTCTGCTCGCCACGTCTCAGTCTTCCCTATTGACAGGACATGGTTTTAAACACAGTTACACAAGTTATCATTTCTGCCTTTTGATCAATCTGAATTTTCAGGACAATTACCCTCTTAATCAATGATTGCTATCAGCAGCCCCTTGGATTCTTCACCAAGGCAATCGTGCTGCCGGGGCAGACAGCGTGTGCATATGCAATGAAGCTGCGGGGAGGCACAAGTCCATCTTCCCCTGACGTAGTCGTCGGCTGAAAGGGTGGAGAGCTGTGAAGGCCACTTCAAGGAACACCTGACGTAAAAAATAAGTGGAG
The DNA here is from genome assembly GCF_020740725.1 of Corvus hawaiiensis. Lineage (NCBI taxonomy): Eukaryota > Metazoa > Chordata > Aves > Passeriformes > Corvidae > Corvus > Corvus hawaiiensis. Next base: position 23,123,129 of record NC_063221.1, read on the forward strand.
GGAATTAAAAGGGACATTGTGCGAGGCACTGGTGGCACAGCTGGGCTGGGGGATCAGGGACCTGCTGAAACATTGAGTTGAAAAATAAGCCAACTAACCCAACAGATTTAACATCCACTGAAACCAGATATTTAAGAGCTATCTATAGCCAGCACTAACCACTCCTAATGAGGCTAATAAAGTCAGTTTCCAATTAGAGACTGAAACACTAGAAGGAAAGGCAGAGAGGCAGCTTTTAAAAACCTCTGAAGATGTGGAATTTGGATATGGGGCTTTCTTTAATTTTTTTTCCATTAGAAATGACTTAACATCACCAAAATGCCCCTAGGATTTACACACACAAAGCAAGCCCCCCGCTGCTGTTCCCTGGCAGGGTATGTGTTTCAGTAATTGATGTTTGCGCAGAACCTCAGCTCTTGGAGGACATGGCTCCTTCGAGGCATCTCTCAGCACCACAGAAACATGGCCTCAGATATTTAGACACCACAGGAAACCTCAAAGCAGCCAAAACCCAATTGCAGGGGCTGTGGGCTGGCTGGGGGATAAGGCTTGGTATCCCTGCTCTTGTGAGAGCACCACTAGGCCGTTAGCAGGTTCATGACACGGCTTGTGTTTCCAGATGAGGCAGGGCAAAGGAGCACGTGGCTCCCACCCACACATCTCTCTGGGCTGCTTCCTCGACAACCTTAAGTGCTTCCCCATGGCATGGGACTCCTTAACACAGCATTCTGCCCAAAAAGTACCTTGGCCAGACCCAGGCACCATTGTGTCTTCCTGAGTAGGTCAGCAGGTAGAGAGGCTGCATCTTTTCCCAGGCTTGGGAAGAATCCTGTACCTCTCGGGTGCTGATTCGACAGGAGGGAGCTTTGGGACCTGGATGGCAGCAGGAAAATGCTGCTGGAAAGCAGTTGAGCTCCTGCAGAGGAAGGCATTATGGTGGCTTCACCATCTTGACCACCAGATCGGGCTGGCAGAAAGCAACAGAGGCAGCGCCAGGTGAGGCTCGTGGGCCAGCTGCCTTTGCAGGCTGCTGGCTGGAGGAGCTCTCTGAAAGGCACAGTATTTCACTAGCTATTTTGCATGGAGAATTGCCGATCAAAGATATCCCCACTGTGTACTCCAGAGCAATAAAAATAAAAAAAACCCACAAGAAGAATTCTTTAGGCGGGTAATGGGCATTTTATTCCTTTTTATGACACTAAACATAGGCAGCTGGCATAATTACACCACAATAAAGGCATAATGTGCACCTAGCAGAACAAACTCATACTTTTGATAATTAGGCAGAGCAAACACAGTCTGGTATTCAGTCACATGGCTTCACTGTCTCCTGGATCTGTCAGAGCCCCTATCCCCACAGCACGTCAGCCCCATTCTCGCAGCTGGATTTAGCTGGGCCCCATGGGGAAGGCTGAGCAAGGAATCACTGGAACTCTCCTGCACCAAGAGGAATGACCATGCAGCTCCACTGCTTAGAGCAGACAGTCCATGTGCAGCTCCTGGGAGGTAGCTGGAAATTGCGTGTGGCAGAGCACCAATAGAGGATCAGTCACCTCCTGATCAACACAGACTGTCCCCACAGGGGAAGGAATGGTGCAGCAGAACCAGCTCCACGTGGGCAAAACATGCGTGGTACAATGCCAAAGGGAGACCCAAAACACAGGAGAGACTCAGAGCTGTTTCTGGTTTGGCAGCTCCGCCAAGACCAGCTCCAGTACCTGGAAGGGGCTGAGCAGAGGCATGGGGACACCCCTCCACTGCAGTGGCCAAAACGATGGTGCCAAAAGGCAAGAACAAAATGAATGTCCCAGGAAGGCTGAAAGACCCTCACCTACAGAAATAAAGGCCCAGTGTGGACCTGCTGGAGGCTAGCAATTAGCTCTTTGAAAGTTTTGTGCTACCCTTAGTCCTGGTAGACCTGCCTCCTCCAAAACGCACTGTCAGGCTGCAAGCACACTCCTCTGGCAGCTGCAGGCATCCACATAGGACAGCCCTTCCCTGAGTGAGGAGCGCAGCCAAGACGGAGATCCCAAATGATCTCTCAAATGTTAACAGCATCAATCAGGGCTGGGCTGACAGAGGTTACCGCACTGGGAGAGCAGAGAGAACAGGCTTTCCTGAAATTGGCACCAAACCATACACTAAATGTCTACAGTTTGTTTAAAAATGCATCTGCAGGATGCATGCAAGAGGAGCACTGGTAGAACAGCACACTGAGGTTTCATCTCCACACCACTAAAACCCATCAGGGATGTCAACCAATGCTTGGAGGAGAGACAACAGCTCAGCTACACTCCATCCTGCATGGCTTAATGGAAGTCATTTGCTTTAAGGTATTTTGAGTGCAGCATTGAAATGCCAGTGTCCTGGCTCAAAGAAAGGTGGGGTGGGTGGAGCTGATCCACCAGCCATGAGTGAGACCTACATGTTCACCTGTGGATAGGATGCCCAGGAAAACATCAAACAACACGATTACGAGCTTTTGCAACACAACATTGAACACAAGGAAGGAAAGGTGCATGTTTGTCTGTAAATAAAAGCATCTTGCCCCACCATACCTACTGACACCCAGAAGGAACTGCTGAGAACTTGATGCGTACTGGGCAAGCTTGGGAATGGCCATTTGCTCAGGAGCTTTGATGCTCTATAAAGGTGGCAGCAACACTCATGTCAGAGCACCCAAGGAGAAGATGGTCCTGGTTTGCAGCAGTGCCCAGGCAACTGGGAAAACCAGTCACTGTGGGATAGACCCTGGCTGGGCTCATGCTTCAGTGATGAGAGCTGCCCTCCCCAGCAGGCCACAAAATAAGAGAAGTTTATGCCCAGACAAGGGCAAAAGACGGGTTGTTTTCTAAATAAAAGGAGACCATATCTGTAGACTTTTCAGCCAGTTCTTAGAAAAGCCACTTTGACAGATTCAATCCTTGGGCTGCAGGCAGAGTTCAAGCAAGGAAACCTGCAAGTGGAAAGAGCAAAAGCCAGAATGAAGCCAGAAGTGCTACGCCAGCATGGGGGAAGGGTGACGGGAGACTTTTAATCCTAACTCTGAAATCAACTTGCTTAGTAGCCTTGGGGTTCTGAGGGATTTAATTAATTAATTTAATGAGTGTGAAGTACTGCAAGTTATTAATATACAAATTCCACTACTGTATCTCCCATCTCCCTGCTCACCATCTCTGGCTGCTTTATACTGAGCCCATGAGAAGCCAAAGCCAAGCCCTGCTATGCTTCTGTGCAATGGGGCAGAGGCTGCACACCAACACTTTCCCAGCCACGACACCAGTAGCAAAGCCCCAACCCTTTCAGTAGGGCAGTGCAACGTACACAACACAGGGCACTAGGAACACCTCATACAAAAAAAAGTTCTGTTCTTCCCACTTACAGGTAAGCCAATGGCTACCATAAACCAGCCTCCTGTTGCTGGTGGTGATGGCAAGCAGTCAGTCACTCTCCCTTTTGTAGCTATGTTAACCAGTTAATGTTTTAATCCCCAGTCAGAAAATCTGATAGCCCATCACACCCTCCCGGAGAACTGCACAAGTCTATTTTCATGCTCCTACATAGAGCTCTTGTCTTTCAAATGCAGAGAAAACCAGCTCCTTTCCCAGGCACTAGGCAGCTGTGCTGGTACTCAAGTAAAGCTCCAGATGAAAGGCTGGGATGCAGGAATGCTCTGTCCCTTGCCTTTCCCATGGGACTATAGGAAAGGCCATCTTTCACGCATTGTGCCTTCAACTCCCAGCTCCTCCTGGCCTGGAATGCAGCACACGTTGTAGGATTATTGTAAAACATGCCCTGCCTCTAATCCCTTCTCCTCCAGCCTTGCTCTGGTATCGACTGCACGGAGCTGTGTTAGGCCTGGGGTCAGCTTCCCTCTCGCAATACCAGGGCTTGCAGAAGGTTCCAGCTTCTCTGGCAGACCTCAGTACCTGAGACACAGGGAAATGCAGGATGCTCCACAGCTTCACAAAAAAAAAAGGCAGGTGAGGCTGGAGGCCCCAGTTTCTGCCAACAGCACCAATGCCCTGTAGGCACAGCTGCAGTCCTGCGTGCAGGTGAAATGCCAGACCTGTGCCAGACTGACATCCAGCTCACAAAGGCCTAATTTGGACCATTCTTGTGGTTCCCCTGGCTTGCTCCTGGCCTGCCATGCTAAGGGCACCAAGTCTGGGTGCAAGCTCTTTCTAAAACTTTGGCACCTACAGCACACACCCCCATAAAGAGGCAGGACCAGGAGTGTCAGCATGGCTCCTTCCTCAACCTGCAAGCAGCAACCAGACCCACGGAACAAAGGTCTGAGCAGTACGTTTAACCTCAGCAGCAGCACACACAGAGCCAGATGGAAACCAGGAGGCTCCTTGGTGCAGGGGACAGATGTTCAAATCCCCCAATACGGGGAACACAGGCACAGTGAGGTGCAGCCGAGCAATATGGCACTCAGCAGGAAGAGCAGCACGCAAGGTCTGAGCAGCTGCCTTTCTGCCTTTTGCCTGCAGCTAAAACAATGTGTGTAGAAATGCCAACCTGCCTCCAACCATTTGCATAGACAAGGATGCCTTCAGCAAAGTGACCACTGCAGTGTGCTCAGCAAACCACTGCTCAGAATTTCACCTAAAAGGCAAATCTTTTGCTCTGGTTAAAAAAAGCTCAAAGGCAACAAATTCTACTCTCTGCTTTGTCCAGTAGCTGCAGGCTGCATGGGGCCAAGGAACATAATTGTGCTTCTCAGTTTCTCTTGAATCAATACCTTCTGACCTTACCTGAGAGCCCTCTGTATCACATGTGGCTACAGGAGGCCCTGGTTCTTACTGAAGCCCAAAGGCACTGCCAAGTAATAAAGTCTGCCTTGGTATTTTCCCAGCTCAAACATCTAGGATCTGGGCAGACAGCATCAGGAGGGGAGTGGAGACTGTACATGGCACCCAAGGGAAATACTCCTTCTTTCCCTGCTCAGGTACTCTGAGTTTCAGTGATGCGTCCCAAGGAATGCAGACAGCCCGCGTCCAAATGCAAGGGCAAAGGAAGTATCATAGCACACAGGGCAAGCAGGAGGGGAGAAGTGATTACCAACTGTCTGCTTCTAGGCAGGACCAGCTCCACCCAAACCATCCCCACCACGTTCTTTTGAACTCCCAAGAACTAGAGGTCCCATATTCCTGCTCTTTTCCATGGAGACTGTTTACTGATCTCCTTGCAGCACATAAGGATGTGATTGAGAGCCATACACCACCACCAGCCAGAAACTGAGCACTTTCATTCCTCAAAAATGATTTGTTCTTAGTCTTCTCTAGGCTGAATATCCCAGATCACAGAAGCAATCAGGTTGGAAAAGACCTCTGGGATCATCAAGTCTAACCTATGACCTAACACCACCTTGTCAACCAGACCATGGCACTGAGTGCCAAATCCAGTCTTTCCCTCAAACACCTCCAGGGACGGTGACTCCACCACCTCCCTGGGCAGCCCATTCTAATATCTAATCACCCGTTCTGTGAAGAAATTCTTCCTAATGTCCAACTTAAACATCCCCTGGCGCAGCTGGAGGCTTTGTCCTCTAAATCCCTCAATCTTCCTTTGGAGATCATGTCTTCCAGTTCTCTGACCCTTCTTCTGTTCCTCTCTGGGTTTTTCCACCTGTGCCAGGTCCTCCCCAAATGCAGTATGTGAAACTCATTTGTTCCAAAGTCTAAGACCAGGCTGCAAAACACCCTGCCTAGGAAAAGAGGTTAACTTTAACATGCACCTAGCACATTTTAGCATGTATTAGCAAAAGAGAATGTAAGAGCACCCCTGATGGTAAAGAAGTTAACCTGTGTGTGAGATGCCATGAGAACACATGCAGCATAGCTACAAGAAGGACAGAAGGATGGAAGGAAGTTCCAGGAAGAGCTTGTTGTAAATAGGACCAAAATACTCATGCGTACCCTTTACCCTGGAGTAGCTCCAAGTGGCTTCCATGTAACTTACATTAACCCTCAGGGGATCACATCTTTCCTGTCTCTCCAAACAATTTGTACAGACACAAGTTCCACAGAAAACTGCTTCTGTGTTTTGATGATGTAATTTACAAAAAAACCCCCAAAACCAAAAACCAAAGGAGAGAGAAACACAAAATCATTTGATTTAGGCAAAAATGGACACTGCTTATTTCTGCCCTCCTGAGATGGGCATGTATGTTATCGTTCAAGTCATCTAAAACCAGTGAAGCCTCCAGGCTGCATCTAGAGCCCCTCTCAGCTGTAGCAAGACCAGCTCCTGAGACTGCAAGGAAAGGAAATGAAATGTGAGGCTGGGATCATTACTTTGAAACTATAAGCTCGTGCCACTGAGCCAAAGCCTGTTATATCGACATGGGTTTGTGTCACCCAGCAGCAGACATCATTCTCCATCTCTGACTGCTCAGTTCCCCTCCTCCCAGGACAGCTGGCAGCACGGTCTAGCTACAGAAAGCTCCCAACACCTTGCCCAGCAGGTTAAGTTATAGGACTGAGGTACTGCAGAGTGGAAAGTATCCTTCTGACTACTCCCATCATGCTTGGAAGCTGCTGACAAAGCACAAAGTGCCACTTGTAGAGGAATAAATAGCAAAAACCTCAAATTCCCTTCCCTGGTACAGAGAGCCCAGAGGGAGGTGTTGTTTCTTAAAGCCTGCAATGTTTAAAAGTCACTGAATTTGTACCTCTGCTGTCACAGAAGACACTCCTACTCTGTGTCTCCAGTCACCAGCTTAGGCAGCAGCTCTGAGGGACGGAGACAGCCTTGCCTGACAGTGAGTCCCAGGCTGAGAAAGTCTGGGGCAGAGCCATGAACAACAAGTACTGTCCACGCAGACCACACGCCGTGCCTGTGCTTTCTTTGTTTTATGTGGAAGAGGATGTCAAAATCAACTCTGCTGGTTACTCTGTATTACGTGAGCACTCTACCTTAGCATGTATTGCGAACCCACTACAACAACCCCTTGGTCTATCTGGGTACAACTTGTAGGGAAACTGAGGCACCAACCCATCCTGTACCTTCTTCTAATGAATCCAGGAAGACAAAAGGGAAAAGACTGCCAAAAACTTCCAGAATCCCCTGTCTATTGGTTTTCCTTGGAAGTACATTTTTACTCAGCACTCCTTATTAAGTAAGAAAGGAAGGACAACTTGCTCTGCAGAAGGACAGAAAGGGCTGCTCCTTTAAGGCCTCTCCTCGATGCCCTTTCTCGTTGAGATGACTATCCTCAACTCCCTCCTCATCTCCCTCCCTTTGATTTAAGAGTTCCTCTCTTGGCCCTGACAGTAAGGTATTTCTGTCCCACAGATTATAACTCACTCTGGGCTATTATTCAACTCCCAAGCCCTGGCCCTGCTGCATTTAGTCCAAACATAATATCCTTCATGCATATATTATCTGTCTCCCTATTATCTGGAATCATTTCGGAATTAAATTTCAGTCCTGCAATATTGGCTTGAAGAGCGGCTCGCTTTATGGGCTAGTCAAAGGTTAGAATACCAATCAAAATAACACTGCCGATGCAGAGAGACATTTTAATATTCCAAAACCCGGTAATTGTAAAAGGACATAATATTTTTTCCCTGATTACCCCAAAGGCAACACATGTTAACAAGGCAAGGGAGAGAGTGAAAGAAATTTCAGAGTTCAGACAGCTGCACGACAGATTTAAAGGAGAAGTCATGGATGGCTGCTGTGCTCCAGCCCCGGAGAACGAGGGCTCCTCTGCCCGTGCCAGAGGTGCCGCATTCCCCAGGATGCTTCCCCCTCCGTTCCCAGACTCGTGATGTTCGTGCTGTCTGGAAGCCAGCAAGTCCCAAGCCAGGAGCCCTCCAGAGTGCTCTCACTGCAAGGGAACGGAGCAGCCAGAGCTGTGCAGGACCGATGGGCAAATATCATCACGATAGAAGAGACAGCCATGACTGGCTGGCCTTACCTGCACAGGCCACAGCACTGCCCCAAATTCCTGTCTGAACCAGAGCTGATGTTTTTAGGAAAAAACCCTTCCCTCCTGAGCTGGATAATCCACCACAGCCCTCGGTAAGTTGTTCCAATGGTTAATTACCCCACACTGTAAAGATCTGCGCCTGAATTACCTTGCTTTGGCTTCCAGGAACTGGAACTGCTTATGCTTTTGTCTGCTTCTGTGAAGGAACCTCTTGCCACGTCTTTAGATACTTGACAACTACCCTTCCCTGGTACCCTAAATGGCTCCCAGGGCTGTTACTGCATGGAGAGTGCTCCTTTGGTCTTGCAGTTCTCATCCAGTCTTCAAGTTTCCAGATTTCTGATGCAGATGGGACCCAATATCCCATACTGGTCAAACCAGACCCAAAGAAAGAAATGATCCAGCCCCTCTGCTCCTCCTCACCATTGCCTGTTTATAAATCCAACAACAGCTGCCTTCTGGATGCAGTACCTGCACGTTATCGAAAATGATTTTTATGTTTTCTTTCAGGGCATTGACAAAAGTGTTAAATACAAGAGGTCTGAGAAATAGATCCCTGTGGGACCCCACTAGGAAGATATGCACTCCATGATGATTATCCATTTACAATTAAATGCTAGGAGCTGTCAGTTTGCTCTTTCTTAATCAATGTAATGTGTGCCATGTTGATTTTGTATCACTCTTGTTTCTTAATCAAAATGTCATAAGGTACCAAGTCAAATGCCTTCCAGAAGTATATTACATTGACATGGTTACCTTTATCAACCAAACATGTATTCTCATAAAAAAAATATCAAGTTAGTTTGAAAAAGATCTAGTTTCCATAAATCCACATTGATTGGCATTATATTATCCTCTTTTCATTCTTTATTAATCAACTATGATATCTGGCTTTTCATTACTTTGCCCAGAATTAATGTCAAGATGATAGGGCTATAATTACTTCATCGGTCATCCCATTTGCCCTTCTAAATTACTGGTACAACATTAGCTTTCTTCCAGTCCTCTAGAACTTCCCCCTTGTTCAAAGACTTATTAATAGTCCAGGGCATCTCAGCCAGCTCTTTAAAACTCCTGTAAACCAGCTATGCAAAATGCCAACCAATTCACCACTTGACTTTGTCAGAAAACTCTGTTGTAACAGCAACCCTCTTGCTCAGCAACATGGCAACCTCTGCCTTTCTGTATATACGGAGAAAAGTATTTATTAAACACAGTCATTTTGCTGTTATAAGCAATTCCTTCCATTTCCTTTCAACTATGAACCAATGCCATTCCACAGACACTTTCCTTTCCTCATCTCCCTGAAAGAGATACCCTAACTCCCCTGAGTGCCAGAGTCACATTTCTCCTTGTGTTTCCTTTCACAACCTCTCCAATTTCTGCCCTCTGAGACTTTCCAAAGCCAAGAGCTTCACCAATGGGGTGAGGAGCCAAGCAAGCCCAGGCCCCACTGAAGAAAGGTATGCCAGGGTCTCAGAACTGGCATCCATGCTGCAAACCAGCAAAGCCCTGGGCACAGTTCTTTGCAGTTAGGAGGTAACATTTATTCATGTGCTTGATGCTCTGGCCATGAAGCACTTTGCCTGAGGACTCCTCCTCTGGCACTTCTAACCTTACCAGGCATTTTATATTCCCTGCAGCCAGTAACTCAATACACAGGAAATTGATAACAATCACTGTGAGTCCTCAAGAAGTTAGACCTCAAAAAAGCAACTTCCAGGTATACGGGTTAACACATAAACCATTTCTCACCCCTTTCAATGATCTTCATCCAATGCACTCAAGACACTTCAGCACCAAGTGCCTGAGAAGTACTCAGAGCCCCTCCTCCCACTCCAAAGGCAGAAGGAATTGTTAATTCAGAGAAACAGAAAGCTGTTAGCAAATCTTTGTTTGTTTAAGATGTGTTTATTTCTAGTAGCCAAATATTAACAAAAACATCCTATTACATGTTTCCTCTGACAGATTTCACAATGCAAGTAGGTGACCTTAAAACATTTGTGCATGTTTATTAACAGTTTACTTCCAAACAGGAATATCTACAGATCAATAAAGGCTGACCCTGGAAAAGGCCAGCTCTGTGCACAGCCATAGCACCCCAGCATGGTCACGTTGTGCTCCCCAAGGCTCTGTCAACTCTGTTTCATCATGCCCAGAGAAGGAAAGTTGCATTCCTTCACACACATCATTCAACTCTTGCTTTTCATAAAAACTCTCATGAATTTCAGGATGTCAAACCAAGACCAGTTTTCTGTCGCTCCTAAAGCAACCACTATTACTGTATCTAAAGACATGCTGCACCCTCTGAACAGAAATCAAAGATGGTCAAAGATGCCAGGGTAGCTGTGCAGAGAAAGGGACAGTTCTGTGATGGGTATGAAGATTGTCTTCTTTAAAAAAAAAAAAAGATATATATAATTTGAGAAACAAGGAAGAAAACAAACCCTTAGTGGATACATAAAACACTCCTCTCATCTTTTAAATGCAAAACATCCAGAGAATAAATGGAAGATCAGGATAGTGTACACATGTTAAGAATAACTTCCACAGCCAGTTCTAGAGTCACAGAGCCCACAAGTGCCTTTCTGCCAGCCCTCCAACAAGTTTTGCTGTGCTGGAAAAGACAATTGAGCAAGAATATGACCAAGGTCTCAAATCAAGAATAGCATGATGAAGAAGAACTAGAAACACATTTTCTTTCACACAATACAAGACCTACGCCCAAGAAAATGATCTGACAATAGGCTGAAAAGAAACAAAGGGACCTGCATCTTCACACAACTTAAGAGTACACAGAGGATAACTGATACATCATTAAATAGCAAAAATCATTGCTGCAGGATGCTGTAGAAACTGAAAGCATGAGCAGATTCAGAAAAGGGTGTACAAGTTTCTGGTAGACATGGTAAAAACAGTGGGTGCTAGATACAGTGGTCCAGGGACAGCTCTCAGCTCTTGAGGAGACAGTTGCTGGGAATCAGAGAAAGCTGACTCGAGCCATGCTCTCCCTGTTAGACCTGTGAGCATTGGCTACTGGTCTCTGGCATAAAGATAATCTGGGTTACATCTTTGGTCTGGCCATTTTGATACCCTCATCATCCTTCTAACGTTCTTCTTGCACAAGCTCATTGTAAGAAAATCTATCTTCACCCCTCTTCTTCCACCCCCTCCCTCCATCAAACCACTCTCCCTTCAGTGATGTGCTCCCCTCCCAGTGGTGCTGGCAACTCCTACTGCCTGCTGGCTTTCCCATTCCCAGGCTCTTGGACACCCTGTGATTGCAGGCACTGTGTCCTCAGCCTAACACACCACTGGTTCCAGCCCCTGGGGTGAGGATTCATCACAGGACCAGCCATGCTGCTAACTCAAGTGGGACCTGGAAAACAAACCACAGAGGCTCCTGAAAGAGCACAGGAAGCACAAATGAGAGCTGATCCTTGTGTTAGAATAAGCAGTAATGGATTTACCCAGGCTACCTGAGGATACTCTCAAGGCAGCAGCTTGGTTGCAGCTTGCTAGCTGCAGGAGCTTTCCTTTTTGCATAAATCTTGACCCATGGCCTCCTGCACTCTGCACATACTACTCCACTGTTGTCCCTCTCTCCTGACATGAAGCACTCTCTGTTATTTCCACCCTGAGCACCCAGCTCCAGTGATGTAGCTCTGGTTCTGCACCTCAGCCTTAACCCACGGGGCCTCTGCAGATCGACATGACAGGTACCTAAGGAGAACTGGCAGATGGGATGGTGGCTCTCTATTGAGATGGTTTAGGGGGATATCTGAAATGTTGCAGCATTCAAAGAAAGCCTCCTCTGCTTTCTGCTGCCCTCCCATAAGGCTGAGCTAATCGAAGTGAAGAACATGATAAACTCTCTGCCCCGAGTCAGCTCACACTGACAGCTCACTAGAGATACAAGATCGCTCAGTGACATTAAAAATGTCAGCAAACACCGATCAGGCTTGATGGAAGGGATGCATTAGCAGGCTGGGGGGGCACAGGGCAAGGTAAAACTTCAGCAAACATGGTCAAGTGCATAGGCAGCTTTCTTCCCCCACTCTCTCCTCCACAGAAGGCTTTATTACAGATCCCAAGACACAGTGGCCACCATTGCAGCAGTCAGATGTGGAGCTCACCACCACCTGAACGGCCAGATCAATCCAACAAGGTTTGCCTGAGGCAAAGCAAGCATGGCAGCTACCGGGGGCACTTCCTGTCTCCAGCTTGCCTGAGAGGGAGGTCTTGGAAATTGTGAAAGCTGCCTGCAGGCACAAGGTTCTCACCTCAACTGCTCCTGCAGCACAGCAGTGAAAAGGAAGTTTATTGGCAAATGAACTGAGAAAGACTCTCTCATCACTGCGGGAAGAAGATCTGCTGAGCTCTGGAGCATTCCACGCTCTGGCAGAGGGAGTCCAGACAAGGACTGTTTTTTAAAATGACACAAAACAGAGACAAAGAGGACCTGAACCTGTGTGTGCATGGGCAGAGGGAATCTGGAACGTATTTTGTTGCTACTGCACTACACATAGATACACAAACTTGTCTGTGTGTAATCCTACTTCAGCATTGCCTGGTAGTTGTAGCAGGAGCACCCTAATTCAGAAAGGTCCTCTTGTTATCACTGCTCATAAGCAGAGACTCAAAGGAGGTACAGCAGGTGCAGGTGGGCCATCCTGCAGGAAACTGCTCTCTGTCTCATGTGCCTGTTTTCTTGAGATCTGAAACATTCAAGTCTCTGCATTATCCATGACCTAAAAATCAACGGTTTCACACTCCAAGCCCCAGCCACCCCACAACACCTTCACTTACTTCATGGATCAGGTCAGAGGCAGACTCAGCCTAGGAAGTATTTCTAGGTCAGGAATGTGCTAGAGGGAGGGGGAAAAGGGGCCACCTGAGCTATGCAGGAAAGAATGGGGGGGGAGGGGGGGGGCAGTTGTTACCTGTCCACTCTTATCATCTTATCTGTTTTACACTGGGAGCTCAGTCAATAGAGACTGAGTCTCTGCTGGGTCTGTCTGCTTGGACAGAATCAGTTATCTAGGCTGGAAATCCTCTCTTGTGAAAACACACAGGCAGTTGCCCCACAAGCACCTGAAAGCAGTGTGTGGCATAGAAAGATCACCACCCTGGGGTAAGAGCAAGTCCCAGGGGAAGCAGCTCTTAGCCACAGGACAGGAGAGGTCTCTGCTCCCCTCTGCAACATGCGTCACTTCCCAGAGGGATGCAGGGTCCCTGGAACCATTCTGTGTCAGAGGGTGTCAGGTATTAAAGTGTCAGAAAAACTTCATTGTTTTTAAGGGACTAGAGGGGTTGGAAGAAGATCAGCATTTCTCTCTCACATTCCTGCATGATCTGAAGGAGGTTGAAACTTTACTTTCCAGTAACACATCTGCAGAGGAGGACAAACCAACCCACGTGCCCCCATCCTACATGCTCAACATGTGACCCTTTCAGGGAGCTGGGTAGGGGAACATTTCATTGCACCAACTTCCCTCCTGCTCCTGCATTTAGCTCTGTGCTTGGGACTTCATGGATGCTCAGCAGCCCTCAGCTTAGTATCACAGTATTTGCTGACATGCAATACATGAACGCTCATCTTGAAGAAGAGACACTTGCCTGGACATCTACATAATGATGAATCCCAGCTCCTAACACACTAAATCCAGGAGCCTTGAACTATGGGAAAGAGCCATAAGTCATTCATCCTGAGGCCCAAAGGAGGAGCATGGATGGATCAACCTACTTCTTAGCAAACATCACAGTACACAGGGATTTTTTTTTCGAGTATTATTATTCTGCAGCCATCAACCTGCTGGTTATATAGCTGCTATCCATTCACCGGAAGTTTAGTGAACTTCAAATGGCGATCATTAATGGTCACTGAACTGCAGAATGCCCCAATGTGCTTTCAGATTTCATTTACCAAGGACCAGCAATCAGCCAAAAGATTTGCTCTGACAGCAGGGAAATACAAGACCCTTTGACAAGTTCAGCCAGGAATGTGCTGCCAGCATCCCTTGTTAAGTTCATGTTCTACCCTATTTGACGGAACAGATCATGCAAATTGTCCTTCTGCGGCCGCTCAGCCTGTCACTCATGCTTCCATTTAAAACAATAAATAAATAAAAGAACAAAAGAAAAGACTGCAAGAACAACAAGCTGTTTATAAGCAAATTCTGCTTCCTGAGCCCCCTAATTACCAGGAAAAGGCGTAGAAACCCAAATAAAGCACTAAATTGGATGGGGGGAGGGAATCTTATTCATCTGAAGGTTTAACCAGGACGGCCACCCCAATTTCTCTTGTGCACAGACTGCAACCTCCTCCCTCACCCTGCTACTGCTTGTAATCACATTTGTTCTTTTCTTCCCACTTTGGTTTGTGACTTATGGCATCACCATGTTTTTCTGTGTAGATGGAACAGCTGTGCCAGGAGTCTTTGTGGATGCACAGCATGCTGCTCCTTAACCACCCAGGGAAGGTGTGGAGCAAAAGACAAGGCACCAGACCGTACTGAGTCCAAGGCATTGTGCTTAGCAAAGTGATCACTGATCTCTCAGGTGGATGCGCTGCTGAGACAGCTCCCTTTCCCCACACCACAAAGAGAAATGCTGATTTTTACATTGGAGTATTTCCACATTTATTAACCGGAATTTCATCTGATGGGAACCATGCTCCTAGGAGCCTTATATGGCTGCAAAACAAAACAGAGTCAGCAGTACCGGTGACAACACAACCTTCACTGAAAAGAGGTCTCACAGTGTCCCAATATTATGCAGAGGCATTGCACTGTGCCTGCCACAATGGGGTTCTCCCCAGCTGCAGAACACATCCCATCAAGTATAGTAAGACTCTATTAGAGGAGATACAATAGGGAGCTGGAGGACTCGCTCAGCCCAGCTTCTGAGAAAATAACTCATTTCAATGCAAAACAGCAGTAGTTATTAGACACCTCCTTAAAGAGGAAAAGTGAAGGACAAGGGGAGGAGGGAGACAGGGAGACAGGGAGACAGGGACTGTGGCAGTTTGCACAGAAGTACCTTTTTCAGATTAATCCACTGTTTGAAGTAATCAGCAACCGGCAGCCCTAAGTACTGGCATTGTCCTGGTAACCTATAAGAGAGAAGAGAGAGCAAGTTTGATTCAATCAGTGTCTTGACAACACAAACTCTGTTTTCTTAAGTGCATTTCGTTCAGAGATGGAAAAGACTGAGTCTGCTGTAACATCATGCTGCACATCAGAAACACCACAGCTCTTGGCAAAAAAATCTCATGAGAGTAAAGCTTGGCTTAAGACTTTTATACATCCAGCCACATCCAGGCTGCTGAAACCTTTTAGACTAAACATTTTGAACAGCAGTTGTGTACAAGTGCAGCACTCAGCTCTTCTCCACGCTGGCTAACACACAAAGATGACTGGAGTATCCAGGCTGGTTTTGGCTAAGCAAACCCATCACAAATCCCTGCAAAACCATCCTGCTCTGCCAGCAGCTTACAGGGCAGACAGAAGGACTGACAATTCACCTGTCATGCCCTGGTGCTTCTCCATTTGGCCTTTATGGTTAAAACATCAAAAGAGACATGAAGGAGGGAAGGAGGCATCAAAGCATTCATTTTTTGGGTAGCAGTGCTGTAGGGCTAAGAAAGCAGAGGCTGTTTTCCAAGCAGGTGCTTGGAAACAGGAGGAAGAGAGCAGACACAACTCTGAAGATACAAGTTGCTGCACAGTGTATCTCACTAGGGAGATACATCCCTGGCACAGCAGCCAGGGATGTGAGCACAGCAGCCAGAGCTATGAGCACACATATTTATCCTTTCCCTTCCTACAGCAAGCCGATGGAATAGGGCTCAAAACAAAACTGCACCGGTAAGGGAGGCAGATTGCCTGAAGTGACAGCAGCACCTCAGGAAAGCTGCTTTTCCCACACTGTGCCGATCCCAGTGAGTTTGCAGGGGAGCGAGAATGTGCCCCTCAGCTGGAGAATGCTGAGTCGCAAACAGTGTGGCTCCAGCCAAGCCTGTGCAGGGACATGAGTTATATGAGTTTTCTCTGGCCACTTTGATCTGATCAAGAGTAATTGATGGATCTTGTTCATTCACATACTGCCGAGCATGCCTGGGGCACTGGTCATGGGATCTTTAAGTGAAGCAAAGGAACATCCCAAATAAATATATCAACTAAATAAATGACTAAATTAGAGCTGTTTGTGCATGTTAAAAGTCACAACCCTAGAAATCGGCTTTTGCAAACAGAGAGAGGTGGGTAATCTCCCAAATTCCTCAAGCATATGGGGGTTGTAGGAGGAGATTGCAGGGGAGGAGGAAGAGCTACGAGTGCCAGCATCAGCTGCTCAAATATCTGAACACAGACCACTACCATGTCCAGGACAAAGCCTTCTCCTGCTCTCCAAGGAGGAAAGAGTGAATAGTCCGGACTAGACTGCAGACTCGAGACTGAAATATAGGAACAAACTCTGGATACAAGGTAAACACCCCAAGGTGCACCATCAGCATCCCAGGCAGTACTTGAGTGCTCAGCCCAGCTCCAATTCCTTTGGTGAATGGGAAAGCATCTCTCCAGACATTTCCCCAAGTAAGGAGATGAAGGAGCAACACAGATAATGCACTTGCAGATAATGTGAGACTCAGGGTAGTGCAGTACCAGAGCAGTCTGGTCTTGGTGACTCCTCCATTTCTATGCGAAGCAAAGGAAGGAAGCTGGGAAACATATCCAGAGGAATCTCCTGGGAGTATGTGGCCAACAGAGCCAGCACACACCGGGACCCACCTGTGTACCACCTTTGCCCTGCTTAGGCTAAGAAAGGAATAGACTTCCTGTGCCAAAGTCAAATGCCTGGTCCTGAGAAGATGCACGTGTGATGATTTAGGACCAATAATTTAAGTCATACAAACACATTTGAATAAGTATGTCCAGAGGAAGTTCTTTGAAAGCAGGAAGGCTGTCAAGAGAACGAGCCATGGCAGTGTGCAGTGCAAGCAGTGCAAGCTGACAGCACAGTCCCATCCCTGGGCACAGCTCATCTGATGCCACTGTGCTGAAATAAAGCACCTGGAGTCACTCCTCACAATTGCACAGCTGCCACAGAAACAGCAGCCTGGCCCATGCATTTTACAGCCATTACACAGATGTCCATGACATCCCTTAGTCAAACAGACCCGACCAGCCCCAATCAGCATGCTGAGAAAGCTCTTTCTCCAGGAAAGCTGCTTTTTGCTGGTGCCCAAATCAAGAAAGATCACAAGAAAAGGAACTATCTAAAACAAATAACTGGTCTAAATATAGGCACTTGATTAGGCCAACCTCTTTCAGATTGCTCACATTTAGCTAGACAGGATGATGACAGAAGTTAGCAAGAGTTAGAGGAAAAATTATCAATTCACCTTACATCTGGATAGGGCCCAGATGAAGTGAGTGCAGCATTGTTCTTGTTAGCCACAGGAATTGACAGCAAACCACCCAGTGCAATGAATGACATCTAAAGCACTGCCATCCCTGTGGGACCAAAAGGCCCAGCAAACTGGACAGCCTGGTTCTGTTTTCACCCTGAGACTGATGGCAGTGTGCCCTGGGCGCTGGACAGTGGGTCTTTAATTGGAGAAAATAAATGCTCCAAATAAATATGTCAACTAAATAAATGACGCATTTTTGCAAACAACTAACAACCCCAGAAACTGCCTGTGAAGCTGTGTGACCTCAGGACATTCCCCCTCCCCCTTGATGTCCCCTCATTTCTTGTCAGCAGCAGAGGGGCTTCAAGTTTTTCAAGCACCAGGAGACCAACATGTTATAACCTGGGCGGGCTGTTAGCAGCATGGACCAAAACATAAGTCTATCCCTGAGCTGGCAGATGCAGTCCTGGTGGCTCCAGGCCACTGGGGACACAGCCACTGAGCAAGGATTAGCACAGGATTCCTATATGGGTCTGGTCTAGTCTAAATATGCAGCACTCCTGGCATAGGGAACCAGAGGCTTTCACTGCACAGAACCTGGGTTTCCAGGTACCTACAGGGAGGAAAACACCCCTGCAACATCTTTTCCCAGCTCCAAGATTGTCACCTGTAGTGGTCCCCCCACTCTCCAGCCTGCTGACCAGGCAGGAGTTTTTCTATCATCTTTTCCAGGCTGGACTAAATAAGGCACATCTGTGGCTGTCCTGGGGAACAGAAATACCATGGCCTGTAAGGAAGCATGTCTATTTATCAGAGCCACCACTCACTTGAGCATTCACTTATTTGACAAATAAGCTCTTATACTCAGTATGGCTTCTTGATCTTGCCAGAGCCAAACTTGCGCACTGAGGGCAGCTTTGCCTCAGCAGAGAGCTCAGGATTCAGCCCTTCCTCAGGTAAGGGAGAAGAGAAATGATGGCACATTTTTCTGCATTCAGCATCCCATGATCCTTCCAGTTTTTGAATGAGGTCTAACTGGCTTCCCAAACACTAAAGCTCTCACTCCTTGGGAAGGAAGCTGGCTTTCAAAAACCACCCCATCAGCCAAACGCTGACTGCATTCAATACAGAATAAACTTGAAAATGGCTGTGGGATTTTCCAGCCTCCAATGCAGCTCTGGTGCTCTGTCGTCCCAGAAGCAGAGATGGGAGTGCATAACCTCTGCCTGCTCCCAAAATGCACATCCCCTTTGGGTGGAAGAGCAAGTGACATCAGGTAGCACACTCTCCTCCACCAGCTAAACAAGTCTAAGTCCTTCTTAGACCATGGTCAGTAGTGGCAACTCTGCACCATTTTCAGAGAGCTTTCACCACCCCAGGCTCTGATTTCCACCCAGCCCTGCTTCACTACCCTGCAGGGTAAATGGGGCCTGGAGATGAATGGGATGCAAATAGGAGGTGAGGTAACATGGCTGCATTTCTGCTGTGGAAGCCAGCTCTCTCCAAGGCGGCAAGAAGCGCACAGCTCGGCGGTGATAAACGGCCTTGCTTTAGTTATCACTTTCCTTAAGTTAAGGAGAGCAGCCTAGTGATGGATGGTCTGGAATTCGGTTATCAGGGAAGGCTGTCAGCCAGAGTTGCCTATCTCCACACACATTTAGCAGGGCGTCATTATGCGATGGCATGGAGTTAAAATATGACCAAGGGTATTGAAAGAAAAAGAACAGGATTAAAAAAAAAAAAAAGCAAATTGAGCAACAATAAAGGAGCACGAGGCAAGAACGTTATCATACTAGTGACACCTTTTATCTCAGTCTGGTTAGCTAAAGCAGGGCACAAATTGGTCCTTCCTCCACTATTGTATCCTCTTGTACAAACAGAGGCAGATAAAATGTGTCACCAGTGCGATAGCATATCAATTTAACCCTAATTATCTAGAGGGTCAAACGAAGAAATAGGGGTTTCTCATTTCAACAGGTCCCTCCATCTCTGCTCGGAGCCAACACATTAATATGGAAGGAGGAGGGGCAGCCATAATTGATTTCCATCACTCAGGTGGTTCTGGCGTATAAAAAATTAATGCTTGATTCTCCCAACTAATCAGAGCTGGTTAACGTCCATCTGCTTCTGGGTTCAGGATGTCAGGAGACAAAGAAATGGAGCCACTTGCTACACACAGGGTATATTGATACTGAGGCAGTTAAAAGAACAAGTTCCTCTATGGGAAGGTAAAGGGACATTAAATCTTGGGGTTTATAGACACGATCTTACCCTTCCAAAAAAATCTGTTCCCTGGAGACCTTGCGTTGTAAGAGATGCATAACATTTTGTGTCCTGGCCAACACCAGTGCATTGGGCTGCAAAGGAGAGGACTGACAGGCTCCTGCCCTGGAAATCCTTCACTGAAGAAGGAAGCTGCTTGGATACTGAAGCACATAACAGCACCATGGTCAAAGAGAGGAGCTGTCAAACCACCTCAGCCTGGCACCTTCGTTCAAAGCAAGGTTCGTCAACACTCTGGATCACGCAGTCCAGAGGTGCTGCTCTGTTTTGATGTAGAGTGGGATGTCAGCCCCACACACCACTCAAGGGGCCAGAGGAGCCCACCTGCTCTTGCTTTCCACCAGATAAGCCCTTGCCAGGTGACTGCACCCCACTCTCACCAAGCACACACAGTGCTGTCTCTCTCTGCCCCCCATCAGTGCAGGACAAACCACATTGCATGGCTGTACTTAATATTCTCAAGCAGCAGCTGTGGAAATACTGTACATCTGGAGAGGGTCTGAACAGCCCTGGGCTTTCGCAGAAACCCTGAGACAGGTCCCATCTCCCTCCCTCTTTGCTTTCCTTCCACCCTCTCAGTTCTCTCAACCACCCCCAAACTTGTCACAGTGCAACAAGCCTATGAGCCACACATCAGCTTTAAATATCAGCATGCATGAAGCAGGGACATGAGAGCAGGGAAGTGGGAACAGACAGAGCAAGCCTCCATCGCCTGTCAGGTAACACTAATGAATTTCAACACCAGCAGCCATTGCCTCAGACGGGCTGGTGAGAGGAGACAGAGTTACAGCGAGAAGCCTTTGCAGGAGCAGCCTGCCTTTTTTCAAAGCCCCCTCTGTTAATAAATGTCATTGTTGAGCAGGCTGCAGCAGTCCTCAAGCCGGGATGGCGTGGGCTGGGGGAGAGACAGGCAACTGACAGCACTTAGGATGCCTGGACAGCACAGCCTTTTCTTCTGCTGCTTCCCCAGAGAAGCAAGAGTCAGGAAAAGGAAGAAGATGGGACATTGCTATTGCCATAAAGCTGTCTTCCATTAAGGCCCCCAGTACTCAAAAACCAAACCTCCACAAGGAGCCACAAGTGCAACGCCAATACCCTCCAGTCTGGTTCACCGGGATGGATGGAGGCTCTACAGCGAACAGTCCTGGAATGGGCAGAGGGATGTAGAGATATCCAGGCACACTGCCTGCATTCCTGACAGCAGCAAAGGGTTACAGAGCAGTCGGTCCCTTTGCTAACACAAATGCATTCCCGAGGCAGCACAGGAAGAAGCATCCAGCACAGGGCACTATATGGCAACCGCACCGATGCACAACATGAAGGTCAATGCAAGTCTTCTTTACAAATGTCAACCTGTCATCTCTGGATATTAATGAGGGCTGACCAGCAGCTAAAATGCATCCATGCTCCATTAGTAATAAGAGAGAGACAATGCAGGAGAAGAGCACACACCATGGCACATGGAGGCACCAGTGGGTCTGCAGGGCCTGGGGAGGTGTGGTGATGCACAACATAACTTAGGCCACTCCAGATGCCCAGGAAAGAAAGCAGTTGCCACACAAACCCTTTCACTGGAGTGTGCATTATCTTTGCCCACCAATCTTTAATTGGATTAGTGTAATGAGGCCAAAAACACAGGCTAAGCAGCAAGGCTAATACCTGGCACTTTCAGATCTTCTTTCTTTTTCTGTGATGCCAATTCTGGACAGAGCTGTGTTCTCTCTCTACCAGACATATTCCTGCCTAGGAAGCCTAAAAGACAAACTGCACGCCTCAACACTCGGGACTCATAGCAGCATTGGCTGAAATATCTGAACACCCATCCCATGCTAACAGCATGATCCTTATTCTCGAAATTTTTGCTGGGTACTAAGAAATTTGGGAGAACCTCAAGACCCTTGCTTTCCAAGCCACTAGCCAGAGAATGGAAACGGTATTATCCCAGACTGCAGCCAGAGCAATGTATACACTAGGGACATAATTCTGCCACAAAAAGCACATAGGGCAAGTGGCTTGTCGTGACTTGCTCGTCCTGCAAAGCACTGTGTGCCTTCCACTGCCATCAACCTTAATGAAACATGAAGGCATTTAACACCAAGCAAGATCTGGCCCTTTTATGGGTATCTGTCTGTGCGTCAGCAAGATGCTGGCAGAGATGCTATCTCAACATTAAGAGCAAGGCTGTAACACAGCAGGTATTCAGCCTCCAACAGAAGATGTTCATCAACAATTGCACACACATGATGCTACAATAAATCTATGTGCTACTTCTTAACAGCTTCTCTTAAAAAGATTCATAGCTCTATTTACTGGGCCTGATTCTACTGCTAGGCATGTAGGAGTAAATCTAGAGTTACTCTCCCTGGAGTTTGTAAACAGCCAGGGATAGTAGGATCAGAACTGAGCTTTTTGATTTTTAAATAAGTACTTAATTACCATGCAGGAAACCAGAGCTTACTGGCTCCATGGTTCAGCCGAGATGAGAAGCGCAGCAGGCAGAAGATTCACACTGTTCCAGATTGGTGGAGGGATAGAGCAAATGCTCTCACCATCCCTTCCAGACATGGAGAACGACTAGGGTGACTTCCCTTTGACATCAGAAATGCATGACACTCCTCCCAAGAAAAGAGATACTGCAAAGTCTCCAAGGCTGAGATCGCCTCCCCAGCCTTGGGAACCTGCCCTATGAAGAACCCTTAAAAACAGATTTTTACATGTAAACTTGGTGTGAATACTAAGCATGCATACTAAACATGACATTATACAGCATCTTATGAAGAGGAGTGTACAAAACTGAATACTGTGTTCTCAGTGAAAGTCACGCATCACGACCACAGGCTGTAGCAGGTGAATGTCCAATCTGTCATCAGGAAAAACTCTTCACCATGCAGGTAATAAAGCACTGGAACAGATTGGTGGTAAAATCTCCTTCCCTGGAGACATTCAAACTCATCTGGAGAAGACCCAGAGAAACCCAATGTAAGTTTGAAGTTAGCTCTGCTTTGATCAGGTGGTTGGATTAGAGATCTCTATTTAAATTATTCTGTGAATCATGCTCCAGCAGAGCCTGATTACACAGAGCATGTGTCCTTTCTCTGTCTATATGGTCTCTTAGTAAGTGTTTCATACAGACATTAATTTAGTAATCACCTGGTTCTCTGCATACTAGCTGCTTTAAGAGGGAGCATTCAGACTCCTGCTGCAGAACACTGTAATTACGCACTGAGTAAGGGAATACATCTGATAACCGGATGCACCCACAACACATCGTGTCTAAGCCCCCTCAAAGCCAAAACATGCACAAAAACTAAGCTAAAATTAAATATGGTTCTCCTCCCACTGCAGAAGTATTTCTCCCCAGGAAACCTGAACGTGTAAGACCTAGAGCAAGGTGCTGCTCTAAACTGAGAAGACACATCCTGTCCCAGGCCTTCCTTAGACCTGCTCTCTGACAGGCAGGAGTAAACCTTGCCTCTTCCAAGCCTTGCCTGTCCAGACCATTTAGTGTATAAACTCTTCAGGACAAGGGCTTCTCTGCTATGAGTCATAAACTGTTTAGTGCCTAATGGTAAAGCCTATAGACGCTTAACATAATACAATCATGTCACTTAAAGGCCATTAGTCTTCAGTCTAAACAGCACTTTTCCAGTCACAGAGGGGATCTGCCAACCCAGGAAGGCAGGATAAAGGACGTGGGTGGTCAGTCAGGTCACTGGACTTGCAGACACCTGACGTGAAGCCCCAAGCAGGACAGAGCCTGGCCAAAAGGCATGGGGGAAAGCCATGGCAGCTCTAGCAATCAAAAGTTTTCTCTTTTGGGCTTGCTTGAACCACTTGAATCAGCTGAAAAACCCTGTCTGCCAGGTCTGTCTCCACCTCCAGCCATGGCTATACCACTTGTAAGGGGAAGAGCCCCTCATCCAAAGAGGGAGTCTCCAGCCTTCTGCATCACCTCTCTCTCCACTCACTGAAGCAGACTATTTATCTACATTGTGTTTTGTGACCCTGTTTGAACCCCCCTTCTTTCCTGGCACCATCTCTGTCTTCCTCTGGCACCACATCATCCAGTTCTACTCTCTCAACTGACTTCTGAGATTGCTTCTTCTTCCCACTCCCCACTAAAGGGAAAAGAGAAATCCTAATAGGAGCCAGTGGCATTGGGTAAACCACCTTCCCGTGCCCTCTGATGATACACAACCCAAAACTGCATGCACAGCAGCTTCCTGGGCTCTCATGCTGACAGCAGTGGGGAGACTGGCACATTGGGTAACAAGGTCTGAGCACAGTTTTCTGTGCAAATTACACATGCACAGGGGAAAACAAGTTTGTCTTTTCCTTGTGGGGAAGAGACTGCTCCCACCTCCAAGCACAAGCTGCCATTAGTATTTGCTTCGCTGGAGAGAAGGAGCAGCGAATCCTCCAGAGCAAAGGACAAGTGCAGCAATTAGGATGCAGGGGCTGCGGGAGCTGTTTAACAGCACGACCTGGAGGTCAGTGCCGCCGACTCCCAGCCCTGCATAAATATTGTATGAGTCGGGGAGAGGGGCTGTTACGGCCACCCTCAGTGCCGGCCCTCCCCCATCCATCGCCATTCTGCATCCAGCTAGATACGCCAGCAACATTATTTACAGATGTGACAGTCAGGAAAATCACTTTAGTAACTAAGGGAATGGGAATGAAGGCTGCACAGTAGAGCAGGCGCCTGGGAGCAGGCTCCCGTCCACACCTTCTGCCTCCCTTTGCAGCCCTGCCAGATGGCATGGCCTGTTCTCAAACTGGCGGATGAAATACCACCAGGAACAAGGAGGGGAGGGCAGGCTGTGAGCTCCCTCTCAAAGCCTGCCCAGGGGTTTGATTATCAATGCTGCTGAAGGACACTTCAGCCAGCAGCTGCCTTCCAGTTTCCTATCAGTATCTCTGCTAGACCTGCCCTTTGGAGGGAGCTTTATATCAATATAACGAGAGGCTTTAGAGGGAGCTTCCCTCAGACTCTGTGTAGCCCCACAGAAGGGTCCCCACTCCAACATAGCCACAGGGGCTCATCCCTGCAGAAACTCCCCCAGCTGCTCTATTTGGTACCAGCCACCTTCCTGACACATGACCTGTTCATTCCTTATTCCCTGAAGGATTGTCTTCACCTGCAGCTTCAATCACACTGATTGGCACCAACTCTACTGTATCCTGGAATGTCCTCGTTCCTCTGCCCACTTTTTTTGCTGGACATGCCAGGTAACTGCATGTCTCCTGTGATGCTCTGCACAAATACAAACCTATTCTCAGATTCACCGAGACTGGAGGCTCCTGAGGACAAGGACATGGGCCATTCTCCAACTGTACCAACAGCCCATGAATTCCTAGGGGCATGCTGCTAATAAATATTGCTGCCCAGGGCAACACATGAGAGCTGCAAGATAGAAAACACAGCTTGGATGTGCTTCTGCCCATGAGACCTCTCCAGAATTTTTTTCATTTTTCTGTGGCTGGTTGCTGAATCCAGGGAAGGCAGAAGCCCTGTCTTACCATTAGCAGCTTTTCTAAATTCACTGTGCAATTAATGGGCTTAATTATTGATGGCAAAGGCAGGGAAGAGAGGAAAGAAAGAGCCAACGAGAAGGGAATGATGTGGGGGTGGCAGGCGCCAAAGGTCTCCGAAGATCTTCCCTCAGCCTAGAGCAGAGAAAGAGCCCCTAGCTGCTCTGCCGCTCCCACGGCCCTGCTCTAATGCTCCCTGACATGCCTCTGAAGACAGCGAGCTGTTTGCAGTCACCACCGTGATTTGTTAGTAATTATTTTCACGGTGTCACATTGCTGTCACTCTCTTAACAAAGAGACAGGCAGCCCGAGGCTGCCTGCAAGAAAGAACCAACAGAGAAAAGGAATTGTCAGGCACCCAGGGATCCTCTTTGCTTCCTGGGTTTCACAACCAGAGTCCTTACCAGCTTCTGAAGCAACTTCTGAGGAGAAGTGGCAAGTCAGAATCATCTCCCATCCTGGTCACAGGAAGAGGAATTAATTACTTAGCCCTTTCTCAATTTCACCTTACCTGTAAATCCAGTGCAAGACCGAGGTGCTTAGAGCCCAACAATTTGCTTCAGGCCTCCAGCAAATGCAAAACAACTTTGGCAATTGATGATTTTTAGTGCTCTCCTTTCAAGTCCCAATTTCTTTTCATGTGGTCTCACCATTAGAATGTGCTTCCCAAACAGAGCAATCCTGATGACAAACCCTTGCCTAAGTCTATCACCCTCACACATTAACCCTCCAGACTGTTCACGTGCTCTTCCTACACCAGACTCATTAATTCCAACACACTGCTGTGCTCTGCATGGCAGTAACATTTCACTTGGCATTTCACAATGCCAGAGGACCTCAGCAGCTGCCTCACACCTGAAATACAGTCTAATGGCTTGCTGCCTCTGTTTTCTCATACACAGCACAGTGACTTGACAAGTACCTCCCTGCTTGAACCACCTCCAGTCCATCCATCCAATCTTTGGCTGACCTGTCAGTCAGTCCAAGGTAATCACTCCTTTCCCAGTAAACATGGTGTTTGCTTGGGCCCCCAAGAAATGGAGGCTACTTTGGCTCCTGAAGTGTCACATGAAATAAGGATATAGAGATGAAAGACTGAGACACCTGGCCAGACAACCTTTAAAGCACTCTTGAGCGCTATGCAGAAAGCAAGCAGACTTCCTCCAGAGCAATTCCAAGTCTGAACTACTCCCAGCACAAGTGTTCTTCCCCTGCCTGCTTACTGATGGTGCACAAGGGTCAGTCTCTGCAGCCGTGGGGAAAGCTGGGTATTAATTCACCCTCTTAGCATAGGGAGAGTTTGGAAATATTAAGCCTCACAGTCTAAGGAAAACCTTCCTGCAATTAACTGCATGGAAGAGCTCTGACTCAGAGGGCAGCTCCTTTTCAGGGGTCCTTTTAATAACCAAGAAATGGCATATACATGCTGTGAAGAATTAGGATCACCACTGGGAAGCTAAATGGTCCATAAAATGTAAAAGTTCTCTTCAGAGCTGGGAGCACTGAGAGCTGGAGGAGAGGTCTTGGCAACCTCCCGCCAGCCTACTCCATCCATCCGGTTTGCAGGGACAGACGTGACTCCAGGCAGGGATGAGGAACTGAACTCAGCCAGTGCCCAGGCACCTTTGGCATGCTGGCCGACAGTCAACACCGAGACCTGGCTCAACGCTCAGATGGAAAAACTGAAGCAAGGAAATTAAAGATGACCAAAAGGCACCTAGGGAGGAAAAACAAAGGGTGTCCTAGAGTGTAGGTGCTGGGTGGAGAGGAGAGAAATCCTTGCTCCAAGAGAGGCAAAGCTGGTAGGACCAAGGCAGGATGAAGTCCTGGGCAGTATGAGCTTCCCGCACACAACCCTGCCAGGATATCGCCCTGCTTCCTCTGTCTTCTTCTCACACACTTCTCTATTCTGCTTTCTTCTACTACCACCTCCATATGCCTCACATCATTGCTAATGCCTGGTCCACATCAACGTCTGAGCACATGACACTGCCTTTGGGGTGCCAGGCTGCTGAGGGCAGCACCTTGGCCAAACACAGAAAAAGGTGACTCCAACTTGAAATGGACTCAGCTCAAAAAGTTAGTCTGCAGCTCCAGTGTCCTTCCAAGTCCTGCACACACCTGGTCATCCACTCCTGAGGACACAGAGTGTCGCTGGACAAGGCACATGAGAATACGCTGGAGGGAAAATACCAGGGATGACCTCAAGATGGCCCAGTAGGTCTTTGCCAGCCAGGAGCTTCAGGAGGAAAGGGACTGAACCCATCCAGGAAAATGGCTCCCAACAGGAAACAAACATCCAAACAAAACATTTTCAAGAAAGCTATGGACTCACACAGTAGAGCAAGTGAAAAAGGAAGGATGCTGCTCCCAGGCTGGCAGTATTCTTCAAGCAGAGCTCTCTAAGCAGAGGAGCCATAAGCACATCTCTCCCAGCCAAGCCACTGAGAGGGCAGCACGGGTGCCAACACACAACTGCTTTGCTTCAGCTGCGAAGTAAGAAGAGCTAGGATTCAAAGGAAGACAGCTGACATTTCAGACCCAGCATGAAACACTATGGCTGTCTAACCCTAGAAAAATTAAGCTGTTTTAAGAGAAAATGAATACTTTGTGCAGCTAATCCTGTTTTTCACACATGCCACAGACAACAAAATTCAGACGGCAAACAGCCCTCCAGTGGTTGTCCTCTGCAGTCCCAAGCCAACCAGCTTTTCAATTCCTCAAGGCACAGAATCACCACGATTGTGAACTGCTATTAGAGGGCTCTCATAAAGACAGAGGCTAGGCTGTGTTTTTTACCAAGGACCCATTATAGATCCATTGATTTTGAAAACATTTTGCCTGAATTCACTAAAACTCTGGACACAGAATTCACCTTAGTGATTCCTGGTGCAGAGGGAATTATGGTTCCCTATTCTATGAGCAGATGGCATTGAGGTCATTGACTTACATCCAGTTCAGAGTGACTGTTTTCAAACACAGCTGAAGAGCACAGAGTTAAGTTACTCAGGGGTAGAAAATCCACCTTCTCCATTTATTACTCCATCCCAAAGGTTCAGTGCTGGAAATAAAGCACATGATGCAATGCCTATCTCATTCTCCCCTACACTGCAAACTTATCTGTAAGTTTCTCCAGCATCTTTCATGCTGCTTCCAATTTCTTCGGTCTTTATTCCCAGGCAGCAGAGTCCTGCTCCCCAGAGTGCACCGGGCAACACAGTTCAATAAATCTGTGGCCACTACAGCCCTGACTATGACAAATGTCTTTGCTATGATATGCCAGACAAGGAGCAGACCTGAAGGTGACAGTCCATTGCATGATTATCCCTATGCAAAGATTTCATGTCCAAAGCTTAAACCAAAGGCATTCCCAGATATCTTGGACAATGTAACTTGCAGAAGCCCACACAACCAATTATTTCAAACAAAGACAAGAACAGGAATCAGGCAGGGTAACTGGTACATAAGGATAACAGAAGTTAAGTCTGGTAAATTAATTTTAAATAACAGTGTACAAAGGGAGAATCTTAAAATCCAAAATTTGTTTTGCATCAGTGATATCATTTTCTTTAAAAACAAAAAGCTGGACTGCAGGGTCGCAGAAGTGAATGGGGTCAGTGCTATTCCCTGTAAGTGCTCACAAGGCTCCCTTGCTTAGCTCCAGCAAAGCACTTTAGGATGTAATTACATGAACAACTCCATCAGCAAAGCTGACTCAAAAGGTTCCTGACCCTGGATACTCAGTCCCATCCCTTCACTGTAGTTCACACCACATTCTTTGTTCAGCCAATGTAACTGTGTGAAGAGATACAGCATAGGCTTGTTCAGCAAAATGATCCCCACTAAAAAAACACCACCAAGCTAATCTGAAGATCTTAGTTGGAAAGGAATTGTTTTATGAGCCTTAAATGCAGATGACTACGTTATCTTTCAGTTATCAGATCTTTCTTGTTACTCTCAACTCTGAACATACCTCTTGCCCTGCTGCCACACAACCAGCCCACCCTACACCTTCTCCTGCCTTTCCTCATGACTACCCAAGTGTTCCCACTCACCCCAGTCAGTAGCCATCTGCAATTTCTCTCCGAGGACGAGGCTACCAACCCCCTCCTGGTCGTCTGATAAAGAACAGCACATACAGGGGACACTAACACCAACAATTCTTTTCCATTCATGACCCAATGTTGATCTCAAAAACTTCCAGGACAGAAGTCTGGAAAGAACAACCCATTGCCACATTTAGAGCTGGTCTGAGAAGGCAAGCATCCTCCCAGCCTGTATAATTTGCAAGGAAAGAATTAAAACAGTAAGACAAAATTAAGCAATGGTATAAC
The DNA here is from genome assembly GCF_020740725.1 of Corvus hawaiiensis. Classification (NCBI taxonomy): domain Eukaryota; kingdom Metazoa; phylum Chordata; class Aves; order Passeriformes; family Corvidae; genus Corvus; species Corvus hawaiiensis. The sequence goes on from NC_063221.1 coordinate 23,152,632, forward strand.
TTACTGCTTCGAATTTACTAATATCCAACCTAGGAAGAGCACCGAGGCCTATAAACATTTCAAGACACTTCACTGTGTTTTATCACTATATTACAGAGTACTTGCCTTTAACACTTATTTAAGAAAATAAAAAACTTCTGAGCAGTAGTTTCCTGTGAAGACATAAATTAGCATGCTCTGATCAGCCACAGTAAGTGCAGTACAAGCATCTTCATGTCAGAGTTATATAGACCAAAGCCTACAAATACTTTTAGCTATGCTCAATGCTTTTACAGAACGATCCAAATCTGGAAGGAGAAGGATTAACTGATGCTTCTGACATTATGGTGTAGGTCTGAGATTTGGGACATGAGGCTTCAGCTCTGCCTCTGCCTGCCTGCACAGCCACAGGCATATCACTTAACCTCACTGTATCTCAACTCTGTAGCTATGAACACATGGTAAAAAGGCCTCTTTCGTTGCCAAGATTAATTCACATTGTGTTTAAGAGGAACACAGAGGAAAGCAATTTGACATTTCAGCAGAGATAAACTACACTAAAGAGCTTATATTACAAGGGCTCAACTCTGGCAGATACTAAGTACCCTTTTTTCCACTAAGCCTGCCTCCTGCAGTCAGAAGCTCCCTCAGCCCCTTCAGAGGCACGTTACCCTCGCCACCCAATGCCACATCAATGCTATTTGCTTAATGACTAGTGTCAGTTCCAACCTAGGTGCAGAATGAGGTCCAAGCACTAAAGCAGACTACATCAGGTATCTGAATCCATCCCTGGAGCTGTTAAACTTGACTATAGCTCCTTGCAACAGGCTAAAGGAATCCTCCTGCTGAGCATGCAGAGGCCTGAGGACCGTGTGTCTAACGAGGCTGTATCCCCACTCATATTTTAGCTTGGCAGGTCTGGTGCTCCTTTCATCTTTTGCTTCAGGTAGCTCTCTTTAATTAATAACATTTCTGAGTCGACACAGAGAACTTTCCACCCAGAATGAATGGCCCTCTCTCATTAGAACCACGACTTGTCATGATGTATTCAAGAGTAGAAGTGTGATTCATTCCCTTGTCTGGGAATGAGGGGTGTTGCTGGGGGGTGGGGGGGAGAAGAGTCTCTGTAATGAGTGACTGGTATTTGCTGAAGCTGATATGCGACTCTGTCGGCTTGAACTGCCTTGTCAGGACAAGCCTTCAAGAAAGGTGATGTTCCTACTCAAGAGGTTTTCCTCATTAAAGAAATTGCATCTTAACAAGAGGGAAGGGGAGGGCTGGTAGGAGAGCTGCTGTCTCCCCGACTCCAGCCTGGTTCACACACACCAAGCACTGAAAGCAGGCTGATCCAAGCGCAGCCAGTAGAGGATCAGCATTCCATTTAGGAGCCCTCTCATGCAATGGACTCTCTCCAACAGCAACCAAATCCCCTCCAACAGGAACTCTCAACCTGATGGTGCAGCATACCCATGACAAAGCCTTTGCTAGCATGGCCGAGGACCTTGACTCATGCTAAACCTCCATAAGCCCTTCCCAGATGCGTGGTGTCCTGTTCTGGGCAGCCAGCTCCTTGTGAGTAGTGCTCCCTTGTTGTCTGAGGGAAGACAGACAAACAGCTTCCAAGGAAGCTCCAGTGTCCAAGAGCAGTCAAGTCTGTAGCCACACAGTGCCTCACTCCCTGAAGATCAGCAAGCCAAGCAGAGGTTTTACTGATCCTTTAACAGCTGGTTTACATCTTGAATCCTGCAGACCCAGCAGTGCCAGACACTATCAGCAGAGAGCAATACCCTGACAATCACTGTTCCTCTGGTGCTTTTGTCTGAGCTACAAGTGCTACACACATTGCAACTCCTGGCTTAGATGGGGCTATTTCCCCACCATATCCCTACATCCACCACTGACAGGCTTGTAGGTTCCTCCTCTTTGTTATAGCCACTTCCCTGCATCCAGCTTGCTCATCCCACTGTGCCTCCCTGGCACCCACCAGTGGCATCTACCGGAAGCCCTCACAGCAGACAGGCCAGTCCAGAAGACACCATGCCTCAGCTCTAGACCAGAACATGCAGACAGAAGCCAAACTAAATGCCCAGGTCACTGCTGGAGAAGCCAGGAACAAGGCTGCATGGTTTAGCAGCCAAGCTAAGGACAACAGAGGACAGGAACTCCAAACCACTCAAGACATGGGTAAGAGGACTGCAGCTATGCAAGCAGCTGTCATTACTAAGGAAGCTGAGAAAAGAAAGAGCAGTTAGGAGTGGACCTAACACAAGTCACAAGTGGTGACTCCTTAAGCCAGGAGTGTTGCACTCACCTCATTGTCCTCAATTCCTCTGGAACCCCACCAGGTTTCTATCACGAAGTGCTTCCACCAACACTCCTCCAAATGTGGACAAGCAGTACCACCTCCCTTCCTACTGCCCCAATGCCTTTTGTGCCCAGTCTGTGTTCTCAACACCGTAGGAACGGGCATCAGCTACACCGCAGGTCTTGTAGGGAAGCGTGGGGTGATTCCCGGAAATAGCTCATGGATGTTGCATGTCTCCAAGGCTCTGTCTCCCTATCTGAGCAGCCTTGTTTCAGCTCTCTGCTTTCTCTCTTTAAAAAGAGATGCTCAGTTCTGCTTTGCTAAACCCTATTTGGCAATGTGTCTAAACACACGCAAACTTAATTAGTTCAGGAGAGAGACTCGGCATTTGTGGTGACGGATAAAAGTAATGGGAAATGAGACAAGTCAGAGCTGGCAGGGAGTCCTCACTCGAGCCTCATCCACTGGCACGGTGCTAATCAGATGTGACGCTGCACGCTGCAGCACCCAATCGGCGATGGAGCAGCGTGATGTGCTACTCACCAGGCGGCTGCAGCCAGACTCCTGCTATCCATGTGCTTGGAAACACAGAACGTATTTTCTGCTTTGCCCTGGAGATGCTTTAGGATTGAATTCTGAAGTTAATGGTTTAAAAAAAATTTTTAAAAGGAAGAGGGAGAAAATGAACCACTCACAACAACCTCATGGCCAGGAGTGGAGTCTTCTTTTCCAGCTGACTAGTAAGGGACAACCCAGGCGAGAGACCACTGCCAACGGTGAAGAGTATATCTCCACTACAGAACAGCATGTCCCTCTGAGCCAGCTCACCCCACAACCCCTATGGCTCACCAGAAATAGGGCTCATCTTTACCTCTATTTGGCTGCTGTAGAGGTCTGAAGAAAAAAAAACCAAAAAACAAAAAAGCCACCCAACACATCCAGGTTGCTCTTTCCATATGGACACCAAGTTAGGATGTCATTACCTGGAAATCTTGTCAGCCTACTGTGAAAGAGATGGAAAGATAGGCTTGGAGCAAAGACAACTTTCTCACAACTATCAACAAAGTGGTAAATTGGACTCTCACAACAGCAATGCAGGAGTAAAGAACAGAGAAAATAGAATACTTGAGAAACAGAAGTTTAGCACAGCAACTGTTTGTGCTGGTCTCTAACAGAAGCTTAAACATGATATATAAAGAAAAATAACTCACTTGTAATTTAAGCAACTAACACAGGAACTTGCAATATATCCGAGCTCGCGACATAGCCTGAGCAAAGACCCAGATTTTGACTCAAAAGTTCACATACCACCCCTGTGTCTCTGTCTGGAGCCAATTTCTCATCTCCACTAGCGCTTGTGCTGAGCTTTGGTCCCCATATTTCATGTCTCACTAATCACACCAAGAAAAGGCAAGGAAGGAGCTGCCACTCTGCAAAGACCACTCGGCAGGGAAGAACTGGTGCTGATTGCTCCTAGGCTATGTGCAGTTTATTTAGGCTTCCAACTTGGGGAAACCAATGTCACAGTGAAAACCAAGTAACACTACTAACGAGTTGTGGCTGTCAGATCAGGATGGGATGTGTCAAGCCCGTGCTTTACTGGTGTGATAACAACAGGAGTCTTTATCCAGCACTGCAGGGAAATGAACAGCTGAAGCAAGATTATATGAATCCAAGGGAATTCAGCACTATAGGACACTGATCTGCAAACACTTTGGAGACTGAATTAATTTAATTTTTGGACATTTAGCTCCATTCTTATAATAACCTTTCTTAGGTTGGTGGTCTAGCTATTTTCCTAACAAAACATGCACACACACACTCACTGACACTTGCAGATCCCAGTGCAGGTCTCCACCTGGTACTTGCCAGATACTCACCCAGCTGATGAAGACGACCTTAACAATAAGAACACCACTGGAGCATGCCAGACCTGGCTTGTATTCTATTCTAAAGACTACTCTGTGATTCACATCGAGTTACTGTGCCAAGATGACAGAAAAAGCCTTAAATGCTTTTTACCTGCTAAAAGTCAGGTATGGATCATCACTTGATCATCCATGTATGCACTCAGAAATATCCATCCCTTTGGAAAGTATATTGGATAAAAGGCAAATCATCACAAAGCTCCAGTTTAAAGTTTTCTTGGGGTTCTGAAAGGCTTCTCTCACTACAGGGAATATCCTAGGCAGTGATCTTGCACCATGCCCAGCAACCACCTGTCTTTTGAAACAACTCTCCACTCCCAATTATGCAAGACAAACAACAATTTCCCTAAGAAACAATGACTAGGGACAGTTGGAGGCTTGCAAGGACAAAGACATAGGCACTAGAGGCAAGCATGGAGCAATAAAGCCCAGGAAAATCTCCCTCCCCTTCCATACTCACATCACTTTCAAATCCCAGTCTCCACAGGTCACAAAAATCGACTTGACGCTGGGATCTAAGAGGCCTTCCTTTGCCATCCACTCGTCAACCCTCTGAAAGGAAGGCAAGAAAAGGGGATGAGTTTTGCAGAGACAGTCCAAGCCACAACAGTTAAACTCAGATAAGCTGCTCGCAATCAAGACAGAAGAAAATTGTGATCTTATCCAACCTCTCCCTCTCTCTCTTCTCTCTTTGCTTGCCATCTCAACAACAGCACGTTTGGACCTTTGAAGATTTCTGATAGGAGACATCAGGCAACCAGAGCAGAGATGATCTTATCAGACACCGCAGCAGCTCTGCTTGTGGAGGGATGAAAGTTGTGCAGCGTTAATGGGACGACACAACTGTGCTGTTACCTGGCATTTCTCCTCTCCCTGTACCAAAGGGGCTCATAGGGAGCATAACTTGTGTCCCCTCCAGTGAGGAGAAAAGACAGGTATATTGAGACAACATCCCTCCCCTGCAGCATTTCTCACATACTCTACTTCATATAGCACCAGGGGGATATAGAAAGGGGGAAAAATGGAAGGGCTGGGCACACATAGGCACTGTGTGGCAGTAACAAGAAAAGCCAGGTGTCCCCTTCCTCTCTAGGCTGGATCCCTCTTTCCTTCTTACAGTTCTGAAGAGGTGCTTGTTCAGGGTACTGTGGATTTAAAGTGAATCCACTATTCCTGATCAACTTCCCATAGGGACAGATGTTCTGGGTCCTCTTCAGAAATGGGCCACATTAACCTGGAGGATGCAATCCACCTCAGGGATTAAGGAACTAACCTACACTGAAAGTCCTGCATAGACACTTACCCAGCTAAAAGCAGCAAACAGCGTGCCCAAAATCTTGCAGTGGCAGGCAATCAGGTGTTATTATGCAACCTCACTAGCAACATTTTCAATGCTTGAGCAAGAGAAATCCCTCCTCTTTTCCCTTGCTTGACACCTTTCACTCCTGAGTAAACCAGCATGCCTCAGAAGCTGCCTGACCTGAATCTCATTTTAACCTAGAAACATGCTGCTGTATGAACACCTTTTCTGTCCAAATAAAAAAAAATTCTACAGAAGTGTTTCCACACTCTAAGGAGCTTCCATAGAAACAGAACAAACCATTTTCTGGAATGTAGTGATCTACATTCACCCATCCAGGCAAAGAGGGCTCTCCCTCCTGGGGAAACAGGCACAAGCATCCATATGTTTATGGACATGCAAGGCTGCTACATGCTCTCTGGAGAGCACAGGGAGAGCTGGGGGTTTGCATGGATGCGAGATGTCACCTCTATAGAGCACCATCTTCGGTCTCATGTCACTGCCACAGCCTTTCCTGCCAGGCTTGATGCTTCTTCCTGTGACCAACTGTACAACAGCCCTCTGAGTAAGGTTCCCCAAAAAAGCAGCATCCAGCCTCTCAGTCACACTCCCTTGGGCTGGCAGGATCTCCCAGCCAGCCTCACATGAGCCTGCCTGGAGTTGGGGACAGCAGCAGTAACCTTTCTAAACTCCCTGATGTGAGCGCCCATCAAGTGCTGTCTCCATAGAGGATTTTAACGCCTTTAATTTAATTTCCTCAGATAAGCAATTGTTGCAATTATTCTGATTAGGAACAATTAGGTAACACAGCAGTAGAAATCCTGACAGAAATGATGCATCGAACACCAACCTCCAGCCCAAGTGGGCTCTGCTTGAGGAGGTTTCCTTCACTGTCTGACTACCAACAAAAGCTATTGATGGAGAAATACTTCCAAGCTAATTAAGCCTTAAATGCTTTAGGAATTCCACATTAAGCAGATGGTATTATTAGGGCTGCATCTGCATTCGCACATCCTTTAGATTAGATTTCAGAGGCATTTTCTTTCTATACTACATGTATTATTGAGCATTTAAATAGGTAGAAAAATTAATTTAATAAAGTGCTGAGGGAGGGGAAAAGAAATGAAAGCAGAAGCTCCAGGAGCAGTGGTCTTGAGCAACATCTTGATGCTTTAAAACTGGCTCCAGAATCACCTCTTCTCCTATCTACTAGCAGGAGTTTGGATATCTTGTCAGCACCCTTGACATGAACAGCTGGAGATGACAGATCAATGGTTCAATACTCTCAGCAGTGTGTCACCAATGTGACAGCAAATGTTATTCTAATGAAGCTGTAATCATAGTCAAATTACGCGGTTCAATTCTCAGCAAGGGGAGGGTGCAGGGAAAGAGATGAAGAAGGGACTACAGGACCAGAGGTCAGAGTTCGAGAACTAAAGGTTACTCTGCTTACCTCAAGCACTTGCTGGAGGCTCGGCTGCCCATCCACCATGCCTTGAATAATCCCAGTCAGCTGAAACAAACAGAAAGCAGTCATCAGAGCAGCGCTCAAAAGATCATTAGAGAGGTCTACTCTCCTGTCCATCTCTCTGCAACCAAAACATGCTCCTGTGACCCACATGGGTGCTGCTGAGGAACCAGCCACAGCAGTGTGATCCTGACAGCTCTCCAGCCACAGGTAAGGGCACAGCTACATCCCTACCACAGAAATGTAGGGGGCCTCCTACCCACACCACAAAACTGCAAATTATCAGCACGGCAGGGTCCATTTGGGGAGCAGTGTCATGCACCAGCATGATGCCCTTTTTCAACATGCATTTCAGCAGTTTTGGTACTGCCTCGAGGGACACAGGCAGCGGTAACTACCAAGGTCACTGCTATCACAGTGACACCAAAATTTCAGCGTTAGATGAACCAAACAGAGGATGTTTGTTTGTGAGATGTTTGTAAGTGAGATCCTCCCCTGAGCTGGGCTGCCAGCACGTGCACTTTCCCATAGTCCACCACAGCATTCCTCGGCAGTTCAAAACTGTATTTAAAATAATGGAATGAAATCTGAAGAAAAGCACTTGCTTCCTGAACCCTTTCTGAAAGTCTGTTTTCCAAGAGGTTCCTTAGGAAGAGGTCCTGCCAACAGATACTCCCACTGACTGCTCCCAGACTGCTTGGCTGTTCAAAGCTAAACACATGCATTAAAAGATGCAGTCTCTTGGGCCTCTGCCTGTGTCTGCCCAGGAGAGCTTGAGGCACATGGAAAACAGATAATTTTTCTGTCTGCCTTCCAACTGACAAAACTGTCTTTTAACATATTGAATATCGGAGGTCAGTAGCTTGCCATCAATGCACCCAAGTAATTAAAAAAATCATTATTAAAACAAGTGTACGCTATGGGATTTCACTTCATATGGCACTTTCCTGAAGCTACACATCTCATACATTTTCATAAAATAAAGGTCAAGCCCAACCTAGAAGCATCCAAGCCTCTGGAAGCCATAGCATCCAGTCGAGACATACTGATGGCCCCACCACCACCCAGGAGTAACTCTTCCACACAGACCAGCTCAACCTACTCGTACAGTGTAAGTCCTCTCACAAACCACAGGGCTCTGCTTTATTAAATACGTGGCAACTGAAGGAAGCTAAATGGTTTCTATCTTTTAGTTTCTTTGGCTTATAGCGCTAAACTTGGAGGATAGAAAAAGAAAAGATATTAAACTCCAATTAAATTGTAATTACATTTAATGAATACCAAATACCTGACTCACTGAATAAACTGTAAGTGGAAAGATTATTTTCTCATAGTGACTCCCATGAAATGGCAATACATACCTTTTAGGGAAAGTATTTTAATTTTAAGAACGTGGAGCTCCTCTAGGTGTGTTTCTCAAGTTCATCAAGCCATTAGGAAGTGGAATTTTAAGGAAGTGGAGGGACGCAGACACTCTCTTATATTTCAGAAACTGTTTTTATATTAATCTGTATTTTAATTGGGTTAACAGCTGCTACCTACAGACTTCCATACTCTGAGAAGCAAATAGATTTGAGGAATTAACGCATGACTCTTGAGAGGAGTTTTTAAAGCTCACTAGCATGTTTTTTGCTTTTCTTGCCGTCTTTCTCTCCATGCATTCTTCTGGCAGAGGTTGGCAGCTCACCTATTGCAAAGTGCTGGTCCTGTCTTCCAGACAGCAGCTCAACTCAAATCTCTGGAAGTGGCTGAAAGGTATGTTCAGAAGTGAACACAGAATCATTGAATAGTTTGGTTGGGAAGGGACCTTTGAAGTTGGCATCACATCCAGTCCAACCTCCCTCGCAATGAGCGGGGACATCCTAAACTAGACTAGGTTGCTCAGAGCCCCGTCCAACTCCACCTTGAATGTTACTTCTCTGGCAACCTGTGCCACTGTTTCACCACCCTCAATGTAAAAATCTTTTTCTGTATACTTAGTTGTCTGGTTTAAAATCATTATTCCTTGTCCTGTCACAATGGGGCTGAGGTGAAAAGTCTATCTTACAGGCCCCCTTAAGTACTAAAAGGTCTCTTGGGAGCCTTCTCTTCTCCAAGCTGACCAACCCCAAAGCTCCCAGCCTTTCCTCACAGGAGAGGCGTTTCATCCCTCTGCTCATCTTCATGGCCCTCCTCTGAACCTGCTCCAAGAGGTCCAAGTCTTTTCTGTACTAAGGATGACAAGCAACCTTTCACTGTCTCAGCCAGTATGAATGCAAATGGTTTCAACCACTGCAGGTACCTTCAGGACTGTGTCTGTGGAGCACTGCACCCCTGATGCCATGGGAGGACAGGGTATAATGGCCTCATCCAAACATTTCCCATCAGGAGGAGGGAGGGACATGAAGGTGGATGCAGAGGTGCCACCAAGAGTCACTGCTTATTCTTGCCCAAATCTCCTTCTCTCCTTCCCTGCCAGGCCAAGCAAAGTACCAGCTCATCTGTACAAGGACACGTCGCCAAGTATACGCACACAAGATTCATGCTGCAGAAATCACACACATGAATACAAAGGAATGTACCTGCTCCATAGGTACATTTCAATACAGGTCAGACAATGCTCAAACGGGACCAGATTTCTACTCTCTCATCCTTTCTGATACTCTTTGTTATCAGTTATGCCCATCTGCCAAATCCAACCTAGTGCATTGGACCTCTGCAGCATTATCTGGTCTTGCAGCTTTGAAAAAGTATAAAAACATAAAACTGCACAATTGTAAAATTTCACTGGTTATCCCAAGAAGCATGAGGTACTTGGGAACATAAGCAGGTTATAATACCTTTATATTTTTGTATTTTCATTATCTCTTCCTTCAGGAAAAAAACAATAAAAATTAATCATAAAATGAGAGCAAAGTATCATGAAAAGATCTGTACAAGCACCTTGTATGTAGAGGGAACCTCTCCTTAAGCTCCCGACAAGAACTTTCTTGGGCATCAGACAAATCACCTGCATCTTCCAAAAGGGCATGATGAGCTTTATACATGTCACAACAGCTTTTAACAACTTGCAAGCACTTTCCACCTTCTCCGCCTGAACATTCAGCTCACCCCTCACCATAACCAAGGCTCACGACATATTGTCTTACAGAATCAGGTCAGGAGAAAGGGGATGAGATGAGGTCTCAGAGTGAGCCAGCACTGGAAGATATGCTCCTGGACACTGGTGTGGGGAGTTGGAGAAACATCCTGTAGCCAGGGGAGAGCACAGACACACCAAAAGGTAAGCAAAGGGATGTCCTGAGGGCGGCAACAAGCTCTCCACCCTTCCAGGCAGCCTTCCCATGCTCTGCTGCTGTCTTCAAGAAGGAAGAGGGATGGAAGAGGTACTCCAGACCCAAGGAGTAATGTCAAGCAGCCACAGTAACCCCTCCAAACAGAGTCTACACCAAGCAGTTCTACTGCTTAGCAAAGGTAGCAAGCAGAGGGGAGAGGGGAAATCAGCAGCACAGCAGACAGGCTCCCATGTAATGTCATCACCACCACTTTTCCTGGAGAGTTTATCTGGAAAACCACCGTATTTCTACTCCAAGACAGTCTGCTGATTACCTAAGCACTTGTCTCTGGTGTACAATCTGATAATCAGGCCTGGTCTTTCTTTGTGGACAAAGAGGCCAATAAATCTCACCCTTTGTAAGTAGAGGTGCCTAGACAAAGCCCTTTACTGGCATTTAGCAAAATGAGTATTTTTCAGAAAACATAAACCAGCAGAAAGTCAATAACAAGTGCTGGAGCAGTTCAGGCAGCAGCTCTGCAAGAGCACATCCTGGCTGTGTCCCTGGGGTCTCAAGCAAACCTACACCAGTGGCACAGGGACAATCCCTGCACCTACCTAGCAGCACCCCACTGTTTAGTAAAGTTCACCTGTGGCTCTCGGGGCAGGGTTTCAAACTCAGCCCCAGACACAGGCCCCAGGAACAAGCCCAGTTACACCTCCAGCATGATCCCACTCTTGGACCTCTTGGCAGACCCAGCAACAGGCCAGGCAACTGCCAAGCCAGGAGGGAGAGGGGCCATTCCGGGCACTAAGTTGCAAGGGGTACAGCGTGGGGGTGACCAGGAGCCAGTGATGTCAAGGCGAGGATTAAAACCAGCTTCCTAAGCCATGCTGTTAATAAGAGAGGACTTGCCAAACCTGGTAAGTGGGACCTTTTTGTACCATTGATACACACAGGTGGGGGTTCTGCAATCATTTTGCCTGCTGGCCTCAGTACTGCCCATTTTCATCCAACTCTGGACACAATGCCAGACCAAGGTTAGCGGCAGAGTCTGCAGCAGAACGCTGACCTGGGACACCTGTGCCCATCCTGGACTTCTGCAAAAGCACAGCCATCACACACACACACACACACACACACACACACACTCACTCAGCTTCGCTTGCTTCAAGGCTCCACACAGGAGACACAAACTCCTGCTCCAGACCCCTGAGAGCAAGAGAAGACCGACAGACCGTCACTGCAGTATGGGCGCATTAGATGGGCTGACTGTTGGTCACAAGGTCATCATCCAGAGAACCTCTGAATGTCCCCAGGCTGCAGCAGGCTGGAGGCTCCGTTCAGCTCACCAAGCTGAACCACCAGCACACACCAAGCAAGTCGTGCAGACTGTTGTGCAAGAACAGAGCTGCAGTCTTTAGCAGCAGGGGAAAGGATGTAATAGAAGGATTTCCAGAAAAAGGAGTTTTGGGGGGAGTTAATAAGACAACTTCTCTCCAGAATTTAGGTGACTTGCAAGGCAGACATTTTGGGCTCAGCTCTAGAAGATGACGTTGTCTTTAGCAAAGATCAGGTGCAAGCTGTGAGATTTATCACATTTGTACAAGCATACGTCCAGCAAGTCTCACGGGGATAAGGACAGCCAAAGTAGTTGTCCAGCCTTCTAGCATTAAGGTTGCAAAACCATTTCCATTAAAACCTTCTGTTCTCACACATTTATAGCTTTCTGAAAGCTCCTCTCTGGGGAATAATGTTTTCTGTGCTCAGTCTTTTTTTTTTTTTTTAAGTTTAAATAAAATACCTTCAGATGGTTTTGAGTTACAGAAGAATAAAAATAAGTATTTGTTTTTACAATGTGAAAATATGGAAGGGGCTGGTTGGTCCTGGAGGGGACTCCACCTAACACAAAGGAGTCATTTTTCATCAGGTTAGTACAGGTGGGAGAAGCCCTCCAAGGGCTTAAGTCTGCAGCCACAGAGGTAGGGGGAAACATACCATGGTGTTGATGATTCTAGACAAGAAAGGGACAGAATGAAGAACTTAAATACACTGATTCCCACAGTCAGCATTTTAGTCATTGAGCTGGCCAAAACTGAACCAGTGGACCGACAGGAAAAAAAACCCAAAGCAAAAGGAACTTAAAGTTTCTTTTGATGATAATGGCAGGGAGGAAAAACACATTTGGAAAAATAGTTAACTTTTTGGGTTGAATGAAAAAAAACCCAAAAAATCCCCAAAACCAACAACAAACCCCAACCCCGGCTCCTCAATTCCTTTGAACCCTCAGGGATTGCATTTACCACCTTCATTCCATATCTGGGAAAAGGTGTCCACAGCTCAAGAGCATCTGCCCTCAGCAATGAGATTAAGCAAGTAAAGAGACGTCACTTCTCCAGAAATCATTTCAAGTGGCCCACAATTACAACATCAAAAAGACAGTCCTAAAAATACAGACATGAATTATCCTACCACTCTGAAGGACTCATCAAATCCCAACATGCAGGCCCACAGGTGAGTCATTTACTGCCTCTGCACCACACATATGCACAGCACTTTATTTCCTCAGTCCATGCTCTCTTCAACCTTCTCCACCACAGAGCAGCACAGCAAAATCACAAGAGCTCACAAAGAGGTTACAGGATTTTGAACATCAGCTAACACGAGTGTGTTTATTTGGTGGTCACCCAGTTAGATGTTTGTTAGTTGTAAATTCACAGCTAGAGTTATTTATGAATCCAACTGAGGTCTTTATATGTTATGGCAATAACAAAAAATGATTCTCGTTGTCATTAACTCAAGGCTGGCATGACACGCTGCCTTGCAGCTGCACCGTGAAGAGGCGACCCAAGTCCCTGGTGCAATGGAAACCTGCTTCCCAGAGAGACTCTTGGAGCACCAGGGAACCTTTGCACTTTACCTCTGTACAGAAGGGCGTAAGCTGGGGATGCACCACAGGCTGAACATACATGTGAAAGGTGGATTCGATCTCCATTGTCCTGCCATTCAGCTTCAGGATAGGGAATTCGATGATTTCCTGAATAGGGCAAAAAGAAAAGCAGCTGTTCATTTAAAACAAACAAGAAACAAAACTGGAAATTATCCCATCTAGCAAGGTGGCCTGATAGTCCCAAACAGAAATAAACTCAACACAAAGCTCTGCAGAAGTGGGAAGGTGATGCTGCAGCACAGAGCACGTCCAACACCATCAGAACAGATGAGGACGATGCTGATGCTCATCGCAGCTGGGACGGGCAGCAAGGAGGTCTCTGTGCTCAGCACTGAAGCTGCACACATCACTGCTTAAGCTGAACCTAAGGAAGGTGGTCTCACAGCACTCACACGTGCTACCCAGGGAACATGGAGATGTACTCGCATCGGGCTCGCAGCTGTTTAGGACAGCACAGGGGCTGTGCCCTCCCCAAGACCAGTCTCAGCCTTTCCAGCCCACCGTCCTTTTGGTGGATACTATCAGAGAGACAACAGGGACTACTGCATGAAGCACCTCCTTCCTCGGAGACGCTGAGGAGCACTGCCCTCCTCCAACAGACTGACAAGAGGAGCTGAAAGCTCCCCCCCAAATCCATCCCTACGGGATACAGCACAGTAGCAAGCCCCGCTTCATTTTCCTCTTTGTAGACAATTTATGCTGATAGAGAAATAAAAACGTTCCTTCATCAGAAGAATGTTCAATTATTTGAATAATCAGCAATCAAAAATTTACATGGACCTGTTAATAAAAAGTTTAAACAAATCCAGTTGCGATGGATTTCTCAATTATTAAAAAATATACATGAAATTAAAAAAGCCGCCCACTGAATAAAAGCGATAAAATCCTTTGTGTTCACCCCCCTCCTTCTCCACTCCCTTTCTTCCTTCCAGTTTAATGTAAGAGGAGAAGTGACAATTTGTTTGGTGTCTTTAAAGAATAATTTGTCTATGTTATTTAATAGAGATCCATGGCACCAAGGTTCTGGAGTGCAAATGAGCCCGCTGAGTGATATCCATGCAACAAGCCTCTCAAATCACTTCTGGAGAAAAACAGAGAGAGGGAGAGAGAATAAAAAAAATATTGCTTTTTAATATTCAAAAACAGTTTGCAAAATTTAATCAAAGCAGAGCAAAAGCTAACATTTTTACCACTTTGACATTTTTATTAGCGCTTTCATAAATTTTTAAAACATGAATGGAATTAGTTTAACAACAAAAAAAAAACTGCCTGAAAACATCTGGAAGAGACAAATAAGAAATAATAAAAAATGAAAAAAAAATCCAACTCCTGTGAGTAAAATTAGCATGTGAAAAATGCAGCCGCTGCAGAGGAACTAACACACTTTTTTGGACCATGGTTGCAACCCTCATGACCTGCAGGCGGAAATTATCGTGAGGTTACACATATGAGCTGATGACATCACCACCCCACTAGGCAGCGGGAGGGCAAGAAACTGGGTGGGTAAATGGAAACAACAGATAATTTAAATAGCCAGGAGAAACGCCCGATTTCCATGGTGGGCAGAGCCCAGAGAGGCAGCATAGCAGCTCCCCAGCGCAGCAGGGGCACAGCCCAGACCAGGGCACATGGAGAGCACGTGCTGCTGAGATGGAAAGTTAGAAAAAAATGTAAAAAAAAAAAAAAAAAAAAAAAAAAAAAAAAAAAAAAAGTTAACAGTGTTGAAGTGCCCAGGTGTAGACGTTGAGCAGTGAAGCTGCAAAGGACGCAAGGCTTAAGCATTTCCTCATGGTCAGCTGAGCCACACCCTGTGCGTGCTACGCTGGATGAGGCAGAGCAGATGGCTGGGCACATCCTTCCCCACAGCTGTACCACCCCACTGAGAGTCACCAACTTTTCCCAGGAAAGAGAGCAAACTTGACCCAGGGGTTGCAAGAGAAGGAGAAGGCACATGCCAAACACTTGAGCGTTAGCCAGATTGCCTGTTGTGGTGCAGCCAAACTCACCAGCTTCAGCCACCCGGGAGGACCCATGGAAACACAAGAGAGAAATGCTGGATACAGCTGATCCTCCCTTCAAAAGGGCCACCACAGATAGGCTCTGAAAGCAGCACATTTCTGTTCAGAAGGAAAACAGACTGCAAAGTTTGAAGTCAATGGACAGGCCGCCATAACAGAGCCAGGCTTAACTGCAGGATAACACCATCCCATCTTTCAAATTGGTCTGGGGCATCTCACTGCCCCTTAGGTCTGCATCCCAGCCAGAGGGCGACCATGGAAGCAGGCAAGCCCACGGCAAGGCGAGACGAACATTCCCCTTCCAGAGAGGGACACACACCGGCTGGATTTCACAGCAGGGCTGTGTTGCAATGCTGGGATGTGTCCTAAGGGACCAGAAACATCCTCAGGGGCCATCAAGTGGCTGGATGCAAAGAGACACTGAAAGACAGCCTGCTGCTGATCTGATATACAAAGGCGTCACTCGCCTTCCAGAACCAAAGGCAAAAAGCACTTCCAGGAGGGTCGGATTAAGACAGACGGAGGAAATAAAAAGCCATACTAAAAAAAAATGTGGAAAATTTAACAATATCCAGAATTACTGTAGGTCTGTGGGAAGTGCATGGCCAGGAGCAGGGGTGGAACCCCAGAGGCAACTCGAGAATCTTAGGAGAAAGTGCAGCCACTCTCTTGGGCTTATTGGGTCAGTTTTTGAAGCAAGTGGTAAAGAACCTTTCCCAAAAGGCTGTTTATCTGCACGCTTCCTATAGCAGAGATTTTTCCAGTCTCTGGCAGTGTTTGCTCCACTGGTATCTAAGGCAACAGATACCAGCCCCATGAAATCAGCCCCACTCCTCACTAACGACGTTAGCCAGTCCTGCAATGAAATTTAACCTGTGACACTGCTGTACTTTTCATTTAAACTTTCATTTGGAGAGAAGCAGTGTTTGGAGACCCTGCAGTTTGTCCTGCTAATAAAGACAAGTGTTGGGACCTTTAAAGGTGCCATTCATCTTTTGCCTTTATTAAATTCAATTTTCTTAAGCCCATGATACATCATGAAATTAAGAGTTGACATTCCTGCAGAAACAAAAATATCTATCAAACATAAACAGAAAGGGGGGAGAGAAGAGGCCTCTATTACCAAGAATTTATGGCTTAAAGTTGATCTGTTTCCACTTTTTTTCTCTCTCTCTTTTTTTTTTTACAAGCATATGGTTTGTTTTAGATATCTGAAATGTTATTACAGATCTAGAATTTCATTAGTAATTATTATGAAACGGTGAGCACTTAGACACTCACACACACAACCAACCCCCCAACAGACTGTGATGCAGGAAGGCAGCCGGGTGCTCTCTCACGTTTCACAGCAGCCCAGTGAGCTCAACATGCTCAGCTCCATCTCCACCATTCAAGGACCTTCACTGCTTCTTCCCAAGCAGGAAAGGTGAAGGAAAGCAGCATGAGGGAGTTAAGGGCAGAGATTCACTGACACTTCCTTTCTTCTATCAGAGCCTGATCACCCGTAAGTGTTACCTTGAGAGCCTCACATATTTCCGCTCCAACACTGAGTAAATGTTCCAACTTTGGCAGTGATTTGTGCCAGCAGCACATGGGGCTTCTAAGTCTTCCCTCTGCCCCCACCACCAGCTTTTCCTTATAGCACAACCAGGAGTTATGGATACGCTAAAATAATGCTGAGGGTGTCCAGAGGCTGCAAATAGCCGCGAGCTACCAGAAGAACAAATGTACTCATTTGAATTTTGCGAGCACTGCAATTAGGTATTTTATTTAGCACTGCAAAGTAACTTGAAAGGAAATCCAAGATTCAAACCAGCACCAATAAATAAGCGGCTTTTTATTTTCCTTTCATTGTCAGAAAAGTTGAACATGTTTTCTGTTGAGAAATTCTGCACAAGGCTCCCAATTACAGGCATTTGCATTTATATTGTTGGAACACAGAGCTTCTAAAATCAATATTAACACGCTTAAAGAAAAAAACATCAGCACCCTGTCCCTCCCCTCAGCTGTGCCCCCAAACACAGTAATAGGAACCTACAGAGCCAGAGGCTTATACAGATCCATTACCAGGTCCGTTCTCTTTACAACAATCCTGCATTTACCATTTCAAGGTACTTCAAGCAAATCTGTGTGACAGCTTCCAGAGAACTTTCGTATTTTCCAAAAAACCAAGGGTATTAAAAAAAAAAGTTCCAGGTAGAAGCCTCCTGTGCAACCTGGCTGTCCCAAGCCAGTGGGTTGAGCAGCAGCAGGGTAACTGTGGCATGGCTAGGGACTTTCTTCTAAGAGGGATTTGAAAAATTCTTAATGGCATATGAAAGCACTGCTATAAACCCAGCCTTTCCCTACTCAATCGTCCTACATGAAACTCCCCTCCCTTTAACACTGGAGCAGGGATGCACCAATTCAGCTGTCTTGATCTTCTTGCTAATAAAAGAAATGAACAAGCACATAACTACACTTGCTAACCAATTTCTTGTCAGAGAAGAAAGCACCTGAAATTACACTAATTCCCGCAGAGGAACTTTTTTGCTTATCCTTTTGGATCTGGGTACCACTAACATCATTATACAGAAAGAATAAAGTGCTCAGCAAGAGCTTCCCAGCTCTCAAAACCTTTTAATCCAGAAGCATATGTACAAAGTGGACAGGGCACGCTTCAGGACACAGAGTTATATATTTGAGGAAGACTGTATGGCCTATTCACTTCAAAAACTACCAGAAAATAATTTATCCCTTACTCTAACCCCCATGTGAAGAAGTTTAATAAACACAAGAATAAAAGATGCCCATAAAAATCAGAGCTGACTGCTCAAAATGCAATAAAAACAAGCAGAGGCTGTTGAGAGAAACGGATTTTGTCTGATAAGGAAAAGCATAAAACTTCTTACCAAAAGAACCTTTTACACCTTCAAAAAAGGTAAGGGCAGAAGAAGCAACGGAGTGTCTGTGGAGGGACAGAGCCTCAGTACCAGCTCTGTCCATTGAACCATTTTGTTCAAGGATGGTTTTTTCCCCCCCTCTCTTTAAAGAAAAAAAAAGTCATTTTATGCACAAGGAGCTTATTTCTTAAACAAACACTCGTGTTTTTGATTTACACCACGGGCTGCTCCTAAATAATTTATGGCGGGTTAAATTTATTGCACAGCCCTGGCCGGCTGCAAATTCGAATTGCCAAATAATTAGATTTTAGGGCAATGCTTATAAATTATCCACCGATTTGTCCGGACTTGTTTGTCAGTTGCTTTGTGCTTCAGGTCATCTTTGGCATTTCGCTGTTTGTGTTTTAATTGCTGATTTACACTTTGACAGATGAGAGTTGATGCCTCCAAGATCGGGGAGAGGGTGTGGGGGGGTTGAAAAGCAGAAAGAATCAGAGCTTTTAAAGCCTTGTGATTTTCCTTTTTTTCCAAGGCAATTAAAATCGAAAAGGGACATAGTAAGGACAGCACTAGCCTAACAGATCTGCCTCCCCAGTTTCCATCCTCTGCCTTAATTATTATTTTAACTAAAGCCATTTCCAAGTGAGCAGCCTTGCACTGGTCCTCAGGGGCAGTAACCAAGATGACCTCATAGGTCTTTTCCCCACTTCTAAATTTTTATTAAACTAACCAAAACAAGTACCATAAAGGCAACACCTCTCCAGTGCGGAATAGCAGGACTTCTGCTGAATCAGGGCTATGCTGGCTTTCCAGAGGATGTCTGCCTGCACACACAGCACGGAGCCTCTCAGCACTTCAGTCCTGGCTAAGTTACTCTGTGTACTGATTAAACCTGTCAAAAGGTCTTTGGGGAAGCAGCTGACCTCCAAATTTCTTTTTTCTACCACTACCTAGCTTAAAATACACATATGCACACACCTAACAATTTGATACATTTTAAAACAACTACTATATCCCAGAAAAGTGTGAAGGGAAATACACATCAAAAACAAAACACAAGAGAACTGGCAGGAATATGGGAAGATCACAAAACACTGTGACAAGATGATGTGAAGAGCAATTCTACTGCCTGACCATTGAATAGCCAATGCTTCTTCTTCCCCCTGCTCTCAGGTGAATCTCATTGCCTACCCCCAACACTCAGGCACTGAAGCCCAATGTCAAAGGCTGGATTTCCTCAAAGATAAATTTTGAGTTGCATTTTATGTTCTGCACTGACATCAAACATGGCTCTTATTTCCCAGTGCTTCCTTACAACTCTGAGGGTGAGGGACCATTTCTCTTTCTTTAATAGAAGCTGAAATCCCCATCTAATCACATGCCTCCAGGAGCTTCAGCTTTAAAAGAGACATCTAGTCCATGCACCTGCCTGAGGGCAGCATCATCACCCCCTAAATAATTTCTGACTTTGTCTAGGCTGTTTTTACCGACTCCAATAAGAGAGACTCACACACTCCCCAGGCACTCACTCTATCCTCCTGTTTCATTAGTCTTATCATTGGAAAGTTTTTCCTAATGTCTAATCTGAATTTCCCTTGCTGTTGTTTAAATTCCTGACTGCTCTTCCTACCCACAGCAGACACAGGCCAGAACATTGCCTTTCTCATTTTTGCAACAAAGACCTCATCTTATATACACCTCTCATCACTGCACTAAACACAACCCCAATGCCATCCAGCCTGCACTCACAGTTGCATTTTGCAGACCCCTGGTCACACACACCGATTCTCTTCTTCACCCTTTTGAAATAGTATATATATTTTTTTTTTTTTTTAAAGAGTATGGGAACCAAAGTGAAGTACTTCATCAGCTCAAGTCCCTTCTTACAGGGCCAACAAAAGGAGGATCCACGTCTCACAAATGACACTTTTCTCCTAAACTTACTGTTGTGGTCCTTGGGAGTTTTTCATTCCTGCCATTGCACCTGAAATCTTGACAGCAGGCTCACAACCCTTGCCCTGCCATCCTGAACAAAACTTTCAGTAATCACTTCCTCCCAGGCTAGTTCCTACCTCTCACCACCAGCATCATCTCTCCCTGCCAAAACCCACTAAGCTATTCTGATTTTTCCAGCAGGACCTAGACATCAAGAATAAGGCAGAATTTCCCTCCTCTTTTCACACATGGGATGAGAAATATAGACCAACAGACATCAACACTTCAACTTGTTTCTTCAAGCACTATTGACATATATTTAACCACCCAGAACATCTCTACTGACACAGCCAACAACAATTTAAGCTTGACAGTTTGGGAGAAGTTTAGCACTCAATCCAGGTTAAAAACAGCACACATGCACATTTCCAAGTACTACCTTTGCACTGCAAGATGGCAACGACACTATATCCTTTTTCACATCCACTCCTCTCTATGGCAGACAAAAAGCCTGTGCAGTCCCTGTTGCAGAATTATCACATCATTTCAAGACCCAACCTCTTCACCTGATATTGAGCAGGACAAATGATCAATGTTCCCAACGACACTAAAACATCTGGGATGGGTAGAAAGGGCACATTAGTGCATGTAAATGAATACCCAGGGTTTTACAGACATCACAACTAGCTGCTGATGACAGCGCATTTCTGCCTGACAGAGAGGAACTAAATAACGTTACAAAGAGTATTTTGCCAGCTAACAAGTGCACAGACCAACAAAAACAACACAGGGATGGTTGCACAGCAAGCTTGGCATAAAGGGGAAAAAGCCCACAAGATTTACGCATGTCCTGTGTCCTTCTCACTAAAAGGGTTGAGTTGCATTGCTTCTTTATGAGGAAGGTTTTGTTCAAAGTGAAGACAAGACCACTTTAACACAGCAAAGACCATTTCCCAGGAACCACAGCAGCCTGAAGAGCACCATCCCCAAGTAGCACTAGATGGATGCCATGCCATAAAAGAATACTGCCTGTTTTTAAAACATTATGCTGGGAGTGATGCAAAATACTCCCCATACCTCAGAGGCTGCAAAAGAGCAGCAGGCACACACCAATCATCGACAACTGCACAGGGCCACGCACACAGCAGGACAGGCACAGCAAATATACAGACCTGTGACATCCACCCCCTTCACTTCAGAAATGCACAATGGGAGCAATTCCAGCAGCACATGTAGCCCTCATCAGTGGCTTTACGGAGAGGTGAACAAACCTTTAAACACGATCCAGCAGACTTGCACATTCCTGAGCTAGCCAGAATCTTTTCTTTTCAGGGTGACTGCCGCTCAACTGCTTTCTGCTGTAACAACAAGTCTACTTAACTTTGCAACTTGTCACCTAAACGATGTGTAATGTTTGCACAGCTAAGGATACAGTGTTCAAACAGCACAGGTGGGGAATTGCACGCTGGGATGCATAACTGATGTGGGGTCTCCACATACTGCAAGGGAAAGGGCAACATGACTGATTGCTTTAAAGTAGTCATCTCATTGGCCTGTCAATAACCAGCCAAAAGCTGAGCAGGTTAGGTCAGGTTAGGACTGCAGCCATTGGCCACCCGAGTGCCTTGGTATTTTAGAGTTGTTGCTATAATAATGCTGGGTTTATATCTTTAAATAAGAAATTGCTTTGAATCTTTTTTCATACATGAGATGACTTGCCTGGTGGTCTCATGGTTGTGCTCTCCAGGAGATTTGGGTTCAGTAACTGTTCATGTGCTCTAGCTCATCAGGGTTTAAATAAATACAGCTAATGCTGTTGCCTGAAGTTATAACCCACCCTGTCAGATTGACATGGGTCACAGTAAGGTTGTTCCCACTTGCTGGGAGAATGAGGGAGATCTCCAAGGCAAAGTGAGTGCAGGTCTGAGATGCCAGGTGCGGTGTAACCCTCTAAAGCTACAAGGCCTAAAGAAGTTTGTTCAAAACTCAATGCAAACAGGAAAATCCATCTGAAAGGGCTCTTATATGAACTGTTTCCTGCCACTCTAGGAACTCAAAGCATTCTGATGTAAGACCAATGGCATAACAACAGCCATAACTGGCAAAGAGATGATAAATATATATATTTACTTACTTTCAGTAAAAAGAAAAAAAGCAACTTTTAAGTTGCTAAGTTAAATGCATTTTTAACAGCATTCCTCTAGAAACAGTATTGTAAGAAGCTGAATTGAGAAGTAAGTAATTAAAAGTACACCCAAGCCTAAGATGCATGAACATAGGTAATTGCAGATTAATATTCCACTATAATACTTATGCTGAGTTAAAGTTGCCATGGGAAACAAGCCTGAATTTCTTTACTTTTCAGCAACTCACAATCATCCTCAATAAGGGTTTTGGCAGGTGATTTCTAGTGCATTGAGCTTAACTGCCACACGAAAACAGTGCTAGAAGAAAACTACTACGTGGGGATGTCTAGATAGAACAGGCAGGCACAGGCACACACATGTCCTTTATCCACCTCTGGGTAGGATTGTGACAATGTCTGTTACTGTGTGAGACATCTGCATTCCTATCCTGGCCTTCAGCTGGGATTGCCTTGATGCAGTCTCCACAGAAAACCACATGGAAAGCACACAGAAGGTACCTTGCAGCCTGCTTCCCAGCAGATAAGCAACCCCTCCATTGCTGCCTCCTGCAAGAAGTTTGTGATTTCAAGGACAAATTCCTCCAACAAAGTAGCTTCAGCTATGGCTCCCAAGGCAGCCTCCCTATCCTCTACCTAGTCACCTATGCAGAGAGCTTGGCAGGGACTGCACATCTTTTGATATGGCCTAAATTTGGTGGAAATCAACATCCATTCCCATTACAAGGTCAGTCTATAAATCACAGCACCTCAGGAACAGAGACACACGGCTCAGTTGTCCCTGCTGCAGGAACAAAATCGCACATAGAGCAGGACAGGCAGCTGTACAGATCATCACAGCCACTCCAGCTGCACCTGCCCGTCACTGGGAGCTGGAACCACAAGACGGATGTCCAAGGGAAAACACCTGTAATGTCTTTTACAGCAGCACTCAAGCAAATAGAGACTGAACCTGATATAACCTTCTCCTTCATTTGTACTTAATATTATCTTACAGAAGGACTGGCTCCTATTTGTTAATACACTTTTGCAAATCACAATATGTACTATGATCATCCAGATTTGTTTGTACACTTAAAAATAAATTAGTCACTGAACATCTGCTTAGTCACAGTGTCAGTGTTTACGGTTTTGTTGAAATGGTGAGTGATGTTTTGTATTTATTAGTATATCCAGTTTCATTTGACAGCAATTATAATTAAAAATTCTCCCCA
Source organism: Corvus hawaiiensis (assembly GCF_020740725.1). NCBI lineage: Eukaryota > Metazoa > Chordata > Aves > Passeriformes > Corvidae > Corvus > Corvus hawaiiensis. The sequence goes on from NC_063221.1 coordinate 23,176,008, forward strand.
AATAACAATCTAAATGCATGCTAAACAGATTTGAAGTATCTAGGATACACTAACAAAAAATATCAAGATATTTTTGCATTTAAAAAGAACTGTTTAGGAGGACACAGAAAACATTGTCTGTAAACAATTTATTCTGCTTCTGGTCACAACCTTCTTCAGCAATGAGAAGATTTGAACATTTCATACATTCCCTTTACAGAGTTTGAAAGAGGCAAATTTCTAGTTCCCAAATGATTATCAAATTTGAGTGAATCTGAGACACTCAACACCTGAAAAAACTGACATGAGAAAAGGCAACTTTATCATTACCAAAGGCTCATTTAGCAGCTTAGCAACTCCTAGATACAGCTCCTCCTACCAGGTCAGAGGTCTGATGCTCTTTTACACTTCCAGGCAGTAGACATCCAGAGCTTGAATTTTATTTGATTTTCATTTAAGTAACTTCAATAGATCAGAGATTAACATCATATATAGAAGGCTAATTTCAAATTCAGCTTTGAACAGATCTGATTTCTACCTTCAGACTTTTTATATTTAAACCAAATCATTTCTTTTCATCCACTTGGCTGAAGTTGAACACAAGATACTTGGCTTGCTGACTGAAAGAGGCAAACCTTCTTACTGCATTAATAAAATAAGGTTACAGGCAGCCACAGATGTGTCTGTGGAGCTGCTTAACACAGTCACTGAAAGCACTGACCACCATAAACATTGGTGTCTACAAGGACAAAGGGACAAAAGAGCAAGACTCCCACTTATTAATGCATCTTCTCATGAAGCTAAAGCTCCAGAGGTACCCAGCTCTATGGGCTGACAGTGTATAAAAGCAGAAGGTACTTATAAACTCTTACCAGACAGTAAAAGAAAAAACTCAGAGCTGAAAAATGAAACACACCACCACAGTTCAGGGTCCACCGACCTCCACAGAATGACAGCTCTCAACTGACCCCACTGGGCTTCAGATCACATTCCAAAGGCACAAGGTAAGCTTTAAAGAGATGCGAGAGGCCACCCATAAACATCTCTTACTGCCAACCCCTAATGACCTTTGGCTGGCTAAAACACTACAAGACACAGACTGTGCAGTTAAACCCCCCCACGCCTTCTTTTCTCTCTGGGATGGTCCCATTATTCATGAATACATCCAGAAAACCAAAGAAGCTGAACAGTTTCTATGTGTATATAAACAAGCACTTTGATGGAGGGGCCTATCTGCTGAAAGCTATCAGAAGTCAGGGCTGCAAGGATGCTCCCGTTCCTTTGTGGGTGTAGGGCAGGGAACATGAAGTACCCTTGATGCCTGACCCAGGAGTGACTGGTAAAGCACAGGCCAGCGGCCACAAGGCACTCAGCCAGCAGTCCCAGCCACTGGAGCCACAATGCAGATGGCTTCCCAGGAGAATACCACTGTCCTTGACCCTCCTTGATCCCCATTACAGAGGCCATACCACGAGACCTCAGAGAGAGATTGGACAATATGAAAGGGAATGGAAATGAAGGGGTCTTTAGGGCTCACGAATGAGCATGAAGGACTTCCCCAGGGATAAAGCCAGCAAGGTTGCCAGTTACAGAGGAGCACGAGTAAATACAACGGGAGGGGGAGCAGATGTGGCAGTCACACATATTAGTGTACATAAAAAGACAGCTCTTTCAATAGTTTCTAGTAAGAAGCCAGAATATTTTGAAGAGCAGTTAGTGAGAAATGTGAAATGTGCTGTATGGTGGCAAGTGAACTCTTTCAAGACTTTTAGGCTGAACTGGCTAAATTTACAGCTCTGCTTACCCACTTAAAGTAACATGGATCCCAGCTTAGCTTAGCACTGTATATACAGCCTTCTCATCAAATCCCAATGTATTTGAATTTCATTGTATCTAGACTTCTATTTTGCAGGCATTAAAATAAAAGCAGAAGAACTATCAGAATCACAGTGAAGATCAGCACCTGACCATTTCTAGCTCCCAGGTCTGACCTCAGACCAAACCTCCAAAACCTGTCTATCAATCCTGCAGTGAAAGATCCTGTCACTAAAACTTTGCAGAAAACATTGCTGAAATGCACGGCACCATTTGCTCACCATGATATACAGCTTAGCAGCAACGAGGACAAAAGCCATGCTGGTCAGCAAAGAGATAAGAGGTAGGTAAGGGCATCAACTAAAGTCTCATTTTATAAAGCTTCCCAATTTTGGCAGGCACCTTCAGCCTTTCCAGCTACGTTGAGCCCCACGTTGCAAAAGTAATTTCTTTATTTGTCAAACTAATTTGTTGGTGAGGATGTGAGAGACTGACAGCCCTTTCAACACATTATATGATGCAGACAGGCACTGAACACAGCAGACTGGAAAAACAACACTGAAGAACATCTCCACCTTAAAGGTGCTATCTCACCAACAAAATATATAGCAGATCTGCATTGGCCCAGACCATTACTTTCCCTGGCAAGGACTTGGGGACAAAGCTCCTTAAAACAGTAGTAATCATATTCCACTCATGCTCCTTTTTACTGCCAGCTGTAAACTAGCTCCACATGCATCATGGTTTTGCATCAAAATGTGCACAGACCAAACCCATATCCAAAGGGACAAGGTAGATCCAATTTACAGCTTTGACAGGTCTGTGCACCCGAGGCGGAGCATGCAGGAAATAGCCTGACATCTCACTTGGAGAGTGGTTAAGAGCCTGCTAGCAGAACTGGATGCAGAGCCACAACAGCCTCCCACAAGGAGCCAGCAAAAGAGCAGAGAATTTGCTATCCATTTTTCAAGAAACACGAAGGGCAGGCAGCACCCACCAAGGCACTACTGGGCAAGACAGGAGTCAAGTTTGATCCTAACTTGCAGCAACCCTGTGTTAGGACAAGCACGGCACTGGGAAATGAACACGCTGCATCGAGTCACTTCAGTAATGAGACATCACACGGAAAACTGCTTAAGCCTTTCATATAGTAGAAACAAAGCACAAGGAAGTTGTGCAATTGGTAATATCAATGCAGGTATTACCAGCAACACATGCAGACCAATTGCTTGGCAGAGGAGGGTGAGTTCGTTTTAGACTCAGAAATTCTGTTTGTTCGCTACCAACCTAATATCAGGGTTTTTTTCTTTTTAGTACAGTTTTCCAGTTGAAAACCTAGGCACATCCTGCTGACAACTGAGAATATTTTTACTAATCTGTTCTACACTACTATGGAAGAACTGTTTGCAGAAAAGCTCTGTACTTCATCTGGATCTCTGTATGTCTTAAGTGGTAGAGCACTGGAAGATCTCTCTGAAGCTGAACTCTTCCTGCCTCAATACATTCCAGAGTTAGAACACAGGCAAGATATTTGATCTTGCTGAAATTATCTAAAAACTGTTTTTCTTCTATACTTAGAAATACCATTATGCTGCACATATTCTCATCATTCAAAATATTCTTTTCCTAGAGCTGTTCACTAACAACAGCCTTTTTCCTTGCAGAATCAACACGGCTGCCATCTATTAATGCAAGTTTCCAGCCAAAAACTTTTAGACCCTTCCCAGTTCAGACAAATGACAAGTACACGTGACTTAAAGATGTTTTCAATAACACATGAATTGTCACTTCCTTGATGGAAATCAGACTCCTTCATTCATTCTCACCAATTCCTGGCATTGCTCCTGAGACAGCAGGTGACTGGCAAGAGGCCTGGAGAACCAGCAACAGAAAGTAGGTGGGACAAACCAGAAAAAATTAGTGAGCCAGCACTATGCTTTCTCCTTTTACCTCTCAGAAGAGCAGCAGCAACTTGCAAGATGATAATTAACAGGATTAACTATTTACCTGAGGATGAATCTGCGGTTTATCACATGTAGCCTCAAAATCCAGCACTAAGAAGTAGTGATATCTCTGTGGAGGGAAGGATGACATTGCTGCCATGGAAGCTCCAAAGCCGTGGGACGCCAGTTTCCTGCTTAGGATGGAGCTGAACCCTTTGAGAACACCAGCTGGGAGGAGGAGGGACACAGCTTGTCTTGCCCTTGAAAGTAAGTTTTGGGGAAACTTTGCTGCTCCAGTATGGAGAAGTGCTATCATTGAACATCCAGAGGCATCTGAAACTGAAGAGAGACTCATGTTACTCATTCACATATACATCTCATCCCTACTGGTATCTCTTCACTGTCCTCCTCTGACAGGGATTCCCTTTGTGCTTCCCAGTGGACGTTCCAGCATCACAAACCCGAAATAACACAGTAACCTGCCCTAAGCAGAACAGATGACATTTGGACTGAGCTTAAGGTGTCCAGAATCACAGGCAACTGAAAATTAACCTCTGCAAATGACTCTAAATTAAGAACTATGAGATACACAACAGTCATGGCTCCAGGCACCAGATCACACCCCATTACAGCATTGCTGAACCTCATTACAGCACAACACAACACGAACCAGCTAAAACACAGAATATCCAATCTAAGCCCTGCTGAAATTTCTGAGGCCTTTCATCTTTTCACATACAATGCAGTTTCTGATACACGGTAAAAATAAAACACAGCAATACACATACCAACACTACAACTTATCCAAACAGCTTGGCCCTGAAATGCCTGCCAGTTGCACCAAAACACTGCACTTCCATTACAAACGCAGGTGGCTGGTGGCTGGAAGGCTCCTCCCCAGGAAATGTCTCATTTGCTCTGTATTTAAGGTTTCTCAGAGATACTGTTTTAGTGCTACACACCATTTCTTACTTCAGGTATTTCTCAGAGGAGGGTATCAGTTCAACTAACCACACCCAGAGACTGCAGGAACTGTAAAATGCAAGCAGGACTCTATAGGTTACAGTCTCCGTCCCAAAGAAGTATCTCACTCAGCCATCACCTTTTGATGCTTTTATTTAACAAACACTATTTAATAAATTGCATTATTCGTGTGAGACTACCTGGATTTCCCCTCCTGCTATTTTTCTTCTAAAACTTTGCAGGAAACAGTTGCCACGATTGTCATTATCCAAGATGGGGCAGCCTCAGGACTGTTAATAGATGTACAGGGGTGAGAGTTCAAGCCCAGCTCTTGGTGTTACATGGGTGGGTACAGGAACTGATAGCAAAACAAGCAAATTACACCAACTCAGTCCTCTTGAACAAGGGTAGGAGTGCCCCCTCTAACTGGGTATGCATACATACACACACACACCTTCCTACATAAATATTTAAATCTATCCCCACAGCTGGTCCCACTGCTTGTGGAAGAACTCCATCACATGACATGCTACCCACCTGCCTTTTTAGGAGCACAGCCTCCCCACACCTGTGCTGGCTTTTTGTTCTACCATGAAGGGATGGAAGCAACCACCATGAGACAGGGAGACAAAATGGCCATGGCAAAACGGGGACTCGCTGCTCATGAACAAAGTCACTATTTGCACAAAAGGCAGCATTTGCTCTCACCCATCCGTTAGTCTGTCAGGTAAATAATGCACGTGCCAAAATACACACTTAATGAGGTAAATAATACGCCTTGAATAACGGCTAAATCTGTATTTACCTGCGAGACCAGGGAAACTCGGAAGGACCAGATTAGGAGATAATTGCAGCTAAGCAGGTTGTGTGCTTCGAGTAAACATGCATTTGGTAACCTTCCCTTTCCAGGGTTTTGAGTGAAAGGCAAAAATCAAAGGAGTTGAGATGTTTAAGACCGAGACAGCGCCCACACTGCAATTCCATGGCATATATGCATCCCCTCTGCTTTAAGGCTATCATGTTTTGAAGCTGTTTGCTTTATTAAAGCAGTGTGCCAGGCAGCAGGTCCCTTGAAAACTGAAAACTCAAGTTGCAAAACCAAAAAAAAGAGCCCAACATGGCATTTATTTTGAAGGGGCTCAGTTCAGTACCTATTGCCTTTCCATCTACAGCTTTGGCTGTCATTGAAAAATGCATTACAGCCAAATAGAAGTTAGTTATACTTACTTCTAACATGTGCCAGATAAGAGATATTTAAGGTATACATGCTTTAAATCTTCAAGCTACTATGAATCTAAAAGCTCATCACAACAAATATAATCTCTCAGAATAAAGCAGCTTGTAAACTAGTTGCAGGAAAACCTGGTCCTTAGCCTACTGCATAAAGTAAAATACACAGTTGGAGTGGGGGAGGCAGGCAGGCTTCAACCCCTATATCAAACACAGGCAATAAAACACGTATTATCCACCCACCCACAGCAAGATCTCTAATATATCTTAACTGGCAAGACCAGGGTATCTGAAACGGACCCCATGAATCTTCAGCCTGGGTTGCACTACACACAGTGGTGCAGAGGCTCCTGAGCCACTGAGTCCGTGACAAAGGTTAACCAGGCACCTTGGCAAGATTCAGGCGTGGTCCCACACAGACACGGCAGCACCATGCCAGACCCTGGCATGGCAGGTCAGTGTCACACAAGTACCGCGTGACATCAGTGGAGGGAAATAACAGCCAACATCCCGTGCCAGTTTACACTAACAACTTCTGCAGTGGTCCACGTCTAGCAACAGGATCAGGCTCCCCATCCTAAAAGCAGCCTCCCTCTGCACTCTCCCATGTAGCAGAGGGAGCAGTGCTCCGAACAAAGGTGCATGAGTGGGGTATTGCAAGTGGATTTCCCTACACAGGCAGCATACAAATAAGGGTAACCCCACTGCAAACTCTGCACCTTCAGCCAAATGAAGTTTTAACGGTATGTTTACCCAGCCACTGCTCTGGGTGCCCTGGGAAGACCTCACATCATCTTCTTTGGCAAGGTCAGACTGCCTCAGAGCACAAGATAGCTGGTGAGCAAACACACTTTATTAGAAGTCATGTAAAGCATTTATAATGGCTATGACAATGCAAAGCACTAGTAATTATCCTGTATTTTTTTCCAACAGACAATGATATAAGCAATGCAGCTTCAAAAATTAAAAACCCAGCTCTAGCCGTATAAATCCACATGTTCAGTGATTCCATTTCCAAACCTACATAAAACACCACATATATATTTCTTATACACACAGGATCAGATTATAATCTCAGACAGTGCAAGCTGTCACATCTGGCAGTCAACCCTACTAGGTTAATATTTCATATCACACAGCTCAAATTCCTCACACAGATACGTATGAAATGTAATGGGACCATGAACTGAGGTTGGACCTCGGGAATTATTTTGACAGATTGTACACAGACCTAGGAAAATGTGACAGCACTTTACATTTGCTACATGCAGTAAGATGGGAAATGGCCGTATGTGGTGGGTTTCAGCTGGAAGATAAAGTTTGTGTTCTGTGCTGTATAATAGTGTGTGTCCCATGTGACAGTACTGGCTAAAATCAGCATCTATATTTTAAAAATAAATTTAAAAAAGAAAAAAATTCTCTGGACATCAGCTGCAGGTACCAAGACAAGTTCAGGCTGACCATAGCTCTTGCTTCTTTAGCAGTCCAAGCACATGGTACTAAAGCACGACAGTTTGATCACCAGTAAATAAGGAAAGCAAAGAGAAAGGCAAGAGCCAGCTGTAGCCACCAGCTTTGCCAGGGGTCCCACTGAGCGTGAAGCAGAGAATCTGCACTGGCAGCCGTTGCATGCCAGGCTTCCTACTGGGAAAGTTGCTTAGGGACAACCAAAGCAGCAAGGAACAAGACAGGGAACTCTTGCCACTGAAGAATGCTGGTGACAAGAGCCAGGAGGGCAGTGCAAATGCTGTCCCCTGCCTGCAGGGCAGCCCCAAAGCTACAGAGATGTGCACCACACAAGCTCCAGAGGATTCAAATTCATCAATGGCAAAACAAATTAGCCTACAAACTTGAGCTTAATGGCTCCTGGCACATAACACAAATATGAAGTTTTTACAACTACATCTAATTAAAATTACAGTTTGCCTTTAAGCCCAAAATATTCCTCTTCACTGTCCAGTTTGATAAGCTGAGTAGGGAAGGGGCAGGAAGACAACACCTGACTTCACAATGGAGGGGTGACCCAAGAAATTAAATTTTATGAGAGCCTTTTCTTACATGTTAAGTAACTTTGTTATGGCAAGACAGCCCTCCTGTTTATTACAAAATAAACAAACAAACAAGAAAACCCCCCCACTAATCTACACTACAAGACACACTGAAATTTAAAAATAAAAGCAAGCAAGCTCTGGGAGTAAAATGCTTCAGTTTATTGTGCAAAGCCTGGGTAGGGGCAGCTGTGACTCCTGGCCTCCAACATACGACTGAACTCAAGGCTAGAGCAACCACAACCAATCAAAAATGTAAGTCAGGTTTGTCTATTTTATTAAAATTATGGAGGGAGATAGTTGGGGTAATAGGGATGCTTTCTGTAAAACAAAATTGCATACATTTAGCAACACCTGGAACACAGTATAACAAAAAATGCAGGACTTCAATTTTGGTAGCTGTTCAAATGCATACTCAGAGGTCAAATGTGAGCCCATATTTCACTTGTGTGAAGACATAACTGAAGAACAATAGAGATAACTCAGGATTATTTTTTAATCAACCTTAACCTAAACCCGAATATTTCATTAGATGAACTACAGTCCAAAAATGACACCACCTGGCTAGCCTGTGAGGCAGGAAATGAGAGACTATGAACAAGACCAGCTTATCCACTCTCACCACTCAAACTTCCAAAAAGAAAAAAAAAACCAACATAAAGTAAAACAAATAACAAAAGACAAAGCTTTTAGAACTGTTTAATAAAGTAACACAATTTTAGACAGGTAAATTTGCTTCTTTAATTTGTTAACCTCACAGTATCATCACTTGAACATGAGAACAGTATACAGCTGCACTCCCTTCACGTTTGGCTGGGTTTGTCTCCGGCACTGCTAGACAACCACGCCTGTGTTTTGGAAAATTTGTAATGTCGTGGCATGTCTATATGCTGCCCCATCATTACTCAGCTCAGATACAACTTGGCATCCATCATTTTGTTTTTACAGCACTCCACAATCACACCCAGGCTCTTCCCACTGCCGATGAGGAGGTCCCTGTTCTCAAGAACTTACAGTCTAAAATTAGAAGCAATACAAGTGAGGGGAACAACAGAAAAGAACGAGGGTTACAGGATGAAAGTTGGGCAACTGCTCATCTGGGAGAAACATGCATCTTGGTAGGTCAACTGAAAAAAATAATTCATCCTATACAGGCACTGGTTTCCCTCTGTATGGTCATTACGGAAGAGGTAAGTGAACACAGAAAAGGCTGACTAAAGGATGGAGGGCACTCTTGGGTTAAGGAACGTCTCTCCCATTTCTTGAGCTCATTCTTGCCGCTGGGTTCCTTGGCTGATTTGTCAAAGGCACGACCAGACATGTCAGAGCACCAGAATCTCTTCCATTGTGACATCACAGACGCGATGGCTTGTGAGATCACAATGTGCGAGGCCGAAGGCGCTGATTACTTAGGGAAGCACTTGCTGGAGCTATGGCACCCTACAAGGCTGGGAAACAAACACATCTCAGTTCACTTGACAACACAGTGAAACCCACATGAGACTCCACACCAGCAGGACATGAACTTGTCTGAACAGACCACCCAGAAGCCGTCCCAAAGATGCACAGCACAATTCCACTCCAATTTTATTAGGCCACCTCTGCTAGGCAACCCACTTTCGTCAGCTCCTTGACTGGTCTCCTAAGACAGGCTTTGCTGTGTATTTTTAAACCTTCTCCAAGAGTAACTGCAGATGAGCAAACGGGTCTAAGCTGGAGTCTGAAGAAGTTCCACACAGCAAAGGACTGGTCACTTAGAAGAAACGTAGAGAAAGGAAAGAACAAAAATTAAAACAAAGAAGCAATAACAGGGACACATACAGCAAAAGCTGAAGAGGAAGAACAGATTTGCTATTAAGGAAAAGAAAGTTGCACAGGATTAGACCAAAAATCCTCTAGTCCAGCCTCCTGCCTCTGTCTGGGAGCCATTAGAAAATGCACCAGTGTGAAACTACACAAAATGAAGTTAACCAAGCCAATAGTTCTGGGAGGCCAAAAGGAGGCAGACCTGTCCTTCCCTCCCAGTCTTACTCTCCTGCTGATTACATTACACCAGTTCCTGAGCTCGTCTGGCCCTTCTGTGAGCCGATTCAACCACAGGAACCTATAAAAGGACTAGCACAGCCAGAATAAAACACAATTAAAACAAGATAGTTTCCGGCTGGTTTAGTGAGACGAATTAGCTCAGGGCCAGGCTGGACAAATACCAAAGCTCAAAGAAGAGAATGGGCCCACACTGGCAGAGGCAGGAGAGACATAAGCCACTGGGAGCTGTTGGTCAGCTCAGCCTCTCACCAAACCACGCACTCAGACCAGGACAAAGACACCTGGGATGACGTGGCACTTTGCAGAGAATGGAGAAGTCATCTTGGCTCTAGCAGCGTAGACACATTAAACTTGAATTCACAAAGCCCATCAGACCATGCTGTCTCAACCTCATATAATGCTGGCCCTTAAGTTTCCATTTCCTTAGTCAAGCCCAAAGGCTTAACAGCTTTCAGAAAAGTTTCTGGCCTTGAATTGCAGCATGAAGAATGGAGGTTCCCCAGTACCTTCAGAACAGCTTGTTCCAATGGTCAATCAACTCGCTGTCAAAAAATAATATGTCTTAGTTTTCATTCAAACTTTCCCAGCCCTGGTCTTTGAGACAAGTTCTGAAATTTATGGCACTTCAGTGCTCTCAATCCTCAGCACAGCTCCCAGTGCCAGGAGCCAGAGATCTGTAGCTACTACGCATCTAGTCAGTAAAAGCTACTATTGCATATTGGCCTGATTTAGTGGAAAGGAGACATAGTAGGCCACCCTTTGTTTAATGGAATCTGGCACGCATAATTACTTCATTTTCATACACATGAATGCCACAGTTGTTCAAACCACTTATACAGCTGCACACCTTCGTTATCTGAAAAATGAAGGTTAACACCTGAGTGCCAAATGAATCCCCGCCTGGATCGGGGAGACAAGATTTGCATTGCTCGATAAACTGGTAACTTTTGATCTTCACAAATGAACTCAAAAGTGTTAAAAGAAAGCCAGAACTCTGGCAAAGCTCTGTCCTGATACACTGGCAAAGGCTCCAAGCAGGGTAGCAGCTACAATGGGGCATGGTTTCCACACAACCCAGTCTCAGCCCAGAAAATCCTCCAGGGAAGATGTTGACCCTAATATTCAACCACAGAAAAGTAAAAAAAATTATTGTAACAAATACAGCTGAAATTAAAAAAAATTTTTTGTTGTTTGGAAGAGAAGTATCTTTACCTGCACAACATATCTAGAGAGAACATAACTTTTCAGCTGGCCAGAGGCCAGCTGAGATCACCTCTCTTAGGGAAGGGAAATGGTCCAAATGGTCCCTAGCACAGCCAGCACTTCTGCTCTAGGTTATGTTTTGACAGCCACAAGTTGTCCAGTTCTTCCCTCATTCCCCTGCTTGCCATGGCACCATACTGGTACATTAGCTCATCACTACTAGAGTGAAACACCAGGAGTCTCAGCAGGACCATTTCGAGCAAAAATACCTGCTTCAGCTCCAAGGACAGACTTGTGACAAAAGCACAGTTGCTTACAGCCTTCCATGCTCTCCTGCAAGCCCAGGCACAGTGGGCAGTCCTGCACCATTTACCTGGACGTCACCATACCTGCACTCCACAGCCTTGAGGCCCTTCACTGCAGGCGGCTACAGGACTGATACAGGGACAGGTGAAGTGCAAATACTTCACACACTGAAGTATCTTCCAGAACTCTACTTCCAAATTTTAGGGGGTAAAAAAAAAAAAAAAAAAAATCGAAATCAAATTAAGGCCTACCAAAGTTTACAGAATCAAAACAAGATAAGCACCAAACCAGCTGCAATCAGGCCTTCTAAAGAAAGCAAACTGAAGTATCTCTCAAGTGCAAAGCAGAAACTTTAGGTGCTATCAGTGTATATTCAACCCACAGTCTTCTTTATTTAGCATCAAGCACATAGGCATTTTTTAAAATTCTTTAATCACTTTCTTCTTTTGGATTTTGGTAACACTCAAATCTGTCTAGACACACTAACTTTACAAAAGAATACCAACCCCAACACACTGTTCATGTAGAGCAATCCAAAGTTTGGGATGAACAAGACGCATAAAAGGTCAACAGGGCCACTCTTTGAAACAAAACAAGCATTTAGTCCACACTGTAAATTAACATGAAAATTCAGTTGCAAAGGGCAGAATTCAGTGCTTCAAAATGGAAGCAAAAATATCTGAAATAAAAAACACCATCTGAGATCAAATTTCCCAAGCCTACGCAGTGAAGACTAACCAACTGGACTTCTAACATACTACTGAATTTCAGAATAATTCATTCTTGGATAAAAGTTCAAATGTCAACTTTAATATCAAGTGATATGCGATGCTACAAAGTTGCAAAAAGACACTACAGTACAAAAGAAATTCAAGTTACCAGTAGAAAGAAATCAAGTAAAATCCTCAAACAGCTGTCAACAGCATCTGATGGGACAAGTGCTCTGGAGATGTACTTTCCTGGAGCCCTGCGTACCTCATCCTTCCTGAGGCACAGTGCAAGCATTAACATATTAGAAAACTTGCTGGTCCCTTGCATCACAGCTTGAAAGAATATTAAGAGTTCAGACTAAACAGCAGCTGTCAATCCACCATCTCTGGAACCAAAAGCTCAATAAAGAAACTAGGTAAGTAAAGAAGTAGCAAAACAAATGTTACACTTATTAGCAAACAGGCCAGCAATGACCACGTAAATCCACCAGACACAGGACTTGTAAAAGACAAAACATAGGCAGTAAATGACAACACCTCTTCATACATCTCAGTTTGGAAGAAACACCTGTAACAGCATAGCAGCAAGAAAACAAAAGGAGAAGAAATTCCTACTGCCACTCAGGAAACAAGTAAACAGACTGTACTTCTAAGCTTTCTCAAGTTTACTTCACTCTCAAGATATGAGACAGGTGATCTGTTCAATCTCACAGGGTAAAAAAAATAAGAAAAAAAAAATTCAAACCTCCTACTCCCTCATTACTTCCACCTATGAACCTCCACATCCCAAAACATAAAAAATCTTTGCTGCTGCTGCTGCCTCCAGCTCAGCCCGTGCCCACCCCCTGGGCAGACGGGCTGTTTTCCCTTCCTCAAGCCCTGAAAGCGACTGATCCCGCTCCAGCTGGGATGTGGGGGACTGCTGCCACCGCCACCCTCAAGACCTCCCGTCACGGCCGCGCCGGGGAGCGGAGGGCCCGGCAACCCGGGCGTCGAGCGGACGAGGCGCCTCCACCCCGCGCCCTCCCCTCGGGCCGGGGCCGCCTCCGGTCCCCGCCGGCACCCCCGCCCCGCCCCGCCCGGCCCGCAGCCCTACACGCCGTCCCACGCCCCCGGTTGGAGCCCCGCCGCCGCGGGGGGCCGGGCCGCGTCCCCGCTCCGCGCCGGGCCTTTACCCCCCGCCCCGGGCCACGGCGGCCCCACGTCTCCACCAGGCCTGCGGGGCCCCCCGCGCCGGCCGAACCCCGCAGGGCCGGGCCGAGCCGCCGCCCGCCTCCCGCACCACCCCCGCGGCGGGGCCGCCCCGGCCCGGCCGGGCCCCGCGCCCCGCACTCCGCACCACGAGTGCCCGGCACCGCCACTCACCGCCCGCACTCTGACCCCCGACCCCGCGCTGAGCGGCAGCGCCGCCGCCCAACCGCAGCGCCGCCCGCCGCCGCCGGGGGCGGGGCTTCCGACCCGCCGCGCCCCCTCGCGCAGGCGCGTGCCGCGCGCCGCGCCGCGGGGCACGCTGGGGATCGTAGTTCCGGCCGTCCGGCCCCGCCGCGTGGCTTCGCCTCGACGCCGCGCCGGCCCCGCCGGGCCCCCGGGCGCCGATCCCCGCCCCGCCGTGCCCGGCGGACTCTCATCCTCTCCTTACCGACCCTACTCCTCGTCTACCCGGAGGCCACCACTTACCCGTCCTGTGTCCTCAAGGGCCATCCCACCGTGTCCCCAGGACAACCCCCCCCCCGACCCCTGACGCCTCCATCCTACTGTGCTCACTCATCACTCCTATCCTAAACCTGTGTCTGGACCGTGCCTGGTCTTTGCTAGACACCCCTGAGCTGTGGCACCTCCTTCCCACTCACATGGCTGGTACCCTGAGTCAGGACATGTCAAATCTCACTGGCTGTCACACTCTGCAAGGGTTCTGAGCCCCCCATCCCTGCCCGCTAGACAGGGGACAGTAGCTACTACCAGACAGCATGGCAAGGAATACTGGAACAGGCTGCTCAGGGAGGTCGTGGGTTCTCCCTCTCTGGAGAGATTCAAAACCCACCTGGAAGTGTTCCTGTGTCACCTGCTCTGGTGACCCTGCCTCGGCAAGGGGATTGGGCTGGATGATCTCCAGAGATCCCTTCCAACCCTAACAATTCTGTGATTCTCTGAACTTACCTGCAGTGATAACTAATCTTTAGCCTACTGACACAGTCACAACTCTTGGAATCTCAGCTGCAATGACAAGTGTTCTAGCTGGGGTCATTCCCTGCATTGCTTCCTTGCTTGCTCCTCACATTAACTCACACCTCCACACTTCAAGCCAGCAGCTCCTTTGCATCCCCCTGATACTCCTCATATGTGTAATTAGCAAACTCAGAGCACTGACTCGTGCACATAGGACTGTAAGGGATTCTAGAGACCACCTCACCCATCCTTTGCCTGCAGGCAGGAGCAGTCCTACCTGCCATCTTGCTGTCCTCTTTAAATCATCCCTTAAGCCTTTCTCTGCCTCCATGCCTTAAAATACTGGACAAAGATAAGCACCAGAGTGCAGAGATCACTGACTGATGGTCCATGCAGCATGGGTTGGCTGCCTGACTGAATCTGCCTGGTTCTTCTGCTTTTAATTGAGTTGCTGGCTCTTCAGGCTGGATTTATCCTTTCCTGTTTGTATGCGGCCTTGATCTTGGGAGGCCTGAACCATGAAAGTAGCCTGTCAGAACTATAAAAATACCAACAGCAAACCATTTAATAATAGAAAGAGTTCCTTTAAGCCCTCTTAGATTTGGCATCTCTCAGCCTCCCACCCACATAAGCAAGGATAATGTGAAATTTTACTTCTAAGCTTAGCTATATCACTGTGATTTGTCAAGTCTTTGATGACTGATGTATGGTTTGCCAGGAGCCCAGGAGCGTGAATCAAAGGCCGTTGCACTGTGGTGTTCCTTGAGCAATCTGTCCCTGGCCCTCCCTTAGCAGGAATGGAAACTGGCTGAAATTATACTACAACCCCAAAGCTTGACATTTAGGGCTCACAGCCTGCCTGTGTTTCTAAGAGGATGAAAGAGAAGAGGCCTTTCCTCTGCTGACCTCTGCATCTTGCAGTAAAAAGTAATTCCTTGGTCCGGACAAACAATGAATGGCCCATAGATGTGTGCATATCCTTTTTTCATCAGCCAAGCCTAGTGCTGTTTCCCAGGTTTCCCAGGAAGTACAGCAGGCAGATTTCCTCCTGCCCAGTTTTTTTGGGGAAACCCCTTTTCCCAGCTGAGCTATCTGCAGTTACCAGGGGCCACACCTTGGCTTCTGCCAGCCTCCGTGACCCTTGTGAGAACCGAACAAGGTTTGCAGGACATCAAAGAGATTCCCTTCAGCAACTGCACTTTCAAAGAGGGCATTTTTTTCCAGCACAGCTATCAGCACCCAAACCAGTTTGAAGAGAGCCATGTTTTATGAAATATTGTCACTGTTTCTGTATTGTTCATGTCTGAGCCTGTCTTTTGTGGGCGTGCATGCCTCAAATGAACACTGCAGGCCACTGAAAATGTCACCTACAGATTAATCTGGCTCACTCCAGGCTTCTGGAAAAATAAATGAGGGTGATCAATAGATATCCTGTGGCGTGCCCATCACTGCACATGGCTCCTGTAGCATCCTCACTGGGAACAGCTTCCCTCCCCAAGGGACTCTGTCAGTAAAGGCAGACAATTGCCATGGGGCCCTGGGCAAGGAATGCTGAGAAACTGGGTCATGCAGGCAGGGAAGAGTGGCCAAAGGGCTGATAGTTGCTCAGTAGGGTCACCTTATTTATTCCAGGTAGCACAGCCCATGTCAGTCCCATTGACCCCATTGCCTCAGGACCAACTCTATCCAAGAGCAAGTGTGTTTCAGGAGTTGCTCTGGTGTCTTAATTGCTTGTCCTACTTTAGAGATTTTGAGATGGCTAGAAGGAGCCCAGCGGAAATAGGGTCCATGCTGGGGCAGTGTCTGCTCTGTCCTGATTTACATGAAGAACTAACTATCTTCAAACCTTGGGTGGAAATCATCTCAAAAATTTCAGCTGTGACCTTCTCTCCTATGGCTGGATCCCTCTGCTGCTGCCAGCAGATGCAAGAACCTGGTCTACAGTTACCTGAAATTTTATTTGTTTAAAAACCCCAACAGTTTCTTAACAAGGCATCATTTCATTCAGCACATATGTTAAGCCACCACTGGGCCGATGGATGGACAGAGCTTGATTAGAAAGTAGCAAACCAGTGGGGCAGAGTAAGGCAGAAAATACAGAATAACCCCCCCCGACCCTACGTGGCAACTGCAAGGGTGCCTCTGTGAGAGGAAAAGGCTGAGCTCATCCTAACCCAAGATCAACTATCAGGTCTCTGCCTGCTGCTGGGTCAGCACAGAGAAGGAGGGACATTTCCCAGCCTTTCTCCCAGTGCCTCCTTCCCAAGGGCCCATGGAGCACAGCTCCTTTTAAAGCAATTGGATTTTACATGATTATGGCACAAAGAAACATCAGCTCATTTTAAAGGCAACTCCTTTAGTACTGTTCAGCTGCTTATGCTGAGTGAAACTTTTAAATGTCTTATAATACACATGACAAGTAGTTTTGTATCACTGTTTTCTACTTAACAAGTTAATAACGTGCCAACCCAAATCCTTCAGTTACTAATGCCACCGGTGGGACTCATTAACCAACGTGAGTACGTATTTAAGGGAATACTAATATTCACAATGTACATTTTTATATTCATGTTGTCATTCTTGAAACCGCAGCTCAGTTCATGTATTCTGTTGAAACATTTGTTTGCAGAGGATTTCTCTCTCCCTTTTCCTCTAAACATATACACTATCACTGGGGTATCATTCTGGTGAATGATATTAATGACAGCCTGTCATCATGGAAAGCTATTTCTAGCTGTCAATTAAAGGGTGTTTTGAAAGAAAGCAGCTCATTCAAACCCCGTGGGAGCAAGTGTGTCTCATTGTTTGACAGTGACCCCCTTGATGAATTTGGGAGCAACAGCAGCTCTGTGGGGCTATGAGCTTTGCAGATGCAGCGCAGGGCTCTTGGGTGACAATGACAGGAGATTTTAAAGGTGCTGATGTCCTTAGCAAAGAAAAGGCAAACGGGTATTTCAGATGATAAAAGCAATCCACATTGCGGAGTATAGGTCAGGAAAGGAGTCCCAGGGATACTGAGCCATTCTCCTCCATCTTGTAATATAATTTCCTCTCCAACATCCCAATTTATCAACCTCCATCTTCAAATATGTTTCTTTACCTGTCCATGCTAACCCAAGGCTTCTTCAGCTTTTCTCTACTTGACAGATGGAAAAACTTCTTATTCCCAGATAAAATGTATTTATAGCTAGTTTAATTTGTTCTGGAAAAATGATCCTTTGATTTAACTTGTTGGTTTCTTTGCCTCTCCTGGTGTATTTATAGGCAGCTCTCAGATCCCAATCATTTTTGCCATCTTTGCTTTGGTGGCCTAAACAAGCCATTTTTTCTTGTGTCTCCTTACCACCTTATCTTTCCATTTCCCACTCCATCTTAGTAGACCTCCTCTGCACCTGCTTCAGTTTCAATTAAATTTTCTTGAGTATGAATGCCCAGACTGGTATGTGGTATTCCTGAGCTGGGCTCCAAGGCCTCGTACAATATATGTCACTTGACCCTATAAATATCACTCATATAAACATGCTTGATTTCTACATTTCCCCCCTCAACAGGGTGGTCCGCTCTCAGGGCTTTCTTGTTCCTTTTATTTTCCTAAGCACTCCTTGCACAGTAATAAAAATGTACAGACTCAGTGGGGATCTGTTTTAACTTCAAATGTGCTGATTCAGTTCAAAAACCATTAATTCAGCCAGAATCAGGGCCATGGGGTGGAAATCCTTTTCCAGTTAAAACAGAGGTGAGAGGGACAGCCCTTGGCAGGCTAGGAAATAAAGTGCATTAGAAAAACATTGCAGGACATCAGAAAGTGGCTATTGACTGGGCTGTGTTAACAGAGGACAAGGGAGCCTTGGACATTTCACATCAGGATGGGATGTCTCCATAGGAGATCTGCTTGGATTTGAGCAAACCTCTAGGGTTTGATGCATGGGAGCATTTTATTTCTCTAGTCTGTGCTTTGCTGAGTTGGACAAAATGGTCCCTGCTGGACCTCATATTGACTGAGCACACAAAGCTAGTCAGACAGGCTGGTCCTGTCTCCAAAAAATCCCACTTCAATGAAGAGTGCAGGAGGATGCAGTGAAATGCAAAACAAACAAACAACTGTGTTGCTCAGGCTGCATATCAGTGCTCTTCCCTTTTTTGTGGGTCCCAGTGAATCCAGCTTCTGCCCCTCCCTCCCACTTTGCTGGTGGGATGAGCAGAAAAACTACCTACATGTGTCAGGAAGGCATCAGCACCAAAACACAAAATAAAATGACCCCTCAGCAAAGGATTTCCCCAAGATATTTGACCAAAGGAAAACATGGGCTGAACATCAGGAGAAACTTCCTGAGGCTATGATGCATTAAACTGTGGGATCACCTTCCGAGAGGAGCGGTGGGAACCATGAAACCAGCCACTTACAGCACTGTAAAATGTCCCATTGGTGCCAACGTGATTTTGGTTCAAGGGAGCTGCACTGAATCATCTACCATGCCTTTTCCAACTCTTGATCCTAAAAATCAGACCCAAGAAGTACAAAGAAAGAAGGGCAAACAGTGATGTCAATTTTGTAAAGAAATACAAGTTTTGCTACATTATTGTATGTCATAAAACCCTTGTGCTTGCACTGTATACTTAATCTTGATATTCCAATGCCATCCACAAAGAAATTCAGGCTTAACCCTGGTAAAAAATATTGTGCAATTGGGTGCAGTTTATTCTTTATATTTTAATAGCTATAGCAAAACTCCATTGCTAACTAGTAAAAAAAAAAGAAGAAAAAAAAGAAAAAATTGAATGTGTTTTACAGCTATGTCGTCATGGGAAAGCCGTATTTCAAAGTGAGGGCATCAACAGCGGTGAAATGGGACATTTTGAAACATTTTAAACATTTTTAATGGGACGTTAAAAAAAAACACTTCACCAAAATCTCTTTGCCAGTATTTTAGCTAATAGGGTTACAGTGTATAAAGGAAGGGTTCTGACGCCTGCACAGGCCACCCAATACTGAGCCGCTGCTCAAGTGTCTTGAACTCTAAGTGTAAATGGAAAAAACATCTAAAATTAAGCATTTCTCCTGGAGAAACACATTGCTGATAAAGCAAATCTTCCCATAGGACAAGCACACCTGCTGGAAGGTAGAGAGACATTTTTATGTGTGGGATTTTAACCTGAGATAAAATACTTTCCACGGGCAGTCATATGGGAGACAGCTGGCCAAAAATAATAACAGAGGAATTTGTGTCCCTTGGGAAATTCTGAGGTTTCAAAAAATAAGACTTTTGACCTACGTTGGGACAAAAAGTTTTGTGCTCGGATTTTTTTTGTTGTTAATGATACATTCCCAAATAAAAATAGTGTATTTCTTTTCACTTTACCACTTTGACATTTCTTTTGTTTTATTATTACATCCTTCTAGAAGTCCAAACCATCCATTACACCACACTGTTTCCTTTCCTCATACTGTACATTACATCGACAGGCATAATCCCCACCCTCTTTTAAGATTCCTATTAAACCAGCTAAATGTCTTTGTGAAACTGAATATCAGGAACAACAAGGATCCCTGCCCTAAGCTGGGGCAACAATGGGTTTTGACAATTATTTTTCAAATATGCCTTTCAAAGATGGACATAAGAGACTAGAGCAGGGGAAGAAATGCCTGGCCCAGTCTGAACAACCCCAGGGAACATGATTTTTCCTGAAAAATCTGATCTAGCTTTTGGTCTGATGGATGCCAGGCAAAGGGTCTGGCACAAGCCTGTCATCACTGATGGTTTGATTTTTGCTGTGGGCAGGGAAGCAAAACTTCACAAAGGAAAAATACTTTACCCAGAGAGCACCTGGTTTCCCCCCAGCTCAGGAGATTCCATGTTTGAGGCCAAGTGCTTGGACCAAATGGGGTATAAACATATAAGAGGAATAAAACAATACTGTCAGAAAGAGATGGAGGAAAAAAACCAAAGAGCAAAACCCACATATGAATATTTTTAATAATGTCTCACCAAAAGCTTGGATAATGTTGATACATCCTAGTAAATGCTCCCAGTTACTCCAATCATTGTTTTCTGGTAGAAAACTGGTCTGTTGGAAAAAAAAAAAAATTACTTACTCTGCTATGAAATCTCTTAGGTTCACTGTTTATTTGAACTCAGTTGTGATTCTTTGTGCTACGGAAAACTTCCTGGACCCAACATTCCTCTAATCTGCCCCATCGAAACGAAATAATTACTTGGATAGTTCTAGCCCCTGCTGCTCCAAGTGTCCAGAGGCCAAGTCTTTGAAGTAGTTCCTAAACTCCTGACCAGAGCAACTCCTTTTACCAAACTTAAGTCTCGCCTTTATCTCCAGAAACACTCACCTCCAATGGACAGCTAAAATCACCAGAGGGAGGGGAGTAGGGGGCTGCTGCCTGGTCTGGGAGTCAGACCCTTGCTCTCACGTACCTTCTGCCTACACTGCTTTAACTTCCCCACTATCTCCCCTTCTGTTTATTCTATTTTCTGCCTCTTTGTCTTTCCTCTCCAGTGTTTGGAGACCCTCTTTCCTTTTCCAGCCTCTCTCTTCCTCCCATCATTTCCCCTAGCTCACTCCTTCCTTCCTTTCTTTCTTCTTTCCTTCCTTCTCAGCACTCTCCCTGGAGTTTCTATTCTCTCTTCTCTCCTCCCTCTCTTCCACCAGGACTTCCCCTAATGCTGCAGGAGGTACCTAGTCTGCCACGGGTAGAGAGGAGAAGGACATGCCATGTCCAGAAAAATCTGAGACACAGATATCCCACTTGCCAGAGGACCAGTTGCAGATCCTGCTTCTCCTGCTTCTTTCAGTCCACAGGTACTAGCTGTGTGGAATGTCACATAGGAGCAGGAACACCTAAGGGGTCCTGGGAGAGACAGCACAGAGTTCAAAAGCTGGCGACCTTGACCTCTGTACTTGCAATTGTCCTTTGAAACCCAAGAGAAAGAGCCTGTTAAAGTGAGTGGTGCATCCTCCCCCAGCCTCCTCCTTTGTTACAGCCCTGAAAGTAACTGAGCTTGAAAATACCAAAATTCTTTTCCCCCACCAAAATTCTCACTCACATTGGCTGCCATCAGAAAGCACAGCTGAGACCACTGAAATTCATCACACCTGTGACCTACACTGGATGGGAGGGAAAGCTCCTCCAGCTGAAGAGGCCTGTGTAGTAATGTGCTACCTTATCTCTAGTGCCACTGACTTCAGTCTATTTAATTTTCCCTTTGATTTTAATATAGATTTATTGAAAACAACAGTTATCAAAACAAACTGCACTGGCAAATTGGTGTTCGTCTGTAGCTGTACAAGCACCTATAAAGCTGCCAGTGAATGAAATAAATGGTGCTATATGGGAGGTCAGTTATTGCAATTGAAGTTCCCCAAGGATTTGCACTGGGCAGTTTAATATTTTTCTTATTACCCTCTTTTCTTTTCTACTATTTATGCCTCTCTGTTTAAATTTAAAGCATACAGCCATCTGCCAAGGCAAGCATCTCTGATAAAATCATCTCTGCTAAACCTTTTCATGAGTGGGCTTCCCTCAGAGTACCAGCAAATACTGTTGTGTCCCACTTAAAATGTAGGCAAATGGAGACAGGGAAGTGAATTTTTCCAAGGTTTTACCAGCTAGGCCAGCTCTTTTTTTCCCCCTGCTTTTGAAAGGGTTTGTCCTTACCTCATGCTCCTTGTAAAAACCCTACTGATTAAAGCCCTGCTTCTTGCCATGTTATTTAACCTGCATTTAAATTCTATGGCTGTATCCCACCTTACACAAATCACACCTGGTATCTGTGGGCTCCTCCCTACACACGTTTCTAAAAAAATCAAATCCAATCATAGTCTAAACCTGCTCATGAGAAGAGATAAAAGGGTTTCTGTACTGATCTCCACATCAGGAGAACACAAATCAAATAACATAACTGTCAAATGAGGAGACGAGGTGTTTAAATGCCTATAGAAACAGGAACTCTAATTACAGAAACATCTATAATGTAACTAATATTATTTACATTAGAGCAATGCTAATCCAGATGAGGGTTAATGTCCCTGCTCCTAAAACATTACAGTTTAAATAGACACGAGACTGTGAGAGGATGGAAAGAGCATCAGCATGCTCATCCCTGCTTGAAGATCAGGGTTGGAGGCAAACTCCTCCCGATAGAAGAGGATGAAAGTGAGCCAAAATGTGCAATAATGAAGATAAGTTTAGTTGCAGCCAGAGAGAGCAAGCGACTTGTTCAGCCTCACACAAGCTGCCTGGGGGGGTGGCAGAAAATGAATAGAAACCATGGATGGCTTATATGAGTCTCTTACTCACAACAACATTACTTGGCAGTGGGCAGTGCTTGGATCTCACCGAGTCTTGCACTGTGCCCTGCAAACATCCAGTTCACTGGAAATGAGCTCCTACTGCCACTTCTTGAAGCCAGGCTGTGGGGTTTTAGACCAGGCTGCTGCAGGTGGACCTTTTCCTTCAAGTGAGAGGCATAAGCCATCATTTTGGGGGCTCCAGGGAACAAGGCATCTTGCTTTGGTTGACAGAGAAAGTGTCGAGCTGATGGAGAGCAATAAAACTACTCCATCCCCCAGACTGATTCACTGGTCAGCCCGTCAACATGCAGACAACCCACCACATGCTCAGAATTGAACCTTCAGGCCTTAAAGTCTACACCCTGGAGGAACTCACTCAGCTTCTCCGGGTCAAAATCCTCCTACTCTTTATCAGGCTCGACCAACTGGGTACAAAACATGCAAGTGCTTTGTCCTTTACCCACTGTGGTGCCCAGCTCTGGCAGCTGTTTCCCAACTTCACAGAGTGCTAATGAGAGGACATACTTTCCTCCTCCTCCATCCTGCCCCTTCCCAGTCTCTTCTCAGTGCAAAAGCTCAACATTCAACACTTGCAACTATCAGCAGTTTAGAGACCACTTGTGGTCCTTCCTGTCTGTCCCAAGATACCCCACTACAACCTGGGGTTAGAAATGACCTGTTTAGACCATATTCCATTCGATGTGAATTGCTGAAGTGAGATAGAAAGAGCAAGTATGACCTTCTCTAGATAAAGCTGTTGCAATATTAAATGTAGCCCTGATCTCTTAAGGGATCTGAAACATTTCTCATCCCCTTCAGAAACTTCCTGTAAGAATAACAGTCCCACACACCTAAAATGAGACAAAAATCTTCTGCACTTGGAGGGAAAGGATTCACATAATTTGGCACTGGACCCAGCAGGTTTCCCAAGGTTCTGGTAATAGTTCAGCACAAAAGGGAAAGCTAGCAGGTGAGAAACAGAGCATTAACAAGTCTGAATGACACATGCAGCCAGATTGTCTGCTTTGCTGACAATTGATGCCATCCCTATTACTGGAAGAATGCTGTGAGCATGCTTCCCTAGTGCTCAGTAGCTTAATGCTATGGATAGCCAGTGTTTCTTGTCATGCCTTACAGCTTCTCTGAGCTGGTGTAAAAAGGCTTGCTGTCCCCATGCCCAAGTTTACTGGTGGAGGCAGTCAATGCACAGCCAGAATGTGCCTCTCCAAGCATCTCATATGCTTTGGGATTCTGCAGAGTAGCAACTGTATTATTAACACTCCTCTGACACAGCTAGAGATACTGTCTTCTAGAGAAGCTCACTGTTATGTGTCACTGCTGAGCATCTAAATTCCGGACAAGGGAGAGAGAATCCCACAAACAAGACCTTCTGAACCTGCACAAGGGGAGTGCAAGGATTTCCACAGATGCTCCTCTAAATAGGACCACTAGGAGTCCACGGCTGAGGTATTTAAATTAGACAATTTATTCTTACCATCTCAGGGAAGAGTTAGTGGGAAGACTGGGGACAGCAGCCACCGGACAGTAGATTTTGCAGTTTAGGACAGCAGCCTTGGGGCAGGCAGTGGATGGCTGAAG
Source organism: Corvus hawaiiensis (assembly GCF_020740725.1). Classification (NCBI taxonomy): domain Eukaryota; kingdom Metazoa; phylum Chordata; class Aves; order Passeriformes; family Corvidae; genus Corvus; species Corvus hawaiiensis. Next base: position 23,200,320 of record NC_063221.1, read on the forward strand.
GAGTGGATCCAGGCAGGCAGGGACTGCAAGTAAGGATCTGCTACAGAAGCAGTTGACAAACAGAGTGCTAGAGCACTCCCCTTGTTTCTGATGATATTCCCTCTTCACTCTCGCTCTCAGTTTCTTTTCCTTTCACTCCTGAAATGTCTCCTAAGGAAAGACACACAATTTGCCTCTCCTGGCAGAGGAGATACGACACAAGCGTGTGGTTCCACATCTTTACATCCCTCTTACATCCTCCACCTACAGTCAGAAGTACCCTGTAGCTGTGGTGGGTAGGCAGAGCAGAGATGGCAGGGAGAGGAAAGAACAAGAAGAATTGGAGGCTGAGGCAGAGCATCACTGTGAATCACTGCAATTTCCTCTGATCCTGTTTTATCATTGGGGGTGGGAATGTAAAAGATGCAGAACCCGTGTGAACAAGGTCAAATTAAATCACATTTCTAGGCTGGGGAAATTACTTTTGCCTGCAGCAAGAGAGGTGCACAACACGAATGAAGAAGGGGAGGTTCATGCCACCAGGCATGCTGTATCCAGCTATTGCAAGACAGAAGGAATTTATAATTAGCCCACTGAAATATATCCCTGCAGGATTTCAGTGGAGGGGGGAATCACACCAATAGAATGTGTAACAGAAAGACCAACTGAGATCTGATTCCAAACCTTGTGGGAGACAGCTCACCCTTATCTCAATGAACATGTGTTTCTGTCTCATGAGATGACATTACTCAACAGGGTCAACTACCCACACGCTCTGAAGACATAAGAGAGAGACACTGAACATCTCCAGGACAATTAAAACCTGACAGCTTCAAGAGCATCACCGGGAGAAAGACCCAGATGCTACTGAAGTTCGAGATTTCCTACAAGAGCACACAAATTGTCAGGTCTGTTTAACACCTCTTGGTCAAACCTTATGTCTGTCTCTCACTGTCACAGCCTGTGGAGGGAGAAGAGTGCTGTGCATGGGTGGCTTGATGAACTGATGGAAGGATGGATGGAAAGGAGTCTCCTGAAAACCAGCCTAGAACACAGGACAGGAAGAAGTGACCTTTCACATAGTTCACATACAACAGGGAGAAATTAATACATGCAGCCTCAGTGGATATACATGATGCATTGCAGGCACCTGGGAATTTGTGCATTTGCCTTAACCAACTCACTGTCTCACTGCTAACAAAGGAAAGTGGCTGACATGGTGAGTGCAAGTGATAGCTCTCAGCTGTGAGATGCTCAATTTGGGGTGCTGTCACCACATTTTTGAATTTTGAGTAGAGTCAAAAATGAAGAAGTGTGGAGATGGACCAGACCTAGAGCTCAGCTAATCCGTGTCTTGCCTCTGGTGCCAGAAGGCACAGCAGGCATGCAAGCGAAAACTACACTGCAGGGCCAGACATTCCCTGTACCAGTTTCCTCTTCAAGCCAGCTACTGGTCCAACCTGTACAGTAAGGGCTTATGCCTCTTCCAAGTTTTATTGATGTTATTTGCTCTTAAAATTCAAGCTATTCTTGTTATCTGAATAATTATCTGAATTACAGTAAATTCTACCTTATAGATCCTATGGAGGGGTTGAGGTCTACAGGAAAACTGCAGAAGCAATGAGATGTTGTTGCAGTGGGGATACTGCAACATACATATACCAAACCAGGAGTCCCGTGGAAAGGAAATATATATGGATGGATTCTTGATAGCTGTTTCAGAGAGATGTTTATTTCTCCAGTCGCATGGCCGGAACTCTGCCAAGGAACTGTTCCAGTCACGGGACCAAGGGTCCTTCTGCCCGCGCAGGGAACACAAACCAACCAATGGGGAATGAGGCTGAGCAGGGGCAGGGAAACCTCGTGTCTCCCCTCAGGGCCCCTCTCCCAGGGCCACACAGCGGGGAGAGGAGACCCCAACAAGATGTTCCTCCAACAATCAAGGCAGGAATCTGAAGGGTTGTGATATGTGGGGCACTGGGACTGTGTGATGGGATATGAGGCATTTGAACTGGATGGCAGAAAAGGCTAGCTCAAGATAAAGCTGGGCCAAGATAAAGAAATTTTGAGTGTATCAGTTTCTGAACAGGCTTGTGTCTGACAGAAAGCTGGCTTGTTGCACGTATTTGCCTGCTTTAAATAATTTACTGCTAGAGTAATGTGAGCTGGATTAAAGGACAAGAGAGGGGCGAGAAAACGGAATGGGAAATGCATGTGAGAAGTGACTTGTGAGAAAGACTGGTAGAAAGAAGACAGGTATTTCTCAGAGGAAGATGGGCAATTTCCTGGGAGGGGAATAGCCAGGCACCAAGTCCTGGAATTCAGCAGCAGTTTATTTCTGTATGAAATAAAAAAAAAATTCCAAAATTTTAAGAAGAGGTTGTGAAAATGGGCGCTGAAGCCAGGTTTGGTGACTGAGGTAAGGAACAGCTGAAGCTCTCAAGCATGTCAGCCTGTCGGAAAGGGAAGGGAGGATCCTGAGGAGTGATGCTCAGTTGGGTCTGTAGCAGCACCCTTCCTACTGCAAGTACCCTGACAGTGCTTCAGAGCTGAACTCTCAACTGGGGCACCACGTTCTGGGGCAGGGCAGGAGGCAGGTTAGTCAGGCTGGGTACTCATGGGCAGTGTGGCAGCCATAGGGATGGGCTTTCCTCGTGCCGTGTCTCTGTTGGGGCCACACTGCTGTGGGACCAGGATAGGGGAGGGAGTTTCAGTATGGAAGTCCCAGGCCTGACCCAAATCCCCAGGGAGGGACTGGTTAGACAGAAATTCCTGCTCCCCTGCCCTGCCACAGGAGGGGTTTGCTTCACTGGAGAGGAGGCTTTGCACAGAGTGTTCTGCACAGCACAGAGTGGATGGAGAGGGAAAAAGATGTTTTGCTCTGCTCTCTTCTGAACAGAGACTGGTTTGTATTTCAGCCTGGATTTTCCTCCCTTCAGATTTAATCTCCAACTCCTATTAGACAGATCAGTCTAGAGAAAGCAAGTATTTATTTATTTGGTTATTATTATTTTTTCTAGGGAGGAATACCATCTCGTTGGCATGACAACGGTGCTGTGGGCCACCATAAACACTGGATCATTAGCACCAATGCATTGGGCCATTATGTAGGCTTGGCCATCAGCACGGCTAAGGTGCATGAGTTTATGGTGCAATCCCATTCATGTGACAGCATGGGAATTATCAAAGCAGTCACAGTAGTGAGCACTACAGCTGATGCTGAGGTCCAGCCTTATACAGGATTACTTACTGCATTGGCAGAAAGCATTTTTCCTTTGAAAGAAGGCAGACACAAAAGCATAGGCTTGTCTGAAGTCACCCATGGTGTGTGAGCTGCCGCATATCTAATGCGGCTCCTGCGATGGACCACAACCACCATAATACTCAGCACTTTAAACTCCTAAACAACATCCTTGTGTGGTATGCAGTATCATGAGAAAGTACACATGCATGTAAGACACGAGTGTATTTTCTCCTAAGAACAGGCAGTTCCCACCACTACAGATGTGAGCATGGCCCTGAATTACATGCACAGTCTGTATGTTCTTGGGAAAGAGCAACTTGTCTTCCTTTTTACTGTAAAGCCCCATTTTAGCTTATATATCTGTAGCATATATTAATAACAATCATGCTGCACTTGGCTGCTGCAAACTCTGACTGATGAGAGCAGCCCTAACTCACACAAGTTTCCAATTGATTTTATCTCATGTTAAGCTCTAACTAATCACACCAGAGAGCTGCCTTAAAAGCTCACTAGACCTGTCCTGCTCAGGTTTGCTTGCCTGGCTAAAAGGGGAGGTGGGTATTGTTTCCCATCCTCTGCTGAATTGGGCTTCCCCACTGAACTGGGAAGAGAGGAGGAGGAGCCTGGAGCCATACGTCCAGGCTGTGGAGGTAGTGCTCCCCTGTCCCAGGCTCTGCAGCTTGTTTGGGCCCCAAAAATAAGCACAACGTTTTCCCTGTGGTACAGTCACAGCAAACACAACTAAATAAGAAGATCAAAGTGTTGCTCACCCCGTGCACTTTCCATGGGCCAAAGCAGGAGCCACCACTCTGAGCTGCTCTCGGACATGGCTCCAGCTTCCCCTGGCTTCTGTGGCACAGTTCAATAGCTCTGCCTTAGTTTTGCTTGATCCCATTAATGACAAAAATGACAAACACATATGCGTTGCCTTTATAGCTATTTCACGCTTTGACATGATCCTGGGCAAGTTACCTATGCTGTCAGCATGATGGATAGTGCACAGAAGGGGGGTTGGACAGGTGTAGCTCTTCTCACAGGGAAATATTTTTCCACACCATTAGCCTGTGGAACTCCTAGCAACAGGATATTGCTCAGAGAGGGATTCAAAAAAGCCCTGAAAAAAGAGTGGATGCTTGTACAGAAAACAAGTGTCCAGTGCTGTAATCAAATTTTAGAAACAATTGATAGGAAAGGGTGTTGCTGCATGCATGTGCTTAAATCACACACTGTGGCTACCAGAGTTTTGGAGAGAACTTTCCTCAGGAGCACATGGGCTCTGGACATCTTACCTGTGTCAGGCTTCAGCTGTAGAAATGATAATGTGGTTGATGTTCACATAAGAGCAGTGCTCCTAAAACAGTTGATATAGTTACTTGTATAACATCTGCCGTCCAGTCTACAACCTCCCTTTTGGTGCAGGACTTTTCCAAGGGGAACGTCGTATCGGAAATGGTACTGCAGGACAATGATTTATAAAGAACATTTGTTTGCAAAATCCCAGGCATGGTCTCCACTCTGCTGTAGAGATTTGGTGATGAGCAAGGCTTAAAATTACAGTGGCATCTTGCAACGTGTTATGAAAAGCAAAACCAAGAGGTTCTCCTGTGTTAGCAGACTTTGGAAGAGATCTAGGTGATGGTGATGATAGCGATGCTGATAGTGACAACAACGACGATGATGATGATGATGAACAAGAAGAAAATGAGTTTATCTGTCAGCCATAGAAAATTTTTGTAGGCTGAAGAAAATTTTCTTAGTACTAGTTGTATGAGTCAACAAGTCATTTAAAGGACTTTTTTCTCATTCTGGGAAGACTAGTCACCGAGAGCGTGCCAGCTCTAAATTTCAAATTTCTGGCAGATAGTATGATTTCAGCCCTGCCTCTGCCAAATTCTTCTTCTGAAGAGAGAGGGGTCTGGCAGAGGGCAGCCACAGATGGCTCAGAAGATGGAGATCCCATGTTATCTCTCCTGAGCTCTGGGACAATCCTTACACCAACCACTAGAGTAAAGCCCAGATCAGCTGCTAAAACCAGAATAATACTCCCAAACTCATAAGTCAACCTTCCTCTCAGATGTCCTTGCTAATAGCATCAGAGTGAGACATGACTAACTGCAGAGCCTCCAAGCTCCTGTTCTCCTGGAATGTAGCCACCAGCTTAGGGATGCTTAAACCAGGGTCACAGCTCTGACAAAACCAGGGGATAAAATCATTTGGACAGCAGGGACTTCTGGCACTGGCAGCCTTGCCCAGCACCCCCTTCCCGGAGTGGCCGCTGTCGCAGCGGCGAGGGCAGGGTGGCGGTGGCACGCAGCTGAGACACGCTGGCTATAGCCAGCAGAGGGCATGGACATTACACACGGCAGCCAGCCACCCACACCCCGCTGGGAGCGACTGCCGCCTCCGAGACTAATTGCGAGAAAAAGTTCATTTTTAATTAGTTAAGTAATTCGTTTGCCATCTTCCCCTCCTCCACCCATACTGCAGATGATGGGATGCAAGGAACGGTCTGGGTCTAGCTATGGGTGGTGATGGTGCCAGTGACTTCAGGACGTAGGTCCATAACTGGAGAATTTCACCACTTCTTTGGGGTGTCACTTTTTGGAGGACCGAATAGGGCAGCTCCCAACAAATGCACCGCCCTCTCATAGGATCCCAATGTGCTGCAGGTACACACGTGACACAGTCTGCCCCTTGCTTTCTGCCATTGCTGCTACAGTTTATCACATTTCTCAATCTTATTTTATACAATAGCAACTAGAGGACATAATGATGAGTGAGGGGATGTCTTGTTTTAAGAATGTACATTGGTACTGTAAGAATACAGCAGACTTCCAGTCAAGGCACTGTTCATGGTGGAATTTACATCTACACTTGACTTTATGTATTATTAGTAATCCTATTGAAATCTGTATGCATAAAGTTAAGTGCATCCAATCAACCCTGTAGGTTCAGGATTGTATATATTAATTTAGACTTCAGTATTTAGAACAGCATTTGCAACGGGAAGGGACAGCACTGTGATAGCCTGTAACAATCTCAAATTCTGCTTTAGTATTAAGTTAAAAAAAACCCCACAACTGGAGGTGTCCCCTATTACTCTTAGAGATGAGCAATACACACAAAGTTAAATCAGATGTTCAAAGTTATTTTGAGGCCCAAATAATCAGTGTAGCATATATATTTCAGTGGAAAATTTTCCTATGGGCCTCTGTGCATATCACAGCTCCATAGTGGTGCAGGAGTCCATGTTTATGGATCCATTTTCAGGATCAAAATCCTCATTAGTAATACAGATTAATGGTAATTACAAATATAAATAACTTGACTGTATCTTCTTATTTTCCTCTGAAGACATTGCTCACAGAAGCTAGCTAAATGCCAGATTTGTTCCCTGAATCCAAGCTGTATTAAGTTTGTGTGTGATGATGCAGTAACATAAAGTTAAATAAAGCTGCCTTTTTTTTCAAGCCTCAAAACACAGAGCTTGGTTCTCAGCTAGCATAAATTGGACACTGGTGCAGAAGTCAGATCCCTTTTTCCATACTAAGAAATTGAAAGACTAAAAAAAAAAAAATTGCTTTTTGGCTAAGAACAAAAGAAAGAAGTTTAAATCTGAGAGATCATTTTTCATGATGTTGTAAGTACTGAAAATACAGCTTTATAATAAGAGCACTTTTTTCCCCTGGAATTCTGTAATTTTGATGGTGAAGCTGTAGCACAAGCTGGGTTGTGACTGAATGTTTTCCTCAGGATCCCTGGGAGATAAGGGATGGTTTTTAATGTGGCTTCCTGAAGTGTGTCAAACTCTGATGTTATTTAAAATGTGGCTCATCTACACTACCCTGTGGAATATTTACTGAAGTCCTGAACTGTTGATGCTTTTGGTGAGGAGCATGCTGCAGGATGGAAATGTGTGTGGTGCCAACTAATTCAGAGTCCCCACACAAAATGGCAGGACTCAGGTGTTGAGACATGTCTCTATGCACAGCCTGTGGGGCAGCTGTTTCCAAAGAGGTGTTTGAAATGACCAACACAAAAAAATTATAACTTTGGTTAATCAGAGGGTAACTACAAGGTGTTACTGATGAGCAAAATACATGCACAATTATGTTTGCTCAAATCTGTGAGAGATTTTTACCTGGACTATCCAAATGCCAGTTTTTACACAAAGCAGAAAAGGAGTTCTGGAATCTGAGCCCACTTTTACCATTGTGCCATGGCTGATCCATGGGAGAAGGCAGTGCTTGCTGCCTGCATTCCCATTCTCCTTGCTCTTGCACACGGTGTGCAGGAAAGCAACAGTGGAGCAGATGCCTTGAAGGGAAGCAGGCTTTTTTTGGTATCATCAGCCTCTCACTGGTTGTGCTGCAGGTCAGAGCAGGGAACAGGGCTGAGCTGGTGATTATGTCAAGAACGTACACGAAGCTCCTTCACCCAGGTGCTTTCTTCCTGAGTTGAGAAGCTTGAAATGCACATTGTTTTATTTATAAAATTTAAGTGTGAAAATAAGAAAGATTATTATTATTATTATTATTTCTAACACTTCCAAAGATTTTATCATTCAAAAGTCATGCAAGCACTCTGCATAAGACCTACCTCTGAAATGCTGCAGGAAGGATGGGTGAGTTTCAGTCCAGCAAGAAGCAAACCATCACTGTCTGCACCCAGTTAAGGCCTGAGGACACGCTTCATGCTGTGCCTGTGGACAGTTTTATAGGGGCTGGTGCATTCAGTGATCCTGGAGTAACAGGTAAACTCAGCCCATATACTTCAGTCATGAGTCACTGCTTACACAAAAGTTGTTGGATGACATAAGCATGTGATCCCTCTTGCTCTCATACACAGAATATAGCCCAAGTGGTTGATGATGCTCACGGAGAGGACTTCTTTTTTCAGTGTATGTCACATAGCACAGTTGTATTTTGAGAATGCCAGTGCAGAATTAGAGAAGAGCCATAAAATGCTGCCCATTCACTATTTTTAAGAACAACCTGAAAATATTTAGTACTTGAAGAAAAAACTCAAAACATTTCACTCTTGAGCAAAACAAATAAGTCTCTTGGATCAATGTTTGGTGTACTTCACAAGAAACAATGAGACAAGTGTTTCTTTTGAGTCCCCATCTAAAACTGGCTCTTCCATTTCCTATGACTGGCAGTTTTTGTTCGGGACACTCCTAGGGCTGGCAGGGAAGTTGCCTGTGGCCGAGGTGGAGCGTGTGTGCAGAAGGGTTTGTGCAGAGCTGCAACGTGCATTCAGGAAACATTAAAATAGCAGTGTGAGTGCCGTACGTGCGTGCGTGCCGCAGTTGGGAAACACTGGGAGTGTTAAGTCCCTAATTTGCTCTCTGGCTCTGCTGAGGCTGTCCAAGGCAAGTTTGGGGATGATGCCCACCCCTGGAAATCGTGCCCATCCCATGCCAGAAGATAGCGGAGGGTGCATGAGAGAAGGCTTCGTCCCCATGGGCATCCCGAGGGGACTCGGCTGCCTCAGGGCCGGAAGGGCACGGGGCTGCCCCGGAGCGGAGAAGCTGCCGCCCAGGGGGCCCAGCAGCGTCCCGCTGCAATTCGGGAGGGAGCTGCACGGTGGAAAATGTGACCGGTGCCAGGCGGGTGGGCGAGGCCGGCACGGCGGGACTGGGAGGAGAAGCGGCGCCCTTGGGAGAGGAGCAGCCCCCGACGCCCCGTTTGGGCAACTCCGGGGGCCACGGCTGGCGGGCAGCCGGCGGGTGGGCGCCGGTCCTGGACTGCATTTCCCATACTGCCCGAGTGTCCTAATGTATGCAGTGCTCAGCCCGGCTCCGTGTGTGTGCGAGTGTATGTGTGCGTGTGTGCGCGCGTGTGTGTGCGTGTGTGTGTGCGGCGGGAGCCCCTCGGAGAGTGGAGGCTCATTCACTGATGAGAGCCGGCACTGAGAGGCAGCACTGCTCCTTCCCTCGCACCCCCGCCGCCTCCCGCGCTGCTACATGCGAGCGGCGGGCGGGCAGCGGGGCCAGCACGCCCGGGACTGCCCCGCTCCCCGCACGCCGCCAGCTCCGCGCAGCGCCCGCCGCCAGCCGCACCGTGAGTACCGGCCACCGCGCCCGCCCGGCCACACGCAAACTTTGCAGGGCAAGTTTCAACCCCCCCCTCCCCTACCTCCATCCCAGCCCCCGCGCCCTTTCCCCCTTCCTCCTTCTCCCTCCCCAGCGCCGGGGAAGCCGGGCAGCTCGGAGGCGGCGGGGAGCCGCGCCGGCCGCGGGGAGGGCCGGGTGGGTGGGGATCGGCATGGTAATGCCGAGGGGAAAGGCAGATAAAAGGGCCCCCCCCCCCCCCCCCCCCCCGCACCCTCGGAGAGCCCCGAGCTGCCTGGATCTCCCCCCCCCCGCCCCCCCGGTGGCTTTCCGAGGGGGACCGGTAGCCACCAGGGGGATCAGGTGCCGGGGACCGCCGCGGCAGCCCGGCTGGGGACCGCGCACGGCGAGGGGGAGCCCGGCCGGACCCGGAGACTGGCACAGATCCCTTGCTCCCGATAGATATCATTTTTTAAAAACTCTTTTTTTTTTCCTTTTCTTTTTTCTTCCGTATTTTTCGGTGGGGCAAGCCGGGCAGTTATTTCCTCGCTTCCCTCCGCTGCTCCCGGCGCTCGCTCTCTCCGCGGTCGCTCTGGGCAGCGACAATTTCATTTCCCAGCAGCTGCAAAACAAAAACTTTTTTTAAAGGAAACAAGCAGATCCACGCACCTACCCAGGGGTTTGTTGGTTTGGGATTTTTTTTGTTTGTGGGGTTTTTTTTCCCTTTAAAATATAAAAACTCAGTCTTTTATTTTGCAATAAAAGTATCTGGGGAAAAAAACCCCCAAACCAAACAACAAAAACCAAAACCAGCCCAAAACCAAAACAGCCGCCAGGGTCTCTGTGCGTTCAAGCAACACTGCCCAGCCAATAATTTTATTTACTCCGAAGCTTTCATTTTTGGGATCGTGCAGTCCCCGGGTGAACTTTAGTTTTAAGCCGTCCCCAAAATGCGCGATCCCCGCTCAAAGACCGATATTTTTTTTTCTGCCACTCGTTGTTAAGTCGCACTTAGCTTAATTTTGGACGCGGCTGAAGTTTATCCAACATCCTCGCCCCTCTTCGGGTCCTTCATCTCTAAAAGATTGCCGCCCTTGCCCCTGGCTGCTTCCAGGTAGGAATCAAGTGCCTGGATCTCACATGCGGTGTTGTTCTGGTTTTATTATTGCAGATAAAACAAAGGTAGAGAGGCGGTTTAAATTGGCAGCGTTATTCAACGAATGAGCTAAAATTACTCCACATGTGAATGGCGTAGCTTGGAAAGCCAGAAGAGGTGAAAGGAATTATCCCTGTTTTTGCTTTAGGTTCTTTAGAAAACTTTCTGGATCATCCAGCGATGCGATCGAGAAATTGCAGGATTTTCTTTCTTTTAAGCAACAACCCCAGCTCTAGACCAGGGAAGTCTGTAAATAGGTTGGAAGCATGGAAAATAATTCTTCACCTTCAGATCTAAATACATAAAAACCATCTGGTTGACCACAATGAAATCATTAGGAACTGTCTACTTAAAGAGTTGTATTGAATGCTTATCCTTCCACACAGGAAATGTGTATGGTAAGTGATTGTTGCAATAAATCCAAACAACTCTGGGCATCTTCGCGTTTGATGATCTTTGTAACTCGGGTTTTAAAGAGGAAGAAAAAGTGGAGGGGTGGAAAGGCGACTTAACGGGCTGTATGGAACGGGCTGGCGGTGCCCCCTCCCGTTGCCCTCCCCGGGAGTGAATAATTCCCGAGGCGGCAGGAGACGAGCCGCCCCGGCTGCGTCCCGATCGCCGCTTCCCGGCGGGACGTGCGGGGCCGGGCGGGAGCGAGCCGGACCGGGCCAAGCCGGGCCGGACCGGGCCCTCAGCCCCGGCCCCGCCAAACACCTGTTTAATGCGCTGGCGGGGAGCGCGGAGCGGTGGGGCTTGGCGGCGTCGGTAGGCTCCAGCCCGGGGCTCACCCCCGACGGATTTTATTTTATTTGGGTTCATTGAACAATCTCCTCGGGCGGGAGAGAAAAGCCGGGAGCGGGAGGGAGAGGGGGCGGCGAGCGAGTGCCAGCCCGGTTGGCCGCCCGCGGGGGGCGTGAGGGGCCGTGAGGGGCTGGTGCCCGGGGCCGGGGCGCGCCCGCCGCCCGCGCTGCCCGGCGGAGCGGGGCTTCCCCCGGAGCGACGCCGCCCGCCCGCGGTTTTCGTTCGGATTTCGCCAAGTCGGAAGCGTGGCCGGGAATCCGGGCCGGGGGCGAAGCGGCAGCAAACCCATCGGTAGGCTGTGGGTTGGGTTTTTTTCCCTTCTTTCTCTGTTTGCCTCTTCCCAAACCCTCGGCTCTTCCTACCTCCGGCAGCCGCCGCCGCGGGAGCGCCCTCCAGGCCCGGGGGCTTTTCCCCGCGTTTTTTTATTAAAAAAAAAAAAAAAAAAGTAAAAGGGTTTTAATTTTTCTTTTTTTTTTAAATTTTTTGAAGAAGAAGTTTACGGCCAAACAGAAGCGGGCGCAGTCCAGGTCCAGGGCTGGGGCCGGGACCGGGGCCGGAGCCACTCCGCCCGACCCCCGCCGCCGCCTCCTCCGCTCACCGCGCTCCTAATTTTTTTCCTTTTCCCCTTAAACCGATTTCCACAGCAGCTGTCCGGGTGTGCGGCTGCAGTTGGCATATTTCACGCCTTGGAAAAAAAAAATTAACTGTTTTTCCTTTGTATCTTAATCCAGTGATGAGAGCTCTCCTTTGTTGGCTTTCGAGCTTGCATTTGTTTTATTTATTATAAGGAAATCCAGTTTGGTTCAAATATATAATCCATTTGAGCACTTAAATCCCCAAACAGCTGGCATTATTTTGTTTTATAATCTTTGGCTTTTCTACGCAGAGCATATTTCTAAATTCCTACTTGACATTTATGGGAAAAAACTTTTTAATGTAAATGGATATTGTGACTTTTTTTCCTGGGTATTTCCTAATTTACATGCATCATCAATTTTCCTGGATTTCCTAATGTTTTAATCTTTTTTTCCTTCCCTATAGCTTGTTAATTAATTTTTTTTTCCCCAAGAAAACTTTTTTTTTCCCTGGAGGGAGAAAGACGTTAATTTGCCCCATTACTTTAATCTCTGGCATTTGGAAATGGTTGAGAGACCACAAAAATGCAACCTGTTGTAGAAACCAGAGTGGTGTGTTTTATTTATTTTAATCGATAGCAGAGAGGTGATTTAGTAATAGGAACTCTGAGTAACATTTAGTAAAAGATTTGCAGATCTGGTGGCTGTGTATGGGGTGTGCATGTGCTTGCATATGAGCGCGTTTCTTTGCAGGCTGATTAGCAAGAGGGTTTTACACTTCAAACCAGTGGTCACTGCTGTTTTCTCCACTTGGTGGGTGTTTGTGATGCCTGATAAATGCAGCTCTGTCATGGCTTCTACTTTTATCAGACTTCCCTCTTAACTAATGCAGCACAGTGCTACAACCTTTGTAAGCACAGGATTCAAAACTAAGCCATAGAGAACTGATTACTACTTGTTCCTTGGTGAGAGATTTTTTTTTTATGGTTCAGAGCTAAAGGCTCTTGCTACAATTTGCCTTGGTTGTGGTGTATTTAGCCTCGTTATTAGGAACATGCACGATTACACAGGTAATTTGTGTACACCTTAAACAGGGTAGCTCTAAAAGCCAATAACTATGCAAATAGGTAGCCATGAAAAAAATAATGCTAAAAAAATCAGAGTTAGTTTTCAGTATGTCCATCTAACCTTCATACTTGGTAGACAGTTTATGCAGCTTCCTGGATTGATCTCCACCCTCCCTCCCTCTACTCCTTGTTTAGTTAATTCAACAAAGACTTTTTGCAATCTGTTTGGAGTTTGTCTGATGCCGTGGAAAAGTAGCTGCTGATTTATTTGGTTGCTTTTCGATTTCTGTCTCTAGCCCGTCTTTTCTCCTCCTTTCAGCGGGGATGTCAGCTGTTATTACTTCCTATTGATCCCTTTGCAAAGTGAGAAGTGAACTAAAATTAATGTCAATTCCACTGCTCAGATCAATAGCTGGAGTTATTTTAATCTGGATTTGCGCGAGGTGCTAAATTAAAAAAAATCAGCATAGAGGCAGAAAAGTAGCAGCTCCTCACTCCACCTGTGCCCACTGCCTTCCCAGCACCCAAATGTTCCCTCCAGCTGATTACCCTGCAATCCATATTTTTTAATTAAGAAGGTCAGTTAGTTTTCTTATTTTTGGGTTCTGTATTTAAACCTATGACATTTTGACATTGGGAGTGTATTAACGATAGATTTTCATAATGACTGGTCCGCTGCAGCCTAATCTGTCCGTGTTGCTGGGGGGTGGGGAGGTGCTGGGCGAGAAGGGAGCAAGAGAGAACGAAAAAGGAAGTGGGAGCTGAAAAAAAATTAAATTTGGCTGGCTGAGATATTGTAATGTGTTGATTTATTCCCGGTGTAATGAAGTTTGCAAACGAATAAACGGCCATAGTGATTCACAGTATCCTACAGGAGTGTCAAGTGTTGCGGCCAGATTACTAATTTATGAAATACATTTAACGTAATGGTGTGAAAGCACCAGCAAAAATAGAAAAGCAGGCAGAGGTGGTTGCCTTTTTTTTTTTTCCCTGGAAATTTGTATTTTTCTGTGATTGCCCAGTTTTGCTTCCATGTTAATGATCATTTTTTTCTGAGAACAGTGGCTTATTTGCATGCATCTCTTTGAATATATAATTGTGTGTGTGTGTGTATATATATATATATTTATATTTACATGGTTATATAAGCCCCAAACAACTCTAAATTTGCTAGTGGCTGCAGTTTTCTGACCTCCAGTTTTTGATCAGCCTCATGTGAAGCAGCAGAGCAAGTGTACCCAGGACTGCAGTGCTGACCAGGCTGCCCTTGGCATCCCTCACTCTTCCTCTCCCCCTTGCTCTCTGTGGCAAGAACTCAACGAGAAAGTTATTTAAAATTTGGAAGAGAGCAAATCCGTTAATGCGAGATACATAATCTGGTAATTTAGCAATGATGTCTGTAAGGATGGGTGCCAAATGAGGAAGCAGAGAGATGATGTCCACTCATCTTCACAATTCATAACAGTCAGTGGAGCAGTGGGTACAGGATGGGAGAGAGGAAATGCTATCACTGAACTGCATTAAAGCCCCAGACTGGATTTCATACACTTTGTTAACCTAGGCTCCCTCATTCATGGAGTACAAAAGGCACTCCATTAGGGAGACACTCTTTCACTAAGTTTTATTTGAGATGTTTGACCCTCTGGATTTAAGAGGCACAATTTGTAACAGCTTTTTATTATTATATGATTTTTCTGGCCCTTTGAGCTCCAGCGGCTAGTATATTGTTTCAAAGTTATAGTCCTTGTATTTTAAGCTGGGTTGTGGGGCCTGAATGGCAGGCGGCGGAAGCTTAAAAGAAAAGGCATGAGATTGATTGGGGGAGAAAATAACAACACAAAAAGGCACTGCGAACTGGGGGAGATAGAGAAAGAAGGATTTTCCTTTCTTTCACCCTGGGAGGGGGTTGTGGCTGGGTGGGTGGCTGCAGCCAACCTGGGAGGCTCAGCAAGATGCGAGGCAGAAATTTTGTTAACATTTCCCTCTAAATGTTAATGGCACATCCAGGGCAGTTTACAAATCTACTTAAGAGTGAGTGCATTAGGAACTAAAATTACTGATCCATCCTCTCTTGTCCCCGACCCGAAAGGCAGACGCTTGCAGAGATCAGATGGCAGAAGCACCCATTATGATTTTAAGTATTGTCAGAGACGCCAGGCATTTTACTGGGGAAGTCTCTTCTCTTTTGGCTCTTGGGGACCGTGTGTGCACGCGTGGGTGTTTGTGCTATACACACGCACCCGGCCACAGCCACATTCCTACATTCCAATGGTGTGCATACATATATATGATGGTATGGAGCACTGTGTGTGCAAGTACACATCTACCCATATGTACTGTGAGAGTGAGAGAAAATACCTGTCAGTTACGTACGTCTCAAGCATCGTGTACAGTATAACTGTGTGTGCTGGCTGATTTGGGTAACTATGTACAATGGATGTTTTTATGTTGGTTATACACCCACAACCCCCAAGCAAATAGCAGGATGTGTGTACGTGGAGGCTTTCTTAAGTTTATTGCGGTTATATATATATGTGCCGCTTGCCATATAAAATTCCAGTTATAATTTGGAGTTACTATGTTAATTTTAGACTGAACATTTTTTATTAGTGCATTATTAAATCTGCATGTTATTATGTTTGGTTTGCCTTTCATCCATCTGCACTGGATGATACCCTTTAACCTGGAGGGCCAGGGCCGACTCCAGTAGTGTGTGAAGTTGTCTATTGATTTTCTTGAATGAGAACAGTGGCGCATCTCCGGCCGGTGGCTTGTAACACATGTGGCCACCCTGCTGCTGGAGCATCCCAGAGAAACGAGTGCAGAAACCTAATTGGTTGTGTTTTCTTTCCCTTTCTGTTTCCTTGCAGTGTTCGAAGGGTGATGATGCTCCAGTAATTTTCCCCACTCCATTCCTAGGCATCGCTTTGCTTTCCTTCCAGGGAAGATCATTCTGCTTGTGATCCTGCTGAGGAAAGAGACTCCGATGGACTTACACCGGGCAGCGTTCAAGATGGAGAACTCACCCTATCTCCCCAACCCACTGGCCTCCCCAGCACTGATGGTTCTCGCCTCCACTGCCGAAGCCAGCCGTGATGCTTCCATTCCCTGCCAGCAGCCAAGGCCTTTTGGGGTCCCCGTGTCAGCAGATAAGGACGTGCATATTCCCTTTACCAATGGCTCATATACTTTTGCCTCCATGTATCACCGCCAAGGCGGGGTGCCGGGAGCATTTGCAAACCGTGACTTTCCTCCATCCTTGCTTCACCTCCACCCCCAGTTTGCACCCCCCAACCTGGACTGCACCCCGATCAGTATGTTGAACCACAGCGGCGTCGGGGCTTTCCGCCCCTTTGCATCTACTGAAGACCGGGAGAGCTACCAGTCAGCTTTTACCCCGGCCAAGCGCCTGAAAAACTGCCATGACACTGACTCACCCCATCTGCGCTTCTCGGACACTGATGGGAAGGAGTACGAGTTTGGCACCCAGCTCCCCTCCAGCTCCCCTGGCTCCCTCAAAGTTGATGATACAGGGAAGAAGATCTTTGCTGTTTCTGGCCTCATTTCTGACCGTGAGACCTCATCCAGTCCCGAAGACCGAAGTGACAGATGTAAGTACCTTTGTTGACTTGGTGGCTCTTTAACTGTGCCTTGTTGAGATACTCAACAGGTGATTGTCCCGCAGTGCTGTGAGACTTACTGGAGGCAGAGGCAAAGCAGCCTTTCCTGCCTGCTGAGCTCAGCCATGCAATACCGCCTTGTTCTTCCAAAAGGACATTGACAGATTTTAAGGTGAGGTGCTCTTGAAGGAAACTCACCTTCCAGCAAACAGCTGGAGAGGCGATGTTGACCACGCAGAAAGCTGTCCGTGCACCAGTGTGAGGCTGTGGGTGCTGGTACATGTATGTATGTAAACAAGGATGCAGTTGGAATGTGTAGCCAGGAACTTCCCCAAACCTTGCAGCAAGCATGTGTCCCCTGCTTCTTCAGGTGTTTCTTTCTGACCTTTTCTTCATGCACACCATTCTTAGAGCAAATGCATTACTGACTGTCAGGATTCATGCCTCAGGTTAGGACAAAAGTTCCTTTTCTTCTGGTTAACTCAAGAATATTTTTGGCCACTGAGCTCCCTCTTTAAGACAAACACAAATTGTTCTTACAGTTCAATAAGCTGTTGCATCATGTGCTTTCTCTGAGTGTTTCCCCCATTTTGATGCCCACTGAAAGGTGATGTGCCCTTTTGCAGGCCAGCAATCGGACTAAAGGAACCCAGTCCACTTGTTCAGGGCTAACTCCCTGTTCCCCCATCACTTTGTCCCTTGTGGTGTTGCCACACGTAGGGGCAGAGCTGTCCTTCATGAAGGGCAGGCTTCTAGGTCTGCAGAGCTGGGAGGTGATCCACAATGGGGAGTGGCCTGGGGGCAACAGAGCGTGGTGCCCCAAGGAGGAGTGCTAACTTACGATCAGAGTTTTTCTGTAAGCCCAGACATGTAATCACGGAGTGAGTGGTTTGCTTTTCACATGGGCTCCTTTGTTCTACTGAATTTTATTCATAGAAAACAACTTTATTATTGTTGTTGTTATTATTACTACTTTTATTTTAAAACAAAAACCTACTGCACCGTTGCTTCCTCTCCCTTTCAGATGTGATTTTTCTTCTCCCCTTTATGATACTGAGGAGAGTAATAGAGACATTGTGGCTCTCTCTCCCCTGTCGGCGCTGCTTCCTCAGGCTGTCTCCTTGAATTAGGCACTGTGCTAACTTACCAGCGCTAAAAGACATCTGCCTAAACCCAGCGTACCTTTTCAATAAAAGTCATCATAAAATCAACCTGCCTTTTAAATTCATCGCTCTTTGGTTTTGAAATATGCTGCAAGTGTGTCTTTCATTGTCCGCTTTTGTGAGGGTAGGACAATTCCCACTGAAGGCAGGAGCCGTGTATTTCTCGCAGTACCAGTGTGATCTCTTGTGTCTCTCCCCCCTCTCCTTCTGATCCACCCCCGACTGTGCTACTTTTTGTGCCGTAAGCTCCTTTCATTGTTCAGCATCTCCTTTCTCTCCTTTTGGGTCCGGAGGGGAAGTAGCTGTAGGTGGGAGCACGTGTGGATGTGTGGAAGCTGGTAATATAATTATCCATGGGGGAGGCAGGTGAGATGGCAAGGCTTAGAGACATCTTTGTTGATGCTCTTTCCCTTATCGATATAACCTGGCTGTGAAAATGAAGCTTGCTCGAAAGAGTACTCTGAGAGATAGCAGCGGAGGAGAGAGTCCGCTGGCTAAATGAATTTAGAGCACATCAGCTGCTATGGATCTTGCTGGCAAAATCCTGTCAGATACCCCATTTAAAGAAGTAAATCTGTTAAATGAATTAGACCACATGGAGCACAGCTGCGGACAGACAGACGCATCCACATCCATTGCTGTGCTTTGCCTCTGCCAAGAGCGTGTGCCGAACGTGGTTCCTCTCCTTCGGGGAGCAGACAGGGCTTTGCACAGATGCAGGCAGGGTGACACCGGCTGCCAGCGCTGCTGCCAGTGCCGCTGCCAGTGCCATGGCAGGGGACTTGCCAGGGAAACGAAGCAGAATAAAAACTTTGCAGATAGCTTGGAAAACTTGGGCAGAAGTGGAAGGTGTTTTGTTGCATTGTTTTTGTTACCATGTTCAATCTCTTCAAGATGCTTTTCTGCACGGTAGAGCTGAGCAAATGCAACATCCCTGATACTTCATTGACATTAAAATTCTTCTGTAGCTACCGGGATGATGTACACTAAATATGTCTGTTGGCTCTGTATCATATTCCCATCACATATGGATACTGCACCATGGAAATTTCGCTCCATTAAGATGGCAAATTTATTTGGTGTGTGCATACACATGTATGGGTGTGTTTGCTGGAGGCTGAGAGCAAGTGGTGGAGCTTTTAGAGGATCCTAATGGTCGTTGATGCTGACCATCAGAAAACAGAAACTTCTGAAGTGAAAAATTCAAGAGATCACAGTTTGCAGATAGAATGGTGATCCTCTTTTGCATTAACATTTGCAGATATATTTTTGGAGTTTCTGTAGAAATGTGTCCTTTGGGAGGTTTGTTGTCTCTGAGAAGTTTTGTGGATTCCTTGTGTAACTGTTATGTATATCCCTTTGTAAAAGCTGCCTACTTGTGCTCCTTATGGAGCAGGTAGGTGGCTGTAGCTTCAAAGTAAAAATGTAATTGGGCTTTTCTACAACTGCAAGCAAAAATTGTAAAATTTTCATAGATCAGCAACACTTTACCATATCTAACAGGTGCTTTTCATGTTTGCAAAGCTTCACCATTTCGGTGGATTTTTCAGATTGCTGAAAGGGTTTGTATTACATGGAAGCTGAATTACTATGATTGCCCTGCGTAGTATTCTGTTCCACCGCACAGGAGCCTTTTTTGAATAGATCATTAAAATATTTATTTTATCTCATAGCTTAAAGGGTGATTTTCTAGAGAAAGTTTCCCCCCCCCTTTTTTTTAAATAAAATTTAATCACTGAGTTTTAATTTCCCTGAAAAATAGGTTTTTGCTTGGAAGACTTTGCAAGAAAAGAAGGATCAAAGTGAGACATTTTCACATTAAGGAGTGTTTGGAAGGTGCATGTTTAGTCCTCTGTGTCATGGGAGGAAAGTCTCAGCCTGTTTTCACCAGTGGAAGAAATTTGCAGAATTCAGTAAAATTATTTGGGATATTTGCTGGTGTATTTCAGATTAGCACCTGGTCCCATAAGAGATGTGTTTATGCAGGAGAGGTTTCTCAGCCTTTTGCATGAACCTTTCCTTACTTTTAAAGCAGGATGTTGCTTGGACCCATACCCGGCATCCCACAAAAGGACAGCATTTTTGGGGTGCTTTTGGGTGGGACTGCACTCTTTGTTAATCAGCAAATTGGGCTGAGATGTCTGCATTTAGGTTAGTTGTCTCTTGCTGTAAAATGTGAGTATTCAGGACATCCGGAGTGATGGAGTGTGCAGGGAGCGTGTGGAAAAGTGGAGTCTTTCCAGGGATAAGCAGACATACCATGCACTGGATGGGCCCATTCCCTTAGGTGCTTACTGAGAAAAATAATGCCATTTGTTAGAGTTTAGGAGCTTCTTGTAAAGCATGTGTTAAAGGCACTGGAAGACATATTTTATGGGTTTGCTTTAATAAGCGTACAATAATTGAGATTCCTAGAAGGAGTGGAAATAAATGGCATGTTCCTTTCTGCAAAAGAGATCTATAGCCCTATTTTAAAATCAGGGGGAAAAAAGAAAGATTCCTAGTTTTTTACTTCTAATAAAATCTGTCTCAGTGTCCTTCTGTACTCGGTTCCTGTGGCATTGCTTTCTCACAAAGTGACAGGCAGAGGTCAGTGCCGAAGCTGGGACCTCCTGGCAAAGAGCTGGACCTTATCAGAGCAGAGACCTCTGCCATCCCCATGGGGCTGCCCGTGCCCCCAGCCTCCCTGGAACCACAGAAGATGGTTTCCCATTACTGTCTGCTGCTTGGTCTCCATCATGTGTTGTCTGTGACTTCTTGTGGAGCACAGACCAATGTGTGAAGGTGATCCTTTGCATCCTGGTCACTGATTCAGTTTCCATCCTCTGGCCAGAGTCTGGCTCTCCAAGTCTGTTTCCCTGCTCCTGCTGGCGGCTCTTGCCCAGCTCCTGCTGTGCCCAGGGGATGAACATTTGAGTTGGGAGCAGGCTAGGATCCTTGCTCTTCCCTTGGATCTGCTGAGTGTAGTAGGAGTGATTCTATTAACATTATTTTGATTATTACTATTTTTGATAATCATATTTCACCTTGGACATAGTTTGTGCTGCAACTGGTTTCTTTACTGCAGGAGAAGTTGTGTGATGTATTCGTGAGCTCTTTGGGGTTTGTTCATTCCACTTTGGGGTTTTAAAGAGCATCTCTAGCATGCAGTTAGTTTTCCTTTTGGAACAACTGGTTTGTTATCGATGAAATGTAAATTGCACTTCAGGTGATGGACATCAGGGCTATGATGATCACAGCATGAATTCTTGAATAATGTGGTGCTTTGGAAATCAGATCGAGGGCTGTTTGTGATGTCACCCACCCGCTCAGACGTGTGTGTTGGGTTTTATGTTATGACCTGTGTAGAGAGCTGTGTGTGTCTATGTACATGTGCTGCGGGGAAGAAGGTTTATTTTTTGTGGGGGAACAATAGATTGGAGGGGGAATGCATGTGTCCACACGTCCATTGCTCACAGCTCTTCCTGCTGGGATGCACCACTTCCAAGGCTGGTAAAATTTGGGGTCTAACATGAAGTGATGCTTTGTTGCTAATGATAATCAGCCATGACCATGGGAAATTGCAAGCTTAACTCTGCTTGTGAAATAATGAAATAAATCGAGTGGAATGTTTCTTTCTGTCGTGCAGTCCCCTGCGTAATGTAGGAGTGAAGAAGCAGCAGTGGAATTTTGGAAGGGCTGGGCAGGCAGATGGGCAGTAGCAGTAGCAGGGATGATGACCATGCATCCATCCCTGTTGCTCCACCAAATACTCGCCATCCTCGTGGAGTAAAGTGTACTGCATGGAGGGAGGTCTTGGAGCACGCAGCAGTTACCTCCTTTTCCTGCTTTTCTGGCAACAACCTTCCCTCCCTCTCTGCAAGCGGTTGCCGAGACTCCTTTCCATGCTGTTCGGCTTAATTGTCTTGTCGGGATAAAGAAATGTTTGAACAGTTAAAAGTGGGGAAGGGCTGGATGGGAGCAGCCCCTGCCGGCTGTGGGGCCATCTGGCCTCCCTTGGATCTGCCGGTCTCCAGTTTGTATTTCTCTTTCTGTTATTTGGGGCTATCTGGTGCACTCAGAATACCTAATCACCATGGTGAGGGGAGGGATAGGGTTGCCTCCCCCGGCCTCCCCTTCCCATCAATTGTCATGCAGAGCCCGGCCGGGCACTGCTCCTCGCAGCCCTCATTTGCTGTCCTCGCCCGCTCTCGGCAGAAGGATGGCTTTTAATTGATCGTTTGAGGGGGAGGGCTGGGGCTGTTTTCTCCTCCAAAATGTTTCCCCGTGCAGCCGCGGCCATCCGGCCAGTCTTCACGTCATCTCTGCCATGCCAGAGATGCCTCGTGTCTTCTCTCTTCATTTCTGGACGCCCCGGGAGCTGGTGTCAGGGCTTGTAACCACTGTCCTCGGAGTGGTCAGCAACACCGAAATGTTACATTTATCCATCTCCTGCTGAAGAGATGGGCATGGATGCAGTAAATATTGATTGCTCCTCTTTGCCCTGTGTGCCTGGATGCTGGCAGGAGGGTACTTACTCTACAATTGCAGGGAAACCCCCCCACCTTGCTCGGTATTTCCCATCAAAACCACGGCCTCCCAACCACTGGCCAAACCTTGCTTTTCGAGAAGGAATGAATCACATTAAATCTTCAGCCCCATCGATCAGGCTCGACTGCTGTCAGAGGATTGCGGCAGGAGAAGTGCAGCCAGACTTGGTGGCTGCCGTGCTGTGCTGGGGATCGGGAATCCTGACCTCAGGCATGGCTTGGAGTCACGGTTTCCCGATCCCTAACGGGGGAGTAGTGATACCTCCCTCACAGCGGAGTGTGCCGCTTTGATATCTTCTGACAGAAGACACTAGGCAAGGGCAAAGTATTAGTATTATTAATATAGTACAGTTAGTAGAATATTATGAACTATTATAAATCATTACTACTAAACTACAGTTATTAAAGGAAATGACCAAAGTGCACTTCGTGAGCCAGGATCTCTGACAGTTAAAACATTGTTTTATTATTTTACTTGCTAACTTGCAAAATTCAAGAGTTAGCAACAGTTTCCTGGTTGATTGGTGGTGGTTGCGTAAGGAATTGGGAGAAGCAGGGGGGAAGGTGAACATTTCAGGAGGGAGAGAATAAGCATTAGTGCCTCTGTGATTTATTTTTCTTTCCTTGATATTTTGAAGGTCTTGAAAGAAAGAGACATACTCAGGCATGGGCCTAATCCTGCTCTGCAGGAGTGAAAGTGTTCAAGGCAACAAGGTCTTAATGTTTCTGGAATTCCCCAATGAAAAAAATAAAAGTGAAGGTGCTTGTGAATCGCTGCTGGTTGTTATTTGTTTGATATCATTTAGACAAGTCCCATTAAATGCTAGCAGCAGATTCCTTTTTTTCTCTTTGTTTGCCTTCCAAGGAGTAGAAAACAGACATAATTATATTTTACGTGAGACTGTAAGATTTCCTCTCATCTCTTTTTTCTGGCTAATATCTGCAGCTATAAAATAAATTATTTTTGTGCATACATGGTGCTAGACTGAGGTAAATAACTGTCATCTAAAATCTGTCTAACCTTAATCTGCATCAGGAGCACTATAGGGAACTGTACCCATTTGTATAATATTAAGCTTTATTTTTATTATGGATTTCTAATGCAAATTCATAGTGGGAACAAAGTTGTTTCCTTTTAATATCATATTCCAAGAAAAGCAGCCATTGATAGCAAATTGTGACAATTTTTATCCTGTGGTTCCTGTCACTGGTGGTCTTCTATCATGTCAATGTGCTTGATAGCCTGTGAATGTTTCACCTCTCTTCTTCAGGGCAGAATAGCAGATTTGGGGACTTTTGAGGACATTTTTCAGCTATGCAGAGCAATTGAAATTCTTCAGAAATAATGGATTTCTATTTTGGAAATCTAATACAGGATCGGATTCCTATACAGCATCCTCTGAAAAAGGGCATGTGCATCTTTGTAGATCTATAGATGTAAGCTGTGACTTTCTCCCCTTTCATGCAACATCGCTGTTTGCCTGCCTGGCTTTGCTGGCCTGAGTATAGAAACTCGTGGTTGTCAGACATTTGGGACAAATTCATCACCCTGAATTCAGGGGTTTTTACAACTGAATTATATTCCTGTTGTTGGTCAGGTATTGGGTATTTGCTGGCCAGATTGGCTGCTGTTCTCTGGGACTCAGCCCTCGAGTCAAGGAATGCACTGGCTGAAGAAGTACTGCTGGGTTTGGTACTATCTGTATCTGTCCATTTCTTCTTTGTTCTGTCTTTTAAAAACATGAGGGTGGTTGTGATAAGCTGGGAGTTCTTCTTAGCCATCACTTTCTTCTCTCCTTCGACCATTTGCTGGTGTCTTGAATTGCAGCAGTGCCCTGAGCAACAGAAGAGGGGGAAAAACAATGCTGGGGAGGAGCAAGACAAGGAGAGATTTATTGTCTTAAATGCAGATAACATGGGAGGGAGTCCTGGTGACAGCAAAACTGCTTGTGGAGTTCAGGTGTGGGACACTTCCCTCGTGTTTTTCCTCATTTGGGGCATGGTTTCTAATCAGTATTGCTTTTAAAATCTTCCCCTTTTGCTAACTTCAGGCTGAGAACAGCTTTCTCACTGAACTGCAGAGTAAGAATATGTTTTGTGCTTTTTCTTGTGAATCCTGGACTGCTCTGAAGTGGGAAAAGGAAGGCACCAAGTGTCTCTGGATACCCCTAAAAGGAAGAGCTGGCAACTGTGTCCTTGGTATCCCCCAGCAGCACTGATTCTTAAGAACTGTCTCTCACCAGAATAACCACATTAAATTTTCAATTTAGGAGGACCCAAGAGCTTTTGCACATGAGCTTTTTGCAGGTGCAATCCTTCAGTGTTACCTGGGCTTTCTAGATGTGCAGTGCCACAGTCCTGGACAGGGTGAGGCTGGCAGGACACATCCAGCTGCAGCTGCTGGGCTGGCACGGCTGGCTCCCTGAGCACGGGCTTGTTCTTTGGGAGGCAGGTGAATGCCTCTTGGCACTTGTATGAAAACTAAATCAGAAGGCACTGGGACAAGCAGCTGGGGTGAAGGCTCCCTGTGACACCCTGCCCAAAAGCAATTGGCTTTGTAAATAGAGCAACAAGTAAAAGAGCACTGCCCTGAAGGACCCATTTCTTTCTACTGGGATTTTTGGCACTTTGATTTAAATTAAGGTATTTTTAATTAAAAAGGACTCAACCTTTTCATCTGATTTTTATGTTGTTTCCCGGCGCTTTCGGAAACAACTTGCAAAGCCGTTTAGAATGTGGAATTGTCTGTCCTGTAGCATCCCTCTCTATCAGGACTCATAGGATAATCATCCCTCATAGCAGAGAGCCTGCTTTGGCAGTTGGGCAGGGATGGGAAGAAACTTGGTACCAGATCACAGCTCTGCCTTGTTCTCCAGCCTGGCTGTTCAGGGGGATGCTCCACAAAATTCCCTACCGGAGGGCCCATGTGAGCCCCCATGTTGTTCAGGAGGTGATGTGAGGGTGTTTGTGAGTGAGAGAGGAGGACAGTGAATGGCACCCTGGGTGCTGCACCTCTGGCTGGGTAAGTGAAAGCCTTATCAGGGTGGCCTGGCCGTGCTGCAGCAGAGCTGCCCCGCACCCAGCCCAACCTTTGGCCCATGCAGGCTAGAGGGAACCTTGTCTCCTTGTCACTGTTTGCAGTGTGAGGAATCTCGCAAGGTCCATCTCACGATGGCTGTAGATGGGTGGAAATCCTGGGAGTTGGGTATCAGTGCAGGTCAGAGGGATCCAAACTCTGCAGCAACCATCGGGGGGGGCGCTGCAGAAACTCGCTTCCTTCCCTTGTTTATTCTTCTGATTGCAAACCAGCCTCACTTCATATTTCCAGCACTATAGGTGGGAGATAAGCCTCTAGCAAAGTCCTTAGCCAGGGTGACAGCTTTTACCTCCTGAGCACTTGTCTTCAGCCTCCCTGAGGAGGCAGCTTGACCACTGGCTTTTTTTTTTTCTGCTGGGGAGATGAAGGAGCAATCAGTGACCTGGATAACCCTGTGCTGAGCAGGAGCAGAGGAACTTAATGGTTACAATCAAAAAGTTGCCAGCCTGAGTGGATTCATACATCAGGAGGTGCCCCTTAGATGAGAGGAGGGGAGAATGGGCAGCCAAACTCTTACAACCCTGCTTCTTTGCCCTCAAATTTGCACTTTGCTCAGCATACAGCCTGTACAGGACAGCTGGTGTTGCTGCTGCCAGCTCTGCTTCTGGGGACTGGTTGCTGCCGTCTGTGCTGCTCCTTCCTTTCTGCATATTTGGGTTCATGCACAAAAGTGTTTCTCCCAAAGAGCTGATTACGGAAGAGGGGAGGTGACGGGCAGCCTGCCTTCACTCGAGATTTGGGGCTAATGTGTTCAGGGAAGCTGTATGGAAGGCACTGGGACATTAGTAGTGCGGGAAGCAGGGCGTCTGGAGACCAGAAATTTAATGTCAACAAGAAGTGTTTGAGAGAGTGTGAAGTAGAAAAATGCTGCAAGTTATTTCTGTCTTAATTTGGCCAGTGTGTTGTGTCCAGTCCCACATTTGGTCCAGGACTGAAATAAGTATGATGATATTTGGATCAGGACTAGGATATACTGGAAAAAGTAAGCCATGAAAGTCTGCAGATCTCTGTCTCCACTAGCCAGAAGTAATGTTCCCACCATCTCATTATTTTCCCCTCTTAAAATGAAAACAATGCGTTAAGTGTGGAAACAGGGGAGGATTGTATTAGAGCAAGACAGAGCTGGGCAGAGAGAACTTGCATTGGCCTCATTCGCGTGTAACAGAGATGTCGTGGGTGTAGGAGCCTGGGGAAGCTGTGTATGGCATGGTCCAGATCAGCCCCCAGGTTTATGGCACATCTCAAGGAAGAAAGAACCTTAAACAAACAAACAAAAAAGCTTCACCAGTGGTCACCTCTTCAGGAACACTGTGAGGACCCAATGTGTATCTCCCACCTGGGCGCCCAGCCTGGGGCATGGGCACGTGCTGGTGAAGGTTGGGGAAGGTTATGATGTCAATGAGAAACATCTGTATGTGTGTTCTCCCAGATGTTGCCAGTTGTGTCTGGGTTGTTAGCTGCACCTGGGCTAAGAAGAAAAGGAAACCCCTGGGTGGTGTGATGGATTTTGCAGAGCCTGGGAGGAGAAGGCAGTTAGACATCACTTGCTGATAGTCTCTCTGCTATGTACTCAGGTGGCTCACTGACATTTGGGTGATCCAGGACCCACATTTTTCTGCATCTGAGGAAATGTGTCATCAACTTGTCACATACTGATTCTTTTACTTGTGTTGCTTGTTTCTAGCTTGAGTGGTGGGGGGGTATTGAAGAACACATTTATTGGCAGAGCTGAGCGTGCCTAATCCTTGCAGCCATGCGGAGCAGGAAGAGGGAAGGGCTGCCTGGGCAAAGCCCTGAGCATAGGTTGTGCTTGTGCTGTGGACCCTATTGACCCTGGACAAGCAGAGTAATTTCTCATTGTCTGTCTCTAAAGCAGGGATTATGATATTCTCCAGGTGAGGGTGGTTGTGTTCCTGTTTTGGAGGTGCCCGGATCCTAGAGCACTAGTCATAACCATAGTGCCTGGATTGAAAAGGCTGCACAGGGGGAGGGATGGAGGCTTGTTTAATAAACATGACAAATGGGATTTTTTTTTTCTGAGGAAACAGTTGCCAAATTTTTTTTTTAATGAAACTTGGATGAACAGCTGAAATCAGTGGCTAGGAATGGTAGAGAAAGAATTGGGGGGAAGAATTTGGAGTAAGGTAGATAAAAGTGAGAGATAAAAGAAATAATGCAGGGAAGGATGAGTAATCAACATTCTTGGAGTGAAGCGCAAGCTCTGGCTTCCTTCCTGAGCAGTAAAATAAAATTTAAAAAAAAGTCTTTAGAACAACAAAACTCTGGACGCGCTGGTTTCCTTCCTGACAGGCCCAGCCTGGTGGTGTTTCGATGAGTCCTCATTGGCAACCAGGGCTGATCTAAAGGCCAAAGGCAGAAAGATGGGGGGGAAGGGAGAGGGATTTAACTCCTTGAGCTCTGATGGAAAAACAGAGATCTCCTGCTTTGTGCGAGTTCCTTTTGCCATTGCTGGAGTATGAGCAGTGTTCACTGTGGCTCAGAGGTCTGAGAGGTGATGGGGTGACAGAGTGATGGGTACATCTACCCAGGTGCTTGGTCATAGTCAGATTTTACAAAACAAAAGTGAGTATTTTTAAACCTTGTGGACAAAATTCCTAGGTCTGTGAGTGGTGCAATATGACACAACAGCATCAGTGACCAACAGGGGAGTGGACTGGTGACTCTGCTCTTGCCATCTCGAGGATGCTCAATTTACTTGTGGCATCCAGTTTATAGTAAAGTGCTGCTCCAGTCCCTGTTTTCAGCATGTTTCCTGGCTGGGAAGGAGCTGCTGGGTGCAGGAGAGCCTGCCGTGCCCCAGTGACTCTGGGCATCTTGCAGGGAGCTGGGAGTATGGGAGGGGAGGCTGTGTGTGTGCTAGACAGGTTGAATGGCTCGGGCAGAGCTTGTTTTGCAACTAACTCTCTGAGCCTTGCCGCTCTCTGCAGGGTTCCCCTCTCTGAAAGGTCGAAGCTACTTCTTAATTCTCAGCAGCTGACAAAATATTTATTTTCAGGTACTTAAAATATTATAATTTGAAGTGGAGTCCAGGGCCCTGGCTGGAGCTGAGCTTTTGTACTAACAGCTTCAGTGAAATGCCTTTTTCCTCCTACAACTTGCCAACAAATGCTTGGAAAATAATTGTGGGACAGTCATCCTTTTAGTGAGCAGATCAAGAAGATTTGAGACTTGCCAGAGACTTTGAAAGGACAGGCCAAAGGTTCAAGTTGTTGCCAGTTCTATTTGTCTTAGCCTTTATACTTACTTTTGTGTCATTAATTTCATCAAATGTCTGTGGGTAAAAGGCACCCAGCAGGCTGCTGCTTTCGCTGAGCTCTCTGGGCGTACTTGGACACCTCTTGGGAAATAAGCCCACCTTTTTGTCTAGGGAGAGAGATTAATCCCACTACGGCTGTAGCAGAAAGAGGCTTACCCACTAATCTGACACAGAGACAGCTGAGCTGGGGGAGCAGGACCCTGGTGTCTTCTCTGCAGCCTTTTTTAACTGGTTATGGCAGAGACATGCGCAAATGAATGACGCTACCTCGGTGGTACTCTACCTACAGCACTCATAGAGACCTACAGAAACAAAATGCCACACTTGGATTTTCTGGAAGTTACTGAAATGAGGGCTCAGCAAGACGGAAAAGTGAGCAGAGGCCAGGCAGAAAGGACCTCAGTGTCCTGGGTCTTGTTCCTGGCCCTGCTGTTGGGTCCTTGGGATGATTATCTATGTTTTGGGCTGCTGGCAGGTCGTTCTGTTGATTTTGGTAGGCAGGGCATCACTGTTGAGCTCTTTGCAAGGACTGTTCTTGCTAGATTAACAACTCTGTTGGCATTATCCTCTCCTGGGGGCTGTGCAGCAAAAAAAGCAGGGAGGAGGCTGTTTTCCCAGCAGGGTCCCTGCAGGCAGAGCTTCCCTGCCCTTCTCTTGTGCTCTTGTGCTGCAAACTTCTTTCCTTGGTGCTCCCATTGCTGCCTGCATCCTGACAGCTGCTTTCCTACCCTTTCTGCCCCAGTGCAGATGGCCAAGCACGTTAATTTTTCGGCAGAAGTGTTGTAATAATTAGGCAGCTCGTCGGAGGGTTTAGCAGTACTTAACCAGATGTGAGAAGACTCGTCCCATGGTCCCCGCTCTCTCGCTGGGCTCCAGCCAGCTGCCTTTTCCCGCCTGCTCAGGTTGCCTAGAACAGGCTGTAGGAGATCTCCCGGCTGCCCTGGCTCCTCTTGCCTCTCTTCTTATGTTAAACACTCATTTGTAAAGGAGAAAGAGGGAGGGTGGAAATCCTTGGGCTGTTTCGGAGAAGAGCAGCAAAGAATTAAAAGCAGACACCTGCAGCGCTTGGATTTGAGACCTCCACCATTAACTCTTCCCAGGTCAACATCCCCCAGGTTTGTGGCCCTTCTTTTGGTGCCAGCCAGGGACACATGGTGGGATGCAAGGGCTGGAGTGGGGGCTGCTGCTATTTGGAGCTCCAGACAGCTCCTTGTTATATATAATCTCCATCAAGTTCTATATATATGTAAGTATAGTATCTCTTGATATGTATGAAAAATCGCCATATCCCCTGCCTCAGTTTCCCTCCTGCCCTGTAGGGACGATACGGTTTCTCTGCACTCTATGCTCCATGACCATTTATACACAAGGCAGCAGTATCATCACTAACATGGTTATAAAACTAGGTTGTAGTAAACTGTATTGTCTGCCTAATCCATATTAATGGAAAAAACTGTTGCAGGCAGGATATTGGCCTGGATGGCCCTTGGATTAAGTCATTCTGACAATTGTTACACTTCTATGGTAAAGTTTTATAAATACACACTGACGCCATGTATTATCCTTAAGAAAATCTATACATACAATGTATAGGTTTATGGTTATAAAGAGAAAAGATGTATTAAATCAGCAAGACCAAGGGAGCAGACAAGATATAAAAATGATACTGTATTATGCTGGAACTTATTGAAAATCCCAGTGCATCTTTTTTATGTAAATGGTAAATTCTTTTCTATGTTCTGAATATGTTTCCT
Source organism: Corvus hawaiiensis (assembly GCF_020740725.1). Classification (NCBI taxonomy): domain Eukaryota; kingdom Metazoa; phylum Chordata; class Aves; order Passeriformes; family Corvidae; genus Corvus; species Corvus hawaiiensis. Next base: position 23,230,637 of record NC_063221.1, read on the forward strand.
AATGTGTGTCACGTACCAGAATAGTAGCATGAACACAGTTGCAAATACGGTGTGTGTTTTATTGTCAGTATTATACTGCATAGCAGAGTGAGGGTGTTGAATGCTGCAGTCAGTTATATACAGCTGTAAATGGGAGCTACCTGCTGTTCTGTATATAGCCAGCTGCATATTTATTAGTAAATACCAGTCTAGGTAAAAGAAAAATAAAACAGGAAGTTGTATTAAAGACTTGAAGGCTTAAAACTAGTTTGCCAAAGCTCCTGGGATCCCACTGCGGGGAATGGTCCTGCATTTTCCTGCATTAAGTCTTTTCCATCTTGATTTTTCTAGCTCTGTGAATTTAAAAGCCTCTTCTGAACTCCCCCTGCTCATCGGTTTGTGGAATGATTCGTCAGTGTTTCAAAGCAGGGTAAAGATTGAGTTCAGGGCTGGAGAAATAACGGGTTGGCTCTTTCCCTGCTGTAGCTCCAGCTGAACATATCAGAATCATGGAGTCACAGAATCACTTAGGTTGGAAAAGACCTGTAAGATCATCGAGTCGAACGATTTACTCAGCAGTGCCACATCAGCCACTAAAGTATGTCCCCAGGTGCCACATCTCAATGTGTTTTGAATACATGCAGGGTCAGAGCCGCTCTGGGTGAAGTTCCCAGGACCGGTGGCTCGGCACGTGTCACACAGGTGTGCACGTCACACGCAGGGCATGGGTGGCTGGTGTCCGCAGCAGGAGGGCCAGGTTGTGAGGGGAAAGCAAGCCCCAGATTTTCTGGGGTGCCCATGGGCTTCCTGACTGACGGACACTACTCCAGAGAAAGGCATCGGGGGCGAGCATGGGTTCCCAAACGAGCGATGGCTCTGAAATACCCGAGTGTTTGACCTAGAGGGAGCTCTCTTACATGAAGAATGAGACTTGGCACTGCCTGCCCGAACAGCTTTTAGCGTCCGTATTTTCAGCAAACCTCTGCTTCCTGTATTCTCAGTTCCCACTGCCAGGTACTGCCTTTCCCTGAGTGATGTACGGAGGGTTGGAGAAGTCCTGTGTTTAACTCCTGTGGTCCCAGCTCTGCAGGGGCCAGAGCCAGAGTCTCACTTGTTCTTCAGAGTTTGCTTCTTGTGGAAGTTGATGGAGATTTCTTCTGGCAATAGAAGTTGCTTCTGATTTTCCTGCTTCCAGTAGCACCATCACACCTCACAGATAAGTCATGGCTCTTGGGGTTCCAGGCACCTGCTCTGCTGGAAGGAGGAAGGGCTCCTTGGTGAGGAAAGAGCCTTTTGCTGGCAGCCTGAATCCAGCAACTGGAGATATTTATGTCATGTCCCGGCATGGCTCAGTTTTTCCCTTTGGGTCTCTCCTTTTAAATGGCTTCATATCCCCTCATCCTCCTTGGGGTAGGTTCATCTGCCTGAATGCAAATCCATGATGTTTTGGATTTAGATGAACTGGTATTTCCTTCCCTGGAAGCTGGGAGATGCTGGAGGTGATACAGATGGATGATGCCAGGATGCTTCCTCAGTGCACAGGCAGATATGGCTCTGACCTGTTGCAAGTCCTTGAAATCCCACCAGTCCTGCTCCCAGTGGGTGCAGGAGCTCCGAGCTCCAAGAAAGCCTGTCTCTGGACACTGCAAGGCATCAGTGAGAGGCATGATTGAGCTGACAGGGAGCTCACAGCCTGCTGCACCCCCTGCAGCAGGGCAGAGGGGACATGGCTCTCCAGAGGCAGCGGGTGTAGCTCTGCACCTCCAGGCCACCCACTGACTTAAGAGAGTGAAAGAGAAACTTGCTGAAGTGCTGGGGCAGAGGTCTTAAAGAGCTCACAGTGTCTGACAACTCTTAAAAAGAGGACTGAATAAAAGCAGGATGGTGCAGGTTTCCTGGGTCCAGAAAGCTGCTATCTGGGAATGGGGGGCCCAAAAGAACAGCTTCATGATGCAAGGGTCAAGCTGGAGGGATTGAAAGTGGTGATGCTGCCCTATTCCTCCATTCATTCCCAAGCAGTCCAGGTCCCTATGAGGCTGGGTCCAACTTTTCCAATACCTGGCTTGTGATCCTTCTTCAGCCCCACTGTCTGGTTGCTGGGCTGCTTTAAAAGAGAATTGCAGAGAAGCAAATCTGGGAAGGAAATTAAGGACAGACAGGGTGAAATAGCACTATTTTCCTGTGGGTGCTTTTCTTTTCTTTTTTTCTTTTTTCTTTTTTCCTTTTTTTTTCCACTCTTTCTTGTTTTTGTTTTGTTGAACAAAGGAGTTTCGGGAAGGAAAGGGTGTGTGTGAGGGTAAGGAACCAAATGGGGAAGGTGGTTGAAGAGAAGAAATTGAAAACTAAACCAGCTTTCACATCTAATTTTTAAAGACAGGTTTTGCACTAACATTTTGTGGGCCTTCAGTTTGTAGTCTAGTCCATGTTCTTTCTAGAGCAGGTGAGAAGTGTGAGCAGCAGAGGCAGGAGAAGTTACTTTGGTTCATACCCCCAATTTGACTAGAAAATGCCAGAAGAAAGTGAGTGGGATTAGAATAAGCACTTTTCTTGGGGGTGACTTCTTGTCTCTGTGTCTCAGATGATGGCCATTCCTTCCCCATCTCTTGCTGTCTTTGCTTTGTTAGCCAGCAAACCATACCTGAGCCTCCATGTGCCCTTCTCCAAGTTGGCACAAGGAGATTGTGGGAAGCTGTTACTTGCAAGGCTGTCTCCCTTGGACTTCTAACAAGATGAGGGGATGCTGTGGAAGAGGGAGCTGGGTGAGTCAGCGCAGCCAGCTTTGGGATCTCAGCAAATATATTTGCATGTCAGTAGTGCCCAGGCCTCTCCCCATCCCATTTCTGCCTTCAACAGGAGGAAGCCACTCAGTTGAGTACAGCTCCCACGAAATTCAACTTTCTAACCCCAACCCTCAGAAATCCTGAAGTAGCAGGTATTAGATATAAACTCATGCAGGAACCTTAGTGAAATGCCTGAGGTACCAACTGTGGATGTCCCCATGCAGCAGAAATGCTTCATCTTCTCTTCCTCTCTCCCTTTGTGGTCATAGGTCCATGGCCCAGATGGGCTATTCAGGGGCCTGGCTAGAGGAATCTTTTTATTCTACATCTAAATTTCTTGAGAGTGAGTTCACTGTGGGTCTCTGCACTTTGCTCAATACAAGCAGCTCTCCTTATGTGTTTCACCTTGTACAGAAAGTCAGTTTTATGTTTATGAGTCCCAGGGCAGGTGGGTGGCTCTTCTGGGAGCAGAGCAGGTCCTGTGTCCTGCACAGGGTGATGCAGACAGCTTTAGGGGTGCTGATTTCTCATCAGCAGTTCCCACCAGCTGTTTGGAATGAAATGCTTTGGCTCCTGAGAAATTCGTGGGAATCCTGAAGGGTTAAAAACACCTGGTCAGAAACAATCCTGGAACTTGGGTGGCTCAAAGTAAGTATTGAGAATCCTGCAAATACCTGCTGTGTGTGTCCCTAATAAAACTATACCCCCAAATGAGGGGCCAGGTGGGGGATGCTGAGTGTGTCCTGAACATGCAGAGAAAGGTGAGCAGAGGAACAGCTGTTTTCTCACTCCAGGTCCAGTATGACTTAGAGCAGGCATTGAGGTGATGCTCTGCTGCACTTGCTCTGGAGGAGCAAGTGATGCTGGCTACTGCCCACTACCTGGTAGTCCCTTTGGGCCCTTTTGTGATGCCCAGTAGGGGAGAGGAGGACCAGAGCATCCTCAGTAAATGATTTTGAAAAGGCCTCTTTTTCTCTAGATAGATGTGTTTTCAGCTCTTACCTAGACTTTACACTTAAGAGGTCCTTGCTTGGTAAGCCAGGAGAGATGCAACTTTGGCAAACTCAGGCTTGATTTAAACAAGGACAGCACTTTAAAAATAAATCCTTCTTCTCCTGATTTCCTAAGATACATCCAGGTAGGGTGTCCTCACTGCTGGCTTAATGCTCCAGTTTAAAGGATAATTTTGGCCAAAGCCACCCTTCTGTAGTAGCCTATAATTAGCAATTAAAACATAAAAAATATTTCCATCGAGTGACTCCTAAATAAATGCTTGTCACTGCTGATCAGAGTTGGTTTATTTCCATGTGTGTTTTCCTTCCTTCTTTTTTTGTATAACTTACAGCCCTGTAAATGCTCAGCAGCTGTTAATATGATTCTGTCGATACATTTACCATGGTGATTTGGCTATATTTGGCGAGTGTGTGAAGAAATCACTCACCGGTTAGAAGAAGGAAAGACAAGCTGTCGATATCAAGGGAGAAATGCTAATAACCCCGGTGACAAATCATTCCTGGGAATCTCAAAGGGTTAAAAAAAAAGCAGCAGCACTTCCCTGAGAGAGGGGCCTTGTCGAGTGAAGGTGACTCATCCGGAGCTGCAGACACCAGCTGTCATCTCCAGCTCCTCCTGTGCTTAATCACTTCACTTTTCTAAAGAAATATTTTGTTCTAATTCAAACAGACCCGGGCTTGTTTGTCTTTTATGAATTATTTACTGGTGAGGAGAACCTCTTGAGGTATCCATCTTCACTCAGAAATAAGTGGACTCTCAGAGCCTGCTGAAGCACTTTAAAGCACGCAGTCCGCTCCGTGATGAGCTTTTTTTTTTTTTTAAACAACCACTTAAAATCAAGAATAAACCCTAGAAAGTCAGCTGTGGGCTTCGGACTATACTGGAGAAAATGCACGTGGACTTTGGCCTCATCTGGTTGCTTTTTGAAAGGCATCCCTGTCCATAGGTAGGGGGTGGTGATGCTCCAGGTGACCCCTGGGACTGCCACTGTTTTTCCAGTGTGGAGGTGGAGATGTGCCCCCATACCTGACTTGCTCCTAGATGCATTCCCATAGGAATTATGAACTCATTGTGCATGGAGCAAGTGCATGAAGTAGCCTGTCTGGTCACTGACAATCTTCAGCTTTGGGTGATGTTTCTGTTACTTAATAAACCCACAGCCAAATTCCACCTGACTCTTCCTGACTTCAGCTCTTTGCACATTTATAGCTCTTCCAGTGGAAAGAGAAGCTTGTATGATATTTTGCAGTCCCAAAAGGTCTGATCCAGCAGCCATGGAAGTAAATAAATGGAAAAATTTGCACTGACTGGACTGGGCATCAGATTAGTCCCTAAATATTAGTTGATCTGCTTTGGGGTTAAGACAGACAAATATTTCCCCAAGGTTACTGCTACAGGAATAATCGATCTACCTGTCTTGGATATGTCTGGGCTGCCTATCATCACTGTAGTGTCTAAGTGAGTGTTACCTCCCAGGAAGTCTGTGCCTGACCAAATAAGTTGCCTTTTCTTTGTGTGCTTTGAGACCAAAGAGTGCAGTTTTCAGTATTTAAGATCATTGCTATTTGGCACTTACCTTCTCCATAGGATATTGGTACTTGACTGCAATGTCCTTATTACGTATATCTTACATTTATTTTTAAATTCTGGGTTTAAATTCATTTTTTCCTAAATAAATAACATGATCTGTAAATAAATTACTTGATCCTGAAAACAATTTAGACAGACAGAGTGTCTTGAGTGTGATTTAGCTTGAATGGTGTAAGTCACATGCTTATACAAGCTTCAAAATGACAGGAAAGATAATCACATCAGGCAGTCTGTAAAACAGAACAAGCCTGGAGAGGGGTTTTCTTGTATACAATTACACTTAGAGACACATGATGAGAAGGGATTCAGGACCTGGGAAGGCTGAAAGAGGCAGCTGGTTGTGTCCTCGGCACTTACTTGCACTAAGGTCCCTTCGTGCAAGCCTCCGCAGCCTGTGGAAGCTGCAAGGGAGATGAGCACCTGGAAAGTAGGTCTGCCATACCTGCGTGGGTTTGGCTAAACGGTTTTGCAGTGATGCCAGCTGCAATGCTGGTGTATTGCAGACCTGGGAACGCCACAGGCATGTGCTGCAGCCTTTTCTCCATCCCATAGGTTATGTGCAATGGGGCATATTTTAGCCTCATTTCAGGGCTGCTCTTGTGTGAGCCAGAAGCCTGCAGCCTGCCAGCTGCCCCTGAGCACAAGAGACAAAAGTTCCCGAAAGTCTCCTTTGTGCCCCATTTCTGTTCAGAGAATGGGAACATCTCCTGGAAAATAAGACCCATGAAAGCGATGCCCTTCCCAAAGTCAACAATATATTTGCTTTTGATTCCTCCCTTTTTTTTTCTTTTTCCTTGCAGAAGAGCCTTTAAGCAACACTTTTTTTAAGGGGCACTTTTGACACCCAAGCCTCTTCCTGCCTCTCTCCACCCCCTCCTACCTCCAGCCCACACAATCTGCCAGATTCCCTTGCTGCTCCCTTCCTGGTGCAAAGATAAGACATTTGGAGTAAGAAGTTTGTGTCATACTCATTAGTTATGTGTAAGTTAGCAGAACTCAGGACTTTTGGGGGATTTTTGCCACTTCCTATGAACTGTGGGATCCCACTGTTTGAAAAGCAGCATCTGGTAGAAGGCACAAGATAAAATAACTGAGGTTAATTTCTGAGCCAGTTTCTTGCCTTTTTTCTTGTGTGAAAAGTTCCTGACTCCGTGTTGATTTTCTTGAGATCATGTTTATTTAAATCAGGATAATAATCTTCCAAATATACCCTAAAATTATATAGCCATATAAATCCTGTCATAATATATTCAGTAAAACTGTCAGGTGATCATTCTTAATGTAAAATGAGACCTTTTCATTTTCATCCAGTCAGTTAGCACTAAATTAACTCCTTGGAGCAGGCTCAGAGTCATTCATTTGAGTAAATATCCCAGTTATTTATTGAATATGCACCATTGCTGTCTACCTTGAGGCTGGGCACGAGGGGCTCCTGTCCTTATCCCAGCTCCAGCACCAATCACTCAGGAGGCTTGAAAACTTCAATAATACCCACAAAAACATTCATTTTGTTCTTAATCTCACTGCAGCCATGACATGATTCCCAGTGACAGGCTCAAGCTGTGAGCTAGGCTGCAAGTTGGACTTCTGACAGCCTGGAAGCAGGAATCGCCCCAAGACGGCTCAGGTGCTTGGGGATGTGGGCAGGAACTGTCTTGCCCGTGCAGCTGAGGATGCTCTGCCAGTGGGCTCCTCAGAGACGGACTCTGACACCCCAGCTCTGTTCTCCTTGGTCACCTCACTTCAGAGCATCTGTTCTGAATGGTTATTTTTCCACAAATATTTGGTTCCCACCTAGGACAGGTCTTTTAAACTTCCAGTCAGCAGCTGGTCTAGGCACATCAGGACCTCTGTCTCCTCCTCTTGGGGTGGAAAGCTGCCAGCAGCTGTGGGAGAGATTTGCTGTGGGATTCACCATGCATGGCTGTTTGGAAGAAGCATTCAGACTGATGCTGGAGTCCCAGAAGGGCTGTCACTGAGATAAAGACCTTCAAAGAGCTTCAGCTCATACTTAGTAGGATTGTTTTGAGGTGTTACAGCCTCCTCTCAGTCCTCAGAAAGGCAAGGTCCCTCCTTTACCCCTCTTCATCCCTCCTCTGGCTGCCAGGCCAGTAGGGAGCATGAAAGGTGAGCAGAAGCCTGTCCCAGAGCCTGCCACAAACCAAGATGGAAATTGAAGTGCTCCCTGCAGGGGAGGACTCTAATATCTTATCAGCATACTCTGTTTAGATGTCTAATCTCATGATGGAGCAGGAGGGAGAGATGAGCTTCTTTCCTTGCATTCTTGAGCAGACAGTGGAAGTATCTCCAGAGATGTGCTGGCATCAAGCCCACTGCCTGGAAAGTACAGACTCAGCTAGGTTCAGGGAAGCACCTTCCTTCTCCTGGACCTAAGGAAAGAGCCTTATTTGCAGCCCTGTATTCAGCTTGCCAAACACAAAAGCCAAATAAAAGCAAACAAATCGATGAATCAAATCCTGACTGTCCGGAACTGGGCTGCCAGGAGACACACTCATCCTGCTCTTCTGGGAGATCAAATTCACTGCACAGATCAAAGAAAGAAGAGGAAAAGCTCTTCAAAAGTCAGGAAACAAAATCTCCTCAGCCTTCCTTTAAAGAAGGAAAGTTACTGGACTGCAGCCTAAAAAGATCCAGATGAGAAAGCATCAAAGGGAAGCTCTTAGTCACACATGGCTCTGTGAAAGGTGAGGTCTGCCAGGTACTAGATGTCCAGTTTGAACTGACAAACTTCAGCTCCCAAAGAGCAGTCTCTTATCCTGCCTACAGGAGATCTACATCCCCTTTTCCTAGAAAAAAATGAGAAGATTAGAGTAAGGGAAAAAAGAAATTAAAGGGCTCACCAAGTTTATTCATAAATTCTTGGTAGTCTTGCAGAAAATGGAGGGCTGTGTGCTTTCTTACTTCTTCTTGATGACCATTTCAGCTGTAGCCTGCTGAAAAACAAAGGTGGTGAGGGTGTTCAGGTTGGTCTCTCCTTAGGAGAGTGGAAAAGAAAGCCACCCTCATTTGAGAAGTGTGTGGTGAGTGTGCATTGCAGGCTGAGGAGTAGGAAGATGTGCCAACTGCAGATAAGGCCAGAAGTTCAGAGCTTAAACTGAATCCCTTCTGTCAGCTGTTATTTTCTAGCATGGAGGTGACAGAGCAGTGCAGTAGACTGCTTAGGCAGTGGGGAGCACTGATAAGTTTCAGGAGCAAATGAAGCCAAATTATTTTAGGAATGTGCTAAATTTAGCTGTTTCTGCTTTTGAACAGAAAGAAAGAAATAACCTCGTGTTCACCCTTCTACTTCTGCATGATTTTGTGACTGTCCAGGTATCAGGTTCCCACTGTTGTGCAGACACAAAGCGTGGAGCATCAGATGTTCTCTCAGAAATGCACTCCAGTTTCTGTGGGAACTCAGTTCTGAGGTAACCTGGTGGGCTGGGGAGATGGACAAGAGGTAGAGCAGGTTAAAGTGAAGGACCAGCAGCTGGCAGTGAAAATGGTTCCATGTAAGTTTATCAGCACATGGTCAATGGGACAAAGGGAGAAAGGAGTTCCCCCTCTCAGAAGAAAAGGAAAGGAGATGCAAAGGGGAAAGGTGTGAACAAATTGTACAGGGATTGGAAGCAGGGAGCACAGCTAGAAAGATGGCCCTTATATCTTTCAAATCTAGGAGCTGCAGGAGTACAGTGACCTCAACCATCTAGTTGGGTCACCTGTCCAAAGAACTCAAAAACTCCAAGATGCTGTGGGTGGCTGCCTGAGGAGGACCACTCGTTCGTAGGTACCAACATCTCAGCAGAGAAAACTTCAGGGCTCAGTGTGGTAGGATGCTTCAGTCTGTTATCTCTGTTATCTCTGTTTTCTTAGTCTGGCTGACCCAGGGTGGTTTCGACACCTAACTGGGATTTCATGCAGTTTATTTTAGTTTTGTATGAGATTGTTTAGTGTTTAAAGGTTACCTGTATTAAAAATTTTACTGTTGTATTGATTGACGGGTCTTTTCTTCCTTGTTGCTGAAGGTGAGAATGAATTGAAAAAACATGTTCCCAACTCCCCCACCAAACTGGAGCACTCTTTGCTAGGGAGAGCTGGCAGTTTTCTTCCACCATTTTTTCATCTGCTTCCATCTTGCTATGCGCAAACGTGCTCACAAGGCATGGGCTTCTTCCAGGATTGCATGATATGCTTGCAACTCACATTCGTACACTGCTGTGTATTGCTGCCAGTGCAACTTCTACTTCTGGATATGTGCAGCAAGATTTTAAAAAATCCAGCAGTAACCAGTGTGATCTTCTTGAGCAAGGTATTTGTGCAAGAAAAGCAGGTCAGAGACCACAGGGGGATGCTTTGCTTTACTGTAGCCTAAGCAGGGTCTTGCCAGCACTACCTCTGCTGTAGAGAGCAGAGCTGTGTTTGTAGACAGACCATTCACCTTCATCTGCTGGAAGGAGGTGTCCTTTGGGGGACTGCTACAAACCAATTCTGTGACAGCATCTGTTGCAGATTTGGTCCTTTTCTACCCTTTGAATAAGTGGAGGGTTCTTCACTGCCCCAGGTGCTTTCCACTAGGGTTGGTGTGTGTGATTCTGCCAAGAAGGATGCATTGGCCCCACAAAGCATGTCTGGGATGCTGCTGTCATATTTCCTCTGGCCCCTTTACTGTGTTTATTGATATCCACATTCCTCCATTTTAGTGCTTTAGCAATCGTGGTGATAAACAACACCATAACAATATCCCGTGGGCACCTCTATCCCTGTACTGCAAGGTGCTGCTTAAGTACCTGTGCTGTAGAATATCTCCAGATGGGAGTTGGTTGGTATCCCAGCACAGGGTACCTCTGGAGGTCATGGTCCAAGGAGGCAGGTGGGCAGCAGGCATGAAGTTCTGCCTCTCATCTTTCACTCTACCCACAGAGTGCTGGAAAGCACAAGTTCTGTTGAGATTAAGTTATAATTTAAGGCAGTGAACATGTGCTCTGCTGGCAGCTATAAAGATTCAAATCATAAAGTTTTACAGTGGAATGGTTTCTGTAAAAGCATCGTTAGAAAGGCGGAATCGTGCCTTTAATTCTTACGACTTATGGGGCTGCCTGGTTTGTTTTGGTTTTAGTGGTGCTTAGTGTGACATGAGGTGGGGTCCCAACCCCATCTTTCCATTTAAAGTCAGGCCTTTCTTCCCCAAGGCCCTGCTATTCCAGTGCCTTGAGAAGGACTGGAGATGGTGCAGAGTTTTCTGTGTTCACCCCATCCATGTGAATTTTGGGACCCCTAATGAGTGCAGAGTTTTTGAACTAGCAGGAAGGAAGATGGTCTGCATCATCAGATGTGTGCTGCATAGTTGTGGTGTGGAGCCTGGGGAAATCCAAGCTGGGATATGAGTATCTTGAGCATGTTGTATGTCCCCAGCTGAACTGTCAGTATAAGGTTAGGTTTGGGTTAGCCAGCTCGAGGGCTATGAGGCTGTTGAATCATAGAATCATAGAAAGGTTTGGGTTGGAAGGCATCTTAAAGATCATCTAGTTCCAACCCTGCATGAGTAGGAACACCTTCCACTAGACCAGGTTACTTAATGCCCTGTCCAACCTGGCCTTGAACACTTCCAGGGATGGGGCATCCACAACTTCTCTGGAATATTCTTCCAAAGGACATTGGAAGCTTCCTCCTTTCAGACTTCGAAAGTTAGGTAGCCTTAGTCATGTCCCATAACACTGGTTAGCATTCAAAAGGAGGCACCAACACATGTTGCTTTGAGCTTTTGCAACATGCAGGGTCATGTACTCCACCTATAATGCCTTTGCTCTGGTAGCACTGGAGTGGAGACCCAATTGCTTTCAGGAAGTGAGGGCTCTCAGGTCTGGACTTCGGAAGTGGTCTGACACAGATGGTGGAAATTGCAGCTGCTGCGTGAAAGGCGAATGAATTAAATCATAATATGAATAATACAGTCAATACAGCAGCCATGAGTTGTTTATTTTTATGTTAAATTCAATGCATTTTTGTCGCCCTCATATTTTTAGTGATCAATAGGGCAAAGATTTTCATATTAACAATACTCAGCTGCATTGTAGAAGCGGGGGGAAGTGGGAGGTTTTGGCAGCTGGATAGACATGTAAGGTTTTTGTCACCTCTTTGGGACATGTGGAAAGTAGTTTGAGATTATGAATAAGCATCATAGATACACATATTGGCTGAAAAATCAGCAGTGAAAGTTTTGGAGGTATTCCCATTTCAATGGTTATCTGCAGCTCCCAGATTTAGCACCCCACCGGGGGAAGTTCACTCCAGCAGCCCTTGTCGTGCAGTAATAGCAAGATGTTTACAGGGGAAGGAACACACCACTAGTGTGACTACACTTGGTTCATCTTTCATTTTATTTATAAATTAAAGCACAGGGACTTATTCTTCACGAAAATTAAGGTCTTTGGTGCAGGTGGTGTGTGTAATATTTAGAGCTTTGACCTTGTGTGCTGCTGAACTTTGCAGCTGGACCACTGGGTGAAACTGAGACAGGAATTAAGCTCAGCTGTAAGTCAGCTGGGTTTGAAATGGGAGAGTTTTACAGTCCCAAGTCATAGGATTTTATGAGATTCTGGCAAAGAGCTCAAATAGGGGACATGGAGATAGGCATTTCCCAGCCTTCATCTGCAAAATGGCGGAGCAGACGGTTAGCGGAGGTGCTGTTGGTATCTTATGGATGGAAAGGAGGCATTTAATCTGTTTCACTGGGAGGTGGAAGTGACTTGCCAGCCTTGGTTGGCAGCTGCTGGCTGGCAGTATTGCCTTTAAAGCTGAGTGTCATGGGATTAAATTGAGTCCTGTGGCATTATGGCCCAGTCTTCTCCTGCTTTTGAACTGTGCCTTTGCCGAGCCCATAGATCAGCTCGGCTCAGGCTGTGCAGTGGCAGTAACTCGGCATTATTGAACCTGTCCTCCTCGCTCTCCCAGGCAGTCACACGTGCGTCTGGCCAGATTTGCAGGACTCAGCAATGGACAGCCCAGGCCCCACTTACTCAGAGGAGCAGATCGATAACAGAGGCGGGTGATAGATGAGGAGAGTTAGGGATGGATAATCTGCTGAATTTACATGACCCAGGGTGGTCCAGGGAAGGCTTGCAGCTTTGCTGAGAGACTTTCAATAGGAGACAGAAGTTGCCTTAGTTTCCAGCTGCTGACTGCATTTTAAAAAAACATTTCGGGGTCTGTTTGGGTGGGTGGAGGAAGCTGCCAATTGTGAGCAGAAAATAAAGCGGCGTGTCCGCTGCTGCCTCCAGGGCTGCGTCTCCCGGTCCTGCCCAGAGCAGCCGAGCCGGCACTGCGGGAAAGGGAGCATGCAGTGCCATGCATCCATCTGCCTGTGCCATCAGGCTCCATCCCACAGTGGAGGTTCAGGAAAGAAGAAAATACTGCCAGGATGGGCAGGATGTGTTTCGAGATATTTTTTAGATACCAGTTTGATACCTGCATTAAATTGGTAGTGCTGACTCACTTGGTAAGAAGCAGCGGGTTTCAGGCCCAAAGCTCTGTATTTCCAGTACCTGCTTAGCAAACACATCATTAAACAAACACCAGGAGGTAGAAGACAGAAGCAAAAAGCTTTGCTTTTAAAAAATAATAATATTAATAGAAAATATCCCAGCTTTCCAGTCCCACTGATACTGGAGAGTGGAGTTTTAGGGCTTAATCCTATAACATGCTGTTAAATGCCTTCTGCCATTACCACAGAGCATATGCCAGTGGCCAGCTTTTGGGGAGGAAACTTCCCTTGAATTGAGGCTGCCCTGTAACTGTTTACAGTGGTGTCTTCCTTTTGTCTTACTTCGTTTGATCTTTCACAGAAGCATCTGGTCTGGCCTTTGCTGAAGACACCACACTGGGCTGGAAGGACCACAGGTCACTTCATCTACCCACAAGTGACATCTCTGGTGCCCATAAAACTATAACCTTCCTGCTGGCTGGAGTGCGTTGCTGACAGACCAACACTCTTTGATTTAAGTGGTTTAGCTTTTTCTGTAATGTGTCTATGTCATTTGGTCTCAGGTTCAGTTTTTGGCAAGAAATAATGTTTACAAAACCTCTAAAAGAAATAAAAAACCAAACCAAACAGTTACTTGAAATAAAAATGTACGCCAATTCTTTAAAAGCCAGCCTTCCTCCTTTCCTTTCATCTGTTCATCTTGGAGCTCAGGCCTTGCAGTATGCACAAAATGTTAAAAGATAAGGCACTGCAGAGCAACTGGAAGCAAAAGTGAGGACAGGAAAGCTGTTTTCAATATGCGAACTGATAAAAGAGCCCAAATTCTGGGTAGTAGAAAATAAAATAGATTTTCATGATTCTTCCCAGTGCAACCATCACAGAAGTTTCTAAAAAAAAGATTATTTTTTTAAAAATACATATGATTTCAATCAAAGTATCTTTCTTTATTATTTTAGTGAGTTAGAACCCAGTCCTACAATTAGGTCTATTTTGGATGCAGCTGATTGAGAACCATCTTACTCCCTCTGATATGAGGAGGCCTTTGCTGTCTTTAGAGTCTGTTCCTCTGTATATCCAGCTGCAGAGTTGATGTCTTATGATGAAATGGTCCTCTTTTCTTGCAAATGCCCTTCTGCAGGTAGAATTAATGTTCCAGAGTTGAGGATCTTCTGGGGGGAGCAGTGCTGGGAAAAAAGCAGGACACTAAGAGCTGCCTTGTGCAGAAGTGCACATGGCTGGCGTGGATGTAAAATTGCTCATCAGCTTTGTTCTCTTAATTTTGCTAGATATTTTAAGTAACCAGAGGTAGGCCATGGCTAAGGACGAATGGTTTTTATACCAAAGGTCAGATGCAGCCAGGAGGGCAGTAAGGTGTCTTCACACCACACAAAAATTGCTGTTCTAATGCAAAAAGACATTAAAGGGATTGATTTTAAAGGCTTTTCCCCTTCCCTTCCCTTCCCTTCCCTTCCCTTCCCTTCCCTTCCCTTCCCTTCCCTTCCCTTCCCTTCCCTTCCCTTCCCTTCCCTTCCCTTCCCTTCCCTTCCCTTCCCTTCCCTTCCCTTCCCTTCCCTTCCCTTCCCTTCCCTTCCCTTCCCTTTATATTAGTAAATATGACTAAATGCTCAGGTTTTGGCCCTAGGTCAGGCTGTCCTGCTGGGAAGGGAGGCACTGAGCAGGGACGGCATGGGCTGATGGGCTGCAAGGAAGGCTGCAGGTATGGGAAGCTCTTGGCTGGAGGAGCCCTGCAGCTCTGTAAATCATCTTTTTGGGTAGCTGTGCTGGGTGCCACAGCACCCAAAGTGATTGAAAGTGACTGAAAGGAGCATCCTGGAGAGGGAAACCTACCTGTGCAAGTGTAGGGAGTTCAGAGGAGAGCAGTGGTACCCAAGGGGTGCTTGTATAATGGTCTCGGTAGAACATGTGCCCTCCAAACAAAGCACTTGTATTGCTGCTCTGTATAGGCAAGGTCTGGATCTGAATTCTCTTCAGCATTTTGGCTGCCCTGGCCTCCTTCTAAGGAAGCAGAAGGAGCATTGCTAGGAGCCTGGCATGAGGGTATAAGCCCATACCTGTGAGCATGGTAGCCCAGCAGCAGGAGATGTGTTCGTGCCATAGCAAACCAGTGCAGCATTGGTGCTGGGGGCAGCTTCAAAGAGGAATGGGCTGTTCTACTGGACGAGTTGTATTTAAAGCAGAGAAGTCTTGAGAAGGCAAAGCTTTATGTTTCAAACAGTTCTGTATAGCAGTGAAGAAGAAATGCTCTTGCACACCTGGGTCTCTGTGCATGTTAGGTATATATACATTGGCATATATATCTGTATACAAACAGAGTGTATATGTCTTCCGAGAAATCACAGGCACGGACGTATCTGGACACACGTACATTTCACCCAGAACAGAGCCTTTATACATTTGTGTTTATCGAGTGGGCTTTCTACAGGGCAAAGTTCCCTTTGCTTTCTGCTTCCTGACATTTCAGGGAGAAAAATGTCCTGCCGTAGCCTCAGGAAAATAACTGAGTGAATAACTTAAAGGAGGAAAAAAATATCCAGGATTGCTCCAGTTAAGGAATTAGCCTGCCTTGCCTCTGCAATAAAGCTCCTCTCCCTCTCCCTGTCAGCCCTGGGCACCCTCCTTGCTCGAGTTTTAATTCTAGTCTCTAATCTCAGCCGCTCCTGTGATAAATTAATTGTAATGATAGAGGCCCCAGTTACGAGGTCTGCACCGTTTGCTTGTAATCTGAGCGACAGGTTTAGGGCCTGCTTTATTTAAGATGCGAGGGTAATTACATGGGAGTTAGCATATGCAGGCAGGGAGATATGATTCATTCTCCCAGCGACGGCCATGACACAGCTGTTTGTCGGATAAAATAGAGGAACCGTGTTGTTACAAAATGTTCCCCTTATTATACCTCATTAAAAACAAGGCTGCGATAAGTCAGACCTGGCAATGAATAAAATGTATTGCCCCCTGTAAAAGCTGATAGGAGAGAAAGAGGGTCTTCCGAGCAGGCTTGGGTCATTTATTTATTTTTTGTTCTCTTTCATGCTTCCTCTTCTTTCTTTCCCTCTGGTTTTCTGCCTCGAACTGGCTGCTGGAGGAAAGAAAAGGAATGTTTTCTCTTGCTTTCTCTTCTTTCTTTTCTTCTTTCTTCCTTTCTTTGAACCTGCCTGTGCCCTCCCCTTCTGGGAGCGATCGCCGATAAGACAGGGTCGGGCCAACGGCAATTAGCGAAGCCTTTGGCAGGGAACAAAAGGGGAGATTTGTTCCCATCGGCCTAACACGAGTTGTGCCTCTTCACCTTGCCTGAATGCAACAGGCTGAGAGGGACGGCAAGCTCCCTCTCCAGCCCAGGGGCCGAGGCCTTCCCAGGCAGGTTATTAAAAAAAATAAAGAATCAAAATAACATTAAAACTTTCCTTTCAGAAGAGAATTTTTTTTTTCTTTTTCTTTCCATTTCTTTTTAAATAACCCAAGAAATGTCAGGTGGTTCTCTCTCCCTTTTCCTCTGCAGGAAAACAGTGAAAGTTTAAACAATCGAAGCCAAAAGTGGGGGAGAAAGCCACAAGTGACTCTGAGAGCCCATCGGGGTGAGATGGATAGAAAGGGTCTCTCTGAACTGGCATGCCGGAGCAGAAGCATAAATCCGTCGCCTCTGAGAGTACTGGGGCTCGGGAGTTCAAAGGATGGCTTTCATTCTCTCACCAGTGCTTTTTTCTTTGTGCACACTTTAAGCTGTCAGACTTGGTGGGTTGCAAGCATTCCTGCTTATTTATTTATTATTTTGGTGTCCTAAGGATACAATGTTGACTTTTGTCTTAAATTTTTTTTATTATTATTCTGGGGAAGATAGAGTAGTTTTAAAGCAGTAGGAGCAGTGAGAGGTCTTGCCCGCTCTGGAGGGCTGTCATTTGGGAGAGAGGCACCCACCAACTTGAGCAGAGCTCAAGGCGTGCAGCTGTGGCCTTTTGGAGCTGTTTGTATGGGTTACATTAAACCAAATGACGTGTGTCTGGGTTTTTCTAACTTTTTTTTTTTTTAACTCTGATCAATACGTTCAGCTGCCTCTTCTCAGACCATTTGCTTCTCTCTTGCGAATGTTGTTCTTTTCTTCCCACAATAGCTGAGATGAATGAATAAGGCTGATTGATAGATTGGCTGGTTTATTTTTAACTTAAGCTATTGAGGGAGATTTGTAAAAGTATCATAATTTCTCTGGATGGATATTTAAGTCATAAACACCATAACATTTGGCTAACAAGATATTGAACTGCGTTCGATTTAAAAATTATATGCAATATCATAGAAATAACTTAATTGAAGTACCAGACACAGCAAGTTAGTACCTTTTTAGGTTTGTTCTCTTGGAAATGAGTCCTGTTTGTAAAAATGCATATCTGGTTTGCATTCAAAACACCAAGTTTTTGGAAGGGTAAATCATTGCTTGCCTGGCTTGTTGGCCTCTGTGCTGTACCCCAGTCCTATGCTGCCATGTGGCACATGGCGGGTGTTAGCAGCAGGCTCAGGAGTGACAGTGATAGCAGAAGGCATTGCAGGGTGATCATCATGCTATTAAACCAGTTAGGGACTTGCAATGGTAGAGCTGGTGTCCTGGGCAAAGAAGAGCAGATTCCACGGTGTAAGCTGTGTTGATGTCCCATTGCTTCTCACGGCTTCTCCCCTGCCAGCCAAAGGAGGCACAAGTACTTCCAGGTCTTGCCTCTGTCTGGTGGTAGTACTGTAATAGAAACAGTGATTTCTGGGTTAGGGGCAGTGTCAGCTCGTGGCAGTCATGGCAGTACTGGTACTGTGCCCATTTTAGCTGTAGAGAGAGCAGTGCTGTGCACTTGTGAAGAGCCTGTTCACATCTCCTTGATCCAAGGACGAGGGGTACAATGCTGAGAAGGCCTCTCGAGGCAAACCATCCCAGGTCCCTGTACAAGAGTCTACAGCATTGCCACGTAGTGCTGCAAGTTTCAGGATGAGACTGAAGGCTGATGTTGGAGTGATGGGGAGAAGTCAAATGCAGCATAGGCAGCTCTTGGACTGTTTTTTCCAAATCCCTGTGTTACCCACACTTTCCCAGACTGGCTTGCTTGTCCCCTCACCTCCTCTTTCCCACTTCTGTATTGATCCTCTGCACCAGTTCTCCTTTCTGAGTAGATCTTGTTTACAGAGATGTAATGAAGTGTCTTATTTCCAAATAAAATCCCGAACAAGCAGGAGTAATGGTTCACAGATTCGACCACTCCCACAGTGGTAATTTACTAAAATTAAAACTTAATTAAGCCAGGCTCACTGAAAGGTTTTGCATAATTTAGTAGTCTGTCTTGGATAGCCACAGAGCTGTGCAGGCAGGCAGCTGAGTCAGGAGCCAGGTCTGTCATCCAGATCTGGAGTCGGAGCTATTACTTGGCAGTTTGTGCACCTATTTATTCTCTCTTGTAAGATCTTAGAGCAGCTTAAAGGAGCGAGCTGGAATCACTGCCTCCCTTTTACTGAGGGGGAAAATGAGATCCCGAGAAAAGCATCAGCTGTCCAGGCTGGTGCTGTGAGTAGTAGTAGTAAAGAACCTGATGTCTGCACTCTTTCTTCCCTGTTCATGCATCACATCAGCCATTCTCAAGATTTTTTTAAATGGATTATCACTCAGTAGCAGCATCTGAACTAGGATATGTCTGCCGAGGGATGCAGCTTGCATTTTACGGTCACATAATGTGGGAATATGTCACCTTTGAGCACAGGACCACTTAGTGTCACTTAGGGATGACAGCTTGGGACTGTGTGCAGCCAGGTCGTGATGATGGTACCCATAGGACAGGCTGCTATGGCTTAGGGCTCCTGTGCAGGAGAGCAGGAAGCAGGGAGGAGAGCTGCTTCCAAAGGTCTTACAGTCTAGGGAGGGAAGACAGGTAGCATGAGCAGTATTGAAGGAAAAATGGAAAGGCTTGAGGCGTCTTTAATGGAGCAGCAGCAGAAGTGCTGAGGAGCATGTAGGAGTAAAGACCAAATCGATGGGCTGCTATCAGTGTGTGTTAGGCTGTACTGTCTCTCCACCCCAGTAGATGCCCTGTCAAAGACTACTGTTGAACAGGGAAGAAATCTTTGTACCCACAGTTAACTAGGTTTCTTTTTTTAATTCCATAATGGAAAGGGACAACTTTTATCACTGGAGCCTACCGCCTCTGAGAGAGCTTCGGAGAGCCTTGACAGTAGAAATGCCAAGACTCTCTGATCCTGTGAAGTGGTGTTGGTGGAAGCACCACTGTGGGAGGTGGGTAATGTCTGAAACCCATGGCTTAGTCAGTGCAGTTTTGCTCTTCTACTGTGTGCAGGTACCCAGCTGCATCAGATACACCTGAGCACCCCTGTGGAGCGCTAAAGCCTGTCTATCTCAGTTGTCCCACTGTCAGCATGGGGAAAATGGATGGGAACTGCCCAGTTGGGTCAGCCCAACAGGCCATAGGAGTGCTGGTGCTTTTGAGAGATGCTGGCATGGCTGCAAGGGATGGATGAGCTAGTGGAGTTTGCTGCCTACATAACCATGCATGAGCAGGGCTTACAGAGAAGATGTATCTTCTTTGCAATGGGAATATGGAACTAGGGAAGGTGTTTGAGAGGGAAACAGCAGCTGTTTAGCTGTTGTAGATGTGTAGAGGGGAGCTCACCTCAAACATCACCCTGAAATGTCTGCCCCAAAGGTAAGGGAGCTGCAGAACTCAATGCCTGGACCATGAGCACTGAATGGGACACCCAGCGCTGGTATGGAGGGGAGGGACACCAGCGGGCTGCGACGTTAAGGATCACCCAGAAGATGCCGGCTCAAGAGAAGGGGGGGACAGCAACAAAAGCCGTGTGTGTGTGTGTGTGTGTGTGTGTGTGTGTGTGTGTGTAAAACCAAAGGCCAGCCCTCCCCTCCCCCTCGCCCCATAGAAACCCACGGGGGGCCGGAGAGGCAGGTGAGTAAATCACCCGCCCGGCTCCATCAGCGCCGGGCTCTTCTTTGTGTGCCGCACAAAGGCGGGGAGCGGGTTATTTTGGGTGCGTGCGGGTGTGTTGTGACGCTCGGGACCCCCCCGGCCGAGGACGAGCGGGACGCGGGCAGCGGGAGCGGGGCCCCCGCCGGGCTTGGGTGCCCCTTGTCGCTGGCCCGAACCCGCCCCGGCCAGACAATGCCGAGGGTGGGCTGGGGGAGGCTTTTGTCTCCCAGTTTTATACACTCTCTTTTCAAGGTGGGGAGGAGGGAGAGGGGCTGAAAAAGTTTTTGAATTTCAATCAGGTTGGGCTTTGAAAGCCTTTCGCTTTTGTTGCGGGGAGAGGAGGGGAGGTTTACATTTCAGCTGAGCCTGGTGGCCGGGCACTGGGGAGGCGAGGGGGAGGGGGGGGACAGCCTCTTTAATGACATCAGTTTGGCTTTGGGACTAGGCATCCAAAAAAAAGTGTCATCCCAGAGCCTGAGGATTTGGCAGGCACAGGGAGAGGGTGTTCCACAGGGACTGTGAGACGCTGCTGTGGTGGCTTTCTCAGTAGCTCCGAGATAGGCATGTCCACCCGAAGAGCTGGGTGTGACCCACAAGCCCGCCTGAATGGCTTGTCCTCGCGGAGCACTGGCCACCTCCCGCCCGGCTCGTCCCCCCTACATCGGTGGTAGCTTTGACTTGCGTAAGCTGGTGAAGAATGGACCCACCGATGCCTAGAAATCCGCCTCCTCCCTCCTTCCCTTCCCACCCCTTCTCCCCGTTTCTGAGAGGTATAATGGAGCAGATCTTACAGGGAGCAGCTGCCTCTGCCCCCGTGCCTGCCTGCCCTGCGCTCTGCTTTATAACCTTGGGGTGAAAGGGGGGCAAGGGGTGCCTGGTGCCTCCCAAGATACGATGGCTCAGGTCCTCTTTCCTGTGCAATGCCACAGCTGTCACCACAGCACAGGCTTTGGAAAGTCTTGTTCAGCTGGATGCTGAGGCTCCGCTCAGCTGGGCACCGTGCAATTTCCGATCTCACAGCACTGTGATGGGGTG
Organism: Corvus hawaiiensis; assembly: GCF_020740725.1. Lineage (NCBI taxonomy): Eukaryota > Metazoa > Chordata > Aves > Passeriformes > Corvidae > Corvus > Corvus hawaiiensis. The sequence goes on from NC_063221.1 coordinate 23,251,498, forward strand.
AGAGCAGCATACTGCGATCTCCATGAGCTGGTTCATCTGCCTCTGCACCCCGCTCACCCCCTCCACAGGGCAGGCGCAGGGGGATTACCCTCTCTTCATGGTCAGCCCTGGGGGAGAGGAGCATCACTCGTGCCAGCCTGTCACCTTCTCCAGTAATGTGTTCCTCTCACGTGCTGATGCTGCTTTTGCCCCCCATCGGCCCAGTGGTGGAGGGGCACCTGTACCAGCTTCCCTGGCTGAATCAGATAGTGCAGATGGCCCTTCCTCTTTTGTATGTGGTGCATTTGACTCTCCCATTCAGCTGCGGAAGAGCTTGTTTTCCTTTGTTTTGGGTAAGCTCAAGAAAAACACACTTCGAAGAGCAGATCTCAGCTCTCCTAAGGGACACCTCTGATATTAAAAACCAAACACTGCCCTCTTCTTCTAGTTGCTGCAGTTCTTCATGGACAAACTTGGAATAAAAAATGTGGATGCTCTCGTGGAATGAGGAGTATGGTTTCACATGATGATTTTCCATTTTTGAGGAAAATCCTTAATCCTAGGGCATGGATCCCAATACTCAGGTCATAGAAAGAGTGAGACATTTCTGGTTTAAAGAAAATAAACTCAACAACCTTTGGATTTTGATCAGAAATATTTTATGTCCCAGAAGTGTGTGTGCTGCCAGACCAGCATGCCCTTGACAATGAAATAATTTCTTCCTCTTGTGCATCTGTCAGAATCAGCAGAGCAAGGTGAAGAGAGGTTGCCAGGAGCAGGTCTTAGCTCTTATAAAAGGAGGTCTCCTATTCTACAAATACGAAGAACGCATTGAGGAACCCAGTTCCTCAAAAGGCAGAAGATCCAGAACTTCTGTCCTTCCCCAGGGGCAACACCTTTTCCCAAGCCTTATTTCAATATAATTTGGGAGGAATTTCCACAATACAAAGAATGGTTTGAAATGAGTCTCATTTAATCCTGAATCTTTCTTTTAAAGTTTAGTTTATTACCAAATATGGGCATCCAAATGAAACCCCAGCAGAGAAGTGCCTGGGAGAGCTCACCATCAACATTGCAGTGGCTCTGTGAGGCTCAGGTGTCCTCCATTGCTCTGCATTGTGTTTGTGCATTTTCAAAAATCCATTAGCTTTGCCCCTGAACAGTACTTACTAGGTAGAAATGCAAAATATAAATCGTATTTCTCAGAGTAGTCTTGTTGTATGTCCTTTCTGCCTGGTGTGGACTTTTCTTTGTCTTTAAAACACTACGAAAATTCACATTGATTGCCTTGAGAGTTATAAAGCAGCTTTGTAGAATCACTGTGATGCTTGGCACAGAAGGACATTACCGAATTGTTCCTGCTTTCTGTCTCTAACGTAAGCCCAGCAACTTCAGTGGATGGCTGCTATGGAGGTATCCCTGTTCACCATCTCCTCATCGAGCTGTAAGGGTCTGTTTTAGAAATGAGTTAGAAGAAGGTGTTGGTGGACAATGAAGACCAACCATCCCTTTCAGGAGCATCACCATAACACAAGGGCATATCTGCTGTCAACTCCTACGTTGGGCAGACATTGCCAGCAGCTGCAGGTGCTTTATACCCCTCATCATGAGGAGCTCTGGCAGTGACCCGAGGTTCTGTGGAAGATAGCGTGCAGTGTTCCATCTGTGCATCTGTCACCCCCTGTAGGACCACAGAGTTGGAGGTAGGAGCTGGTGCACTTTGGAGCAAGTACCCTGGTACTTGGTACCTAGTACAAGGCTGGCATGAGTGAGGGTGAAGGAGGTACCTGTACCTGCCTGGGCTGCTGGGGTTGACCAGGGTGGCACAGCGCCCAGAGTGTGACCCAGCATTGCTCAGAGGCAGAAGTTTGTCAAGAGAGGGAGAGGTTCAAAAGAGGAAGAGGTTTGGGGGAAAGCAGCTAGACCTTGAAAACAGAGGTGTTGAGATGTTTGTTTCTGAAACTAGTCAGCAGAGCTTGGGCAGATGTTGTCTCCTGGTGGGGCTGTGTGGATGAAGTGACAGGTGGAGCTCAAGTAGGGTAAATGTCCTTTGTTCATTAACCTGATCCACAGCTGTGCGAAGTCCTGCCATGATGTATGGATATGTCCTTATTTTATTTTTATCTATTTACCTTTCAATTTAAGCAAGATGGGACTGGATGTCCACTCATAGAGGACTCACGTCTAGTCTCAGCTACATCCTGCGAGTGTTCAGGAGCTCCTGGTTCCAGCAGCATTAGAGCAGGATTTATGCTGGCAAGGTAAAAGTCAGAATCTGGCCCTGCCACCCCTCCTTCTTCTTGTAGGAACCTTTTTGGTTTGTGGCTTGCCCATGAGTCCATGCAACTCCATTTTGCTTCTCTCTTCTTTGAAAAAATCCCCACAATCTAATTTTTACTCTGATCCCAGGGCCTAAGGTGCCACCCCAAAATAAAAATGTATCCTCCCTTCCCCAGGTCCAAGGAAGTTGTTTTCCTCTGCCTTCTGCAGTGCAGGTTAAGCCAGTGCCAGCTCTGGTCTCGGGAGATTCCCTGCAACCCCCACTTGCCTCGCTCCGTCGCCGGCAGCTTTTTCATTATTTATTTAATGTCTTGTACCGTAAATAATGGTGACTTTATGGTTATTAGGAACGGGTTAAGGTACATGCGGGCAGCACCAGGCTGCCTTCAAAAGGAACAGGCCCGGCATAAAATGTTGCGATAATTGCTTTACTGCTGAGTGCTTGGTCTTTATTTTGTGTCCGATTTGTCTCTTAAGCCAGCGTAACATTCTCCCCGCTGCAGGAGAATGCAGAGAGCAAATTGAAGGTCTGAGCGTGAACAATGCAACATGGTGCACTGCTGGGTTTTTCTTTTCTTTCCTCTTTCTTCGTTCCTCTCTCGACCTCCCTCCAGTCATCCCTGCTCCCCCTCCCCCTCCAGCCTCCTCTCCCTCTCTGCTGCTCTGACTCTTCCACCTCTTGGCACCCTGTTTATGGCAGGTGAGATGGGAGGTGGGAAGCTGGCAGGTCCTCTTCAAAAGCAAAGAAAAAAATATAACAGTGGAAAGTACCTTCTTATACAAAGCCAGGATGTCCTTCAGCCTGAAGCACATGTCCCAACCCAAGAATAATGATGGCTATTCCATAGTGCTAAGGACACAGCAGCTAAGGATGCTCCTAGGTGCCCACACCTGCACGGCAGCTGCCCACGCACCAAGTGTGCCAAGGAGGAGACAGGAGGAAACAGGTCATGGAGGCGGGTGGGCTTTTAAAACACAGCTCCTAAGGTACTGAGGCCTGGAATGTGTTTGTGTCATCCTGCTGTACAGGATAATTACCCTGTTAGAAGTAATTGCAGATGATGTCCTGGTTTCATTTGTGATTTTTCTAAGGTGAAGCTCCACTTTCCCTCTGCTTAACCACGAAAGGCAGCTGTGGTTGCACTGCTGACAATGGGAGCATTCTGGAGCAGGGCACCCGTGGTTGGTGCATCGGCCATCCCGAGGATGATGCAGCTCTTTTCCCACCTGTATGCTTCTCCCTGGCCTGAAACCATCAGAATTGCTTTCCCCTAAGATTTATCTTTTGGTGGAGGGGGAAGCCAAGTGCCAGCCTGGTTCCTGGTGGCACTGCAAGTCAGTTCTGGACTGCTCCTGTGACCTGACAAAGCTGCTCAGTTTTCTTTGACCTCAGTTATCCTGGCTGTGAAATGGTATCACTGGCCCAAATTTGCCTTATTCTGAGCCTGTTTAATAACTGTCCAGAAAGTGCTGTACCAGAGGGACAGAGATCTGTCAGAGGCAGGCGGAAGCGAAGAATGCAGTTTCTCATCTAATCTCTGGTTGTAGAAAAATCATTGCTTATTGACGTGGCCTTGTGGACTCCTCTGGAGTGCCTGACTCTCCTTCATGATGGAGAAACCTCCTCTGATTGGAAAGTCAGCAGTTTCCTGTTTATGCAGTATGTGCTGGCAGGATGGGACGGGGTGATGGGAGCTGGCCTGGTACAGAGCAGTTAAACAGTCCTTTTTCCATGCCTTCCCAGCAGTGTTGGGGACAGTGAAATACTTGCTTTACTAGGAGGAAACAGAGAAATTTGGTTCAATTGTAAAGGAGTCCACAGCCTTCTCCTGAATGCCCAGCCAGCAGTTTTCTGAGAAGTTCAGAATCTCTCTCATTTGTGATTGGACCTTTATGCCTTTTATACCTGGTATGGAGAATTTAAACCAAAAAATATCCCCCAGGCAGATGTCATCTCCAAAAAAGCTTCAGTATGAATTTTGTTCTGGAGTTAAGATTTGGCTGTTACCCCAAGGGCAACAGCTACCTGCTGAGAAGTTCATGTGGGCAAAAATTCAACTTTTTGCTTTGCTCTCTCTTCCTGCCTTAGCTAGAGATACGATGCTTACCCAAAATTTAAATTGAAGGACTTTTACCTTTGCTGGTCCTCTGGAAAATATGATCAGCAGAGCGAATTATTGCACAAAAAAAAAAAGCTGTTGTTTTTTTTCCTTTGCAAGGTTCCAGGAATTATTTCAATCAGAAAGTGCTAGTCATCAATTTAAGCTTAAGAATCAATGGGTTGTAGCTGTGGCAAAAGCCAAATCAATGCTAAAAATCTGACCCATGGATAGGTTTGGTCCCCTTTCTCACACTCCCCACCTGCCTTCCTTCCCCCACCCCCTGTCCCCTAGAGCAGCAATAGAGGAATTAATACGGCATAAGGGGAAATATGAATGAATTGGGCTGAGTGAGAGAAGGAAGAGCAGGAGGAAGGATTTGCTCTTTGTATCTGAACAGCTTTAATTAGCTGTTTCTTAGTCTCTTTGGTTTGGTTGCTTGTAAGGGTAATCCAGTTAAAGAGGGTGCCTTTCATCTCCGTTAGACTTTTCTCAGCAGAGAGGGATGGGTGAGCTGTGCTGGAGCACAGGGTTCTGCAGGCGGGTGGGAGCTGAGGCCACCCCAAACCCCAAATGTGAATGTTCCTACAGGGCTGCCGCCTTTAAAAACAACTAAAATAACCCAACTCTGGTGCAGCCTTCTAGCTAGCCACGAAAGTCAGCGGTAAAATGGCCAATGTGCTTCTCTGGGCTTAATGTGTCCTGTTTTCTGACCCCGAAACGTTTTCTTTATGAAAGGATCAAGTTGGGAGCATTGTCCCAGCGCCTTGAAAAGAGCTGCACAGAATGCTCTTTTGTGTTAAGTTGCCTTTTTTTTTTTTTTTTTTGAGCCACTGCCTGCTGTGTTTTTTTCCTCCCCCTCCCTTCTGCATGATGGGGGGAGAGGCTGGGACGGACAGTGATACAGACAGAGACTGTCTTGATGAACCATCTGTGCCACAGTGTAATCCAGTGGAGCTGAAAAATTAAACAGCAGTTTCAATTAACTTTGTCTCTCTGGCTCTTTTTTCTTCTTCTTCTTATTCTTGGGGAAAAGTTTTATTTTAACCCCTTGAAAGCCGTTGATATGGAGAGGATATCAGAGTGGGCAGGGCACATGTGAAAACACACACCTGAAATCAGGACAGTGTCCATGAAACCCAGCATCCTGTGTGGTGCAGGACACGCTGTCTGCAGTAGAGAATGGTTCAGCAGGGCATATAATTTTGGAATAAATGGACCACAGGGGAACTTTTTCTTACTTGGTTGAAAGCGTGTGTACTCCGTTAAAAGATGACACTGACAGTTTTTGTTTACTCTCATTGCTATAACCCAGGATGTTTCCATTATCCTGTTTAAATGGGTTTTTTCCTCTCTTTGACTGTAGCCTCAGCCTTGCGGCAGGGAGTTGCAGGGGTTAACTGTGCGTTGTCTATAGCTATTGCCTTTTTATCAGTTTTAAGGGATTTTTGCCATTCATATTTTTAAATTTATTTCCCGTCTTCCTTTACCAGAGGAAAAGTGTAGTACGTGTTACTTTATTAAAACTACTCCTGCTGCCTGTTTCATATGCCCTTTGTGGCCATTTCTACTTCTCCTCTATAGAAAAGATAATTTCATTCTCTTTGGGGAAAAGGTTACTCCCGACCTCGGATGCTGGCTATGGTTCATGTGAACATTTCTGTTTGCAGCAGAGTTGGCATCCCTGCTACTGGTGCATGTGTGGGTCACCCACCTTGTGGTTTCTGTGGCTTTTTTTGGGGAGAATCCTGTTTTTTTCCTGTTGATGACTCTGGCTGTCTTATGTGCATTGAGAAAGCCCAAAAAAGTTGCCAGCCAGTCATTGAGCTGAGAGTATTTGCCTTTGGAGGAGGCTTCCTGTGAGGGATGTGTTAAATTGTGACCATCTGAACCCAGTCCTTAATTTGGGAACTGCTTCCAGCATTTCTGCTGGACACTGAAATGCAGCTTTGCTCATCTGTAATCCCCATGGCCGTCTTTTGGCCTCTTTGAGAAACATTACCAATGTTTTGCCCTCCAGTCCTCTGGTGTAGCAGTTGTGGTAATCCTCATACTATTTTGTTCTTACAAACTCCCTTTAAATCTATAGGACTCACAGTACCTCACTAGGGAGCTGAACCTCATTAATACTTTATTTTGAAGGAGAAATGAAGCACAAGGAAACCAAGGGACTGGCCAGAGTAAGCAGGTAACCAGCATCATGGCTGAGTCTGGTCCATGAGCTGGAAATCCAGGCTGCTCCCTGTTTTCAGTGGAGTTGAGGAGGATATCCAGCCCTGTCACTCCCACATTCCCTCATTTTCATCTCTTCTGGGCCTGGGAACTTGAATTTTTGTAACCCATGTGCTCTGCACACATAGAGGCAGAGTCTCCCAGCATCTCGCTCCTCCAGCTCATCTCTTGCCTCCCCCCTCAAGCATGCAGCAACTTTCCTGAGCCCTCCCAGCTCTACACCTTCCTCCTCCTCAGTCTTCCTCCTCAGCAACTTCTCTTCTCCTGCACTTGTAGCACAGCAGCAGCAACTTTTCCCCAGCAGTGTTCTTAGGGAAAGACCCATAAGATTGGCCCCATGCCTGTTTCCCCTCCCACTGCTCACACTGGGGGCATGGAGGTGGCAGGGGTGGGGTGCAGAGCCTGGGCCCGCTTGTTGTCCTTGGCTATTGAACACTCCAGGATTCCATCCGCAGCTTTGTTGGCTGAAGGACAGGGAGGGAGGACCTTTGCTTCCCACCAGAACAAATTCCGGTGATTCCTGGACCCAGGCTGCTCTGTCCCACTCTGTGGGAGGTGGGACAAGGGGGCTGTGGGTGACAGCAGAGCCATAGCTCTGCAGCCTGTGCATCTCTGCCTCAGGCCTGCATCGTGCAGCTGGGTAGGGCCAGACAAAGCAAAAAATATGCCCCCCCAATCCACTGACTTCTGCAGCCAGGAGGGGAGGTTGCTGAGGCATGTGGGTCCTCCCGAGTCCCCCACTGCAACTCGAGCTAGTCACTTCCTAGGCTGGCAGACAAGCAGGGAATGTGGCTGCTGGCAGCAGCGTCCTGGTACCCACTTGCCCTGCCTTCGCCCTGAGCCCTCTGTGGCAAGGCAGCCGGAGGGTCTCCCCCTCCATGTGGGCAGCTTCCCAGTTACCAGGGGCTGCTGCTGGCATGACAGGGGGAAAGAATACTCAGCAAATTGCTTTGCTGCACATCTTAAAGCAGCCCTTGATTTGATTTAAACAAAAACAAAAGGGGGCTGGTGGAAAGCGGGGCAATTGGCGGGCGCAGCCCTTCTTCTGTGTCTCGCACACACAGGCTCGCATAAGTGACAGCTCAGTGGGCCGCTGTTGAGCGCTTTCATTGCACTGGCTCAGCCTTTAGCTCAGGAAAGCCAAAGTGTCTGTCACTGTGTCCCTCTCCGGCCCCCCCACGCCTTTTCTTTTGCTTTTCCTTTTCTTTCCCTCCCTCTCTCCGCAGAGGAATGGGCGAGACCTTTGCATTCAAAGGGAGGATGGCTCTGTGAGGTCTCACTGAGGGTGGAAATCGCTTTAGCAGAGATGATGTTTCTTTGTTTAGGGGCAAATTGTGCCCCTTCTCTGTGGCTCCAGAGTTGCCAGATGCTGTCATCTGCAGGGGGTCCCCAGAAAGGGGTGCGGGAGCCATGAGAGGAGAGGAAGGACTGGTTTGGGAGGGAAGCTGTTGGATACAGTAGTAGGGATACAATGGGGAACAGAGAAAGGTTTGGGAGATTTGTTGTCAGTGTCTGGGGAACTGCATGTGAGCAAGGGCCCAGAGAAGAAGCGCAGCCGGTTGGAAAGAACATGTGCTCCTTCCTCACATCGTGGGGCTGTGAGCTCAATGCGGTTTGAGTACAGCTTCTCTCTGGATGCTTTGGTCTGAGTTTCTGTGGTTATTTGATACCACATCAGATTCCCATGCTGCTTCTACCTCCAGCCTTGACCAAAATGGAGCCCTAGCACTGAATTAACTGGCACTGAGGGAGATGGCTTGGGTATTGCATTTCAGTGTCTCTAGTTCATTTTACTGGAGATGACCATATCCAGCTCTCATAGCAAACTAGAGTAGATCCATTCCTTGGTTTTCACATGAACCTCACACAAAATGCAGCATAGTGGGATCAAGAAAAAGCAGTGAACAGCATCAAGGGACACACAGGGTGTTTGGAGATATGATGATGGGTGTGATGGGGCAGAGCCTCTTACTGCTCACCCTGGAATCACCCACTGCAGACACTGCTCTCCCTCTCTCAGCATCGCAGGGAGGAGCTGGACTCAACACCACCAGCAGAGTTTTGAGAACATGCCTAGTAGCCCTCTTCTGATGTCCAGGCATGTGGTCTTGTCCAGTTATGGCCAAGTGTGAATGTGTTTGAGATGATACATTCTCCTGAGCTCCAGGACCAGGGCTGCTCTTACTTTGACAAGTGAGCAGCCCTCTCCAGCGCCTGTCCCTCATCATGCTTTGTGAGCTGTCTGACACCCTTGCTGAGCTCACCTCTTCAGATGTGTGCATGTTCTTGTGTACTCTCATCCCTGAGAACTCTGAGCATGGTCACCTCAGCTCTCCTCTTCCTGGGCATGATCCTGCAGGCTCTCCCTTGATGGCAGCAGCTGTCAGGTCTGTGTACCTCTGAGGATGTTCTTAGATCACTTCCAGGCTCACTGCCAGCACTGTGGGTGAAGAGGCTGGTTGGTATTTGGAAGCAGACAGGGTGGCTGCTTTAGCAGCAAATGGCTGTAGCCCCTGCCATGGGGAGTGAGATGTGGAACATGAATTTCGTCTTGTGTGCTGCTCCCAACAGTCGTTCTCTGTGTTCTCCATTCCCAGGGGCAATGTCAGGCTCACCACAGGTCTGCTTTGGCAGAGGTGAAGGAAAGAAAATATCTCCCCTGTGAGGGTTAAGGAGAGTGACTTGTGGGTGATCCTGCAGAGTACTCCTGCCAACCCCCCAATTCATACACCTTGGCTGTGCTGAACGCTTTCTCTCAGTCCTTTTGGCAATCTCACAGTTAAAAACTTTACCAGTTTCTTTCTCTTTTTCCCTTCCTTCCTTTTCAGAGTTGACAGGGGCAAAATAAAGGCTTTATTTTTTTTTAAACAATTTTGTTCCTTCTGGGAGTGATGGAGCGAGAGTGAGTGAAGATTATAGCTCTGTGTGCCGAAGACCTTCATAATGGGGGGAGAAGCAGTGACATAATGGGAACCTAATGGCAGTAATTGGCCCTGGTTTTGACAGGGCCTATATCACAGCTCAGGAAAAAAAGAGATGTTTAAAGTAAAAATTTACACAAAATTATACGGTTTGGGGGGTGAAAACGGCTGTTTGGTTTTTATCTCTCTTTTTTTCCCATTCCTCTGGGGACATTGCCTTGCACTATGCTTGTGTGTCTGTGTGTTTTCACGTCCATCACTTAATCAAAGTCAGAATGCGGGTCCCTGAACAAGAGAGCCCTCTGTGCGGCACCCAGGTTTTTAAAGCTCCGGGTCAGATGCTGAAAGCCGGCACAACTGAAGTCTCCTTTAGGAGAGGTGGAACGTGGGGACCCCACTGAGATTTCTCTGAGGTTCAGCCATGCCAAGGCTGGTGGCACAGAAAGCAAGGAGCACAGTGGGGCACAGAAGCCAGAGCAGAAAAGAGGGGCTTTGAGCAGGGGTGTCTTTCTTGTTGCTGTGCACACCACAGAGTGAGATCCCTTCTACCTTTCTCCACCTGCACTTGTTGGGGCTTGAAGACCCTCTAAAAGCCTCACTCTCTTGTAACAGTCCGCACAGGCAGAGGACAGTGAAAAGGATGTACATCCAGCAAGAAGGATGGATGTGAAAAGGATGTACAGTGAAGAAGAATGCACATCCAGGGAAGGGCAGCCCTGTGTCCGGAGCCTGCTCCGCCGTCCTCTTAGCCCTCAGCTCACTGTGCTTCCTTTAATGTTTACTCTGGTATGCAGAGAGCAGAGGTCCACAATATCTCACCCAACCTCAGACCCTTTGAACCTCCTTCCCTGAATGTAGGCACAGTTTCCCCAGCCCTAGGCAGCTCCTCAATCGTCTCTCAGGATCTCTTGCTGCTGCAGTTCAGGTTCTCTGTTCCTCTCTCCAGCACTGTGGTACTTGGGGACAATGTCTTTTCTCCAACACAGCCATGTCAGAACCAGCCAAAGTAAAATGCTGGTCCAAGCTCTCATCCCTTTGCAAGCTTGGACCACACTGCATGTTTTTTGTTGCCATTCACAGTGCAAGCTGAAGTCCAGTTTGATGTCCTCTACCACACTCCAGCTTGATGTCCCCAAACATCACCCCGGTCTTCTCTTTTGATGCAACTTCCCCGCACATTTTCTTGCTCAACACATCTCAGTCAGTTTGTTTTCGCTTGGAATAGCAAAGGAATTGTGTGTGCTAATGAAAGGTTCTGTACCAGGGGGTTGCACACTTAGCCAGAGAGTGGCCACAGGACCAGAGCTGTGACTGCAAAGAGAGGCTTGGAAGTGGAGCACCACAAGCATTTGTGTGTCTGTGCAATTTTATATTCACTGCTTGGGACGGGGACTCAAACTTGTACAAGACCCTGCAGATGCCTTCAAGAAGTGAGTGCACTACACATGGTTGTGCCAGCTCAGTGACAAAATGCATCACTGCAATTTGGATCACAAAGCTATTCCAGACGTTTCTAGAGGGCATCCCTCATTCCTGCATTCCCTGCATGAGTGACAAACTCCTCTGTCTTTAAGCTGGATTTAGCACAAAGGGCTGCTGGTCTTATGAACTAAAGATGTTCAGTTGGGATGCGGGTCTGCACGTTGGTTTGTCTGTTGAAAAGGTCCCTATTCTTTCACTCTCCTGTCTTTAGGACCTCTAAGTGTATGTAGTAAATCATCTCAAGGCTTGCCATGTCCATCGCCCAGTAGAAGTTGGACAATTTTCTTCAAGGACTGACCCCAAGGGGGCAGCCTGGATGCACATCAGGTACATTTATCCCGTGGGAATGGCCAAAGGGTGCTTGTACAGATGTCTTGCCCCCATTTTGACCAAAATGAAACCAGTAGTTTTGCAGTAGTACAGTTTAAAAGAGACAAGGAGCTTAAAGTGGGATGTCTCAGTGAAAATGCCTGAGGGCTGTTGTTACACCTCCGTGTTAAGGGATCAATAGTCATTTGGACCAGATTGAGCAGAGAAAAAACTAGTCTCAGCAAGCACCATTCCCTGTGTAGCTGGGTTGGAAGTGGTATGCCGTGGTCTTGGAGAGTATCCTGGGCTCACTGGACACTTAGTGAGTTTGCAGGCCTCAGGTGGCCCACTCTGGTGCGATGTTTTGGGAATAAATAAATGCATCTGTTTTCTAAGCTGTGAGCAGTTGTCTGTTCTTCATTGCAGTTGGGTGACGGTCCTGACACAGAAGCTCTGTGCTGATCCACCAAGCCCACATGATCACCTACTGCTGTGGTCTGCCTGGAGAAGGTCTTACCTTGGCCCAGCTCCTGCAGCCATCTCAGCTCTCCCCATCTCCCAGAGAGGACAGAGAATTTGCTTAACTGCAGTTGAGACATGGCAATGCAAAGTCCCAGCACCTGTACTGCTGGCTGGTTGTGGGGAAGAGGAGTCCTTTTAACGCTAAAGGTTGAGCATTGCTGTAACTTTTCCCAGTGCTTGCTTTGCTTTAGTCTGGGGTACCTCTGCCCACCCCACTGTCAAGCTCGTGTGTGAGAATGTGTGTGCCTGTGCGCATGCACCTGACTGATCTCAAACAAGTGTGCAAAACTCGTTTGCCTTCCCAGCTCAAAGGCTGCAGAGCTGCTGGGGACCTTGGGGGCAGGGGGAAGGCAACATCTGTTCAAAACAAAACAGTGCCTCCTGCTAAATGGCCTAGAAAGCTCCTGCGAGTGGGGTGCTGGGTGGAGACTCCAATGCTGGGAATGTTTTGTCTGGAGGAGCTGGAATCGGAGGTGGGTGTCCATGGGGGCTCCCACATCCTGAGAATGAGCCACATCTGGGGAAGTCATTTGGCTGGTGCTGATGATTCCCCAAGCACTCTTGGCTTTAATGACTCGTGATGCCGCAAGAAGTGGTCCTGTAACGGCCATTCCATGCTTGGCCAAGGGGCACATGCTCTGCCCCCACACCGGTGTGTTTTCTCATTCCCGCAGGGGACCAGCACCTTCCGCTCTCCAACTGCCCCAGGCAGGGCCACCTGGAGACCCCAGTGCTTTCGGGAAGGGTCTGGGGGATTTGCAGGTTGCAGTAAGGTGTACTGCTGGTGGCCATCCAGGTGTTTGTTCTGGCTCTGCTGTACCCACCACCGGTGCTGGACCGGTGTTAATTCTCCCTGCGTGCAGAGGGTTCAGAGGTGCTGGCTAAGGCAGGAGGTGGATGCAGACCCAGGAGCGTAAATCTGAGCATGTATCTGCTTCTTGTACTGGGATGGAGGAGGGCAGCACCGTGACCTGGAGCAACAATCTTGGCTGTTCCACTGCCTGGGAGCTGGATTTTCAGTGAGGATGCTATCTATGTGTCATTGCCTATAGCTCAGCTGGCCAAGCCCCAAGACACCAGCACCATGCTTGCCTGCTGGAATTCGTATGGGACCAAGCACCGCCAAGCATGGCCCTGTGCTCACACAGCCCTTCTTACTGTGCAGCTGAGAGGCAGTGGTGGCACATGTCCCCCTTGTCCCTGCTAGACTTCCACAGATTTCCATTCAGAAAAGTCCCTGCTTTGGACCTTGCACCCTTCATATAATCTATAGAAATCTGGGTGATCCTGTCAGCAGCTGGCCAGGTGTGCCGCTGTGGCCATTTTCAGCTCTTCTCAGAAAGGAGAATTGCTGTGGGACTCATCCTGCTGGGAAGCAAATTAGAGATCTGCTTAATCCAGCGCCTTGCCTGCAATGGTGAGCAGAGCTCAGTACTCCAGCAAGAGTCTAAGTGCTCTGCTGTTGACAGTTTGGGGTTATTCCCCTCCAACCCCTGTGCCACTCACTAATAGACTTCAGCTGAAATCCCCTGGCTGCATGACAAAACCTAAGGCAAAGTTCCCTCGACTGGAAGTTGCCTACTTCTGGCTTCTTGTCCAGTAGCCATGGTGCTCCTGTGGCTTTTCTACTGTCCAGGTACCATAATTATTCCTCCATGGGGGTATTTGGTGGGCCTCGGTGTAGTTTCCAGTGGTATGCGCACATAGGGGCTGGGGCTCTGCCGTCAGCTTCTGTGTCAGCCTTGGCACAGAATCTGAAGCCTAAGAGGAGCCAAGGATAAAGGAGCTGGCACTACACAAAGTGTGCATCACAGCTCTCCTGCAGCCTCTGAGGATGCTGCTGACCTTGCCAGATGTGTGGGGCTGCAGTGGGCTGACCCTGTCACATTGCTCCAGTCTCTCTTAACCCCAGAGAGCAGACTGCCATGGTTGAGTACCCACAAGTCAGTTTGTGTGCAGACACAATGTTCTTCAGGCTCCAGCTGCAGTGAAGGATAGAAAGGCAGGGTCATTGCCTGGTGCCTTCTGCTGTGCTTCCACGGTTGCGCTGGTTCGGGAGTCTGCTGCAGTCTGTTCCCACCTTTGCTGTCTTGACAGTGTCCAGATCTGTTTCTGGAACAGTCAACCTGCACTGTTGACTGTCTCCTTCTTCCATGCCTCCTGCCCCTGGCATGGGTCACCTTCCTTTGTTGGGTTCTCCTGCTTCCCACACAGACCCTGGCAGGAGGTTTGTTTTCATGCCAAACCAAATGCAAAGCCAGGACAGAACTATCAGTGAGCTTCTCGTGTGCATTTAGGCCACTTGCAGGGCTCGGACCCTGCTCAGCCCCAGGTTGCAGCATCCGGTATCCCATCCTGGCAGGAGCCTGTCCATGCCAGTGGGGAGCAGGGAATTCCCTCCCCCTGGCTGCCTTGCACAGCAAGCGCTCATAAAGCCGCAGGTGTGGGATGTTTGTTATTTAGTCTACAGCCTGGTATGTGACAGTTTCTTTTCTACTCAGAGTGGTTTCAGATAATTAGTACATTATGATTCCACCACCTTGAGTGGGGGAGAGAGGAGGGGGCAGCCCACCCTCAGACTACTTGTAATTTCACATCCTGTGTTTTATGGACCCGAACTGTTCGGGGCGGGGAGTTGGATGGGGGGGGTCAGAGAGCAAACAGCAAGTCCTTCCCCCACTGTCACCATCCACCAAATCCTGGGGTTGTTAGGGTGGCCAAATGTTATTTTGCAGAGTTGTAACCAGCTTAATTCAGAGATGCTTGTTTGCACTTTTTTCCCCTTTTTTTTTCTTTTTTTTTTTTTTCCGTTTTAAGGCTTGAATGCCTTAAAAAAGGAAGAATGAAAAACAAGATGCTCTTTCTCCCGGCCTGTCCATGCTCCCCTCTCCCTTTTTATTACACGCTTATCGCTTCTTTCCCTCCTGCTTTTGAAATTGATTTCCTTTCCTTTCTCCCCTATTCAGGGCCTAAACGCTGAATGTTCGATATTTCATTTGAGGCCGCTAATCGCATTACCACCCTTGACGTTTTACAGATATCATATTATGGGCGCAAATTTGGCAAATTATTAGCGTTGTAATGTATAGCTTGTCAAAGGTATTTAAGACACTAAGAGCCCTGGGCTTATCAGGGTTCGCAGAGAGCTCTCGTTGAGCTTTTGAAATGCAGAGAGCCGGTTATAAAACACACTGTGACTCTCTTTTCAGCTTGTAAAAAAAGAGAGTGTGAGAGAGAGAAAGGAGGGGGGAAAAATATCATCCATCTATCAGGGTCTTCTAGGGCTGATAACAAGCAAAATTCTTCTCTGTGGGTTTCACTGGAAATGTGAGAAGCTTTTAAAACATTTCACAAGCTGTCTGGGAAAGAGGAAAAAATCTTTATTGAAAGGATGTAGCAATCTTTTTACTGAGGTCTATTTATCTCCTGGGAACAAGCTGTAAGTAGGAGTTCCCCTCCCCGTGACTGGAGGGGTTTGGGGAGGGAAATTGGGGTCCTTCAGTGCTTCTGTGGTGACTCCTTCTGGCCCAGCCTGGGATGCTGGGGTTGGAAATGGGTCCCAGCAGCTCTCCTTCACCCTGATCGGCTGGGATGCTCCTTCCACAACCCACTTGCCAGCCGCAGGAGAGAGGATAGGGGAAAAACCTCTTCCTTGGTGTCCCAGAGCAGCTCCGGGGTAGGCAGAGCCGGATAGAGACAGTGTTGGCATTTGCTCAGTGACCCTCTCCCAAGGGGAGGTGTTTCCTCTACGATCAGTTTATTAAAATGGTTTTAAGTCCTTTTAAAGCCCTGTGGGGGATTTGTGCCTTTCCTTGGTGTCGAGATGTGAGCGTGTGTGTTCCCCCCTCTCTTTTCAGACCAAGGGAGGAGGGGGCATGGCAGCGCTGGGTCACATTTTGCTCCCAATATTGTGATGCTAACAAGCTGCGGAGTTCGCCAAGGCGAAGCGGGGTGACAGGGTTGGCGTGATTCACTCCCCGCTGGCAGCAGAATGGATATCATGTGTCTTATTACAGAGTTAGACAGACAGAGCCCCACCACTGAGAGCTGTCAGTCCTGCCTCCGCTTGACAAAAACAAGCCATAAATAAGCAAATGCTTCACAGCAAGGGGGCGTGTGTGTGTGTGTGTGTGTGTGTGTGTGAAAGAGAGGGGGAATGGCTCTGTGCGAAATACCCATGGGGGGCTGTATTTGTAACCCTTGTTTGTAAGAGGGAAAATGGGTGGGATTTATGCCACTGGGTCTCCACAGAAGAGAACGTCTGTCTTCCTATTGCCTTGTGTGTTTGGAAACATAATCTTGTGTACACCAGGCTGTGCACATCTGGGTCAGAGCAAGCCAGTACAGGGGGTATGCAAGCATGGTCAGAACATTTTGTTTGGGAGGCAGTGTCAGCAGGAGGGGGTATCCGGGGGGTTCTTCTTGCAGAGGGATTTCACTGGGAGGACACAGTGGGGTGCTGAGATTGGTAGAAGCTTTAAAAGTACCTGTTGCACACTCATGTAGGCCTATCTGCAATGCTTGTGTGCTGGGAAGATGCAAAACGGTAGGTTCAGGGAGCACAGAGCATCTCTGAAAAGAGCTGAGCATGGGCACTGGTTGTGCATAGGCATGGGTGAAGTGTCCATCATGTTCAGCCAGCTCTGCCAGCATCTGTTAAGGTAGGAGGACATGCAGCTCTCAAGGGCAGGGAGCCTGTCTTGTCTAGGGCAGGAAGGGTCCATGATCTTGTCAGAGATTTTCTAAGAGAGCATAAGTGAAGGACCCTGAGTCCATGCTCCTGCCTATGCCCTGTGATCGCTGCAGCTATGTCACCCATCCCTCCCGAGCTGAAACAGAGATTAGCACTCTGTCTCTTCTGGTGAATGCAGCAGGTTTTCCTGGCAGCCCCGTGCAGCCCCCTTCTGCTGCGGGTGCTCTGCCATTCACATCCTCCCAGCAGCTTTCAGCCCCTTCTCATTTTGTGGTGCCCCAGGGGTTTCCAGCGAAGGTGTAGAGCCCACATGCAGAGCACTGTTTGATCCTCAGTTCGCTTTTCTTGTTCAGCATTCCTGGGAAGCTGAGAAATAGTCCATGGACCCCCGGGGGCCACAGACCAGGGGCTGCAAATCACTGCGCTCCGCTTAAGTCTGTCAGGTTTTGTAACTGCCCCTGTGCCTGTGGGAGGGCAGGGGATGCTGTCCTCTGACCAACCAGATAAAGCAGTGAACCACAAGATTTCCATGACTTGCAGTGCCATACAGAGCTGGTCAGCAGCCCTGTGCCGTGAAGGAGTTTTGGGGCAGTGGTACGGGCTGGAAGAGCAGAAACATCAGCCAGAGGTCAGGCAGCGGTGCACAGTCTGGAGAGGTGCTGGGAGCTGTGGTTTGTCGATTCTTGCAGACTGCTGGTGCAGTGATGGGAAAGAGAAGATGCTGCAAGATTTGGGCAGGGATTCTGGGTTGGATTTGGCTCCTCTGAGGAATTTGCCTCATTGCTGGCAAATGTGCCAGGCAAGCCCTTTCAAATAGAGCTACTTTTCTCTGGTCTTGGTCCTTCTACCTTAGAAGAAGGCAGTAGGAAAAAGATATTGCCCTGTCCTCGGTTGGTTTCTGATGAGTTGAATACTGTCCTTAGGGCTCTGGTCCCATTTCCCTAATAGACAGAAGTTTGTTTGATTTGAACGTGGAGCCCTGGGCTCCCTTCCCGTCTCAGCCTCCTAAGGATGCAGCATTCCCCCTCTCTCTCATATGAAATGGCGCATCGGTAAGTGCTACTTAAGAAAACACATGTTTTCCCCCTTGAAAGCAGCCCCCCCACTCCCCCCTCACACCAACACCTTTCTTTATTCGACCCAAACCTCACCAAGGGGAATTTGCAACAACTGCGGTGATAAATCCGCCCGCAGATAATTGGCAAGAAAACAACACTTGTGCAGTATATAACGTTTTATGGTTGTTTCATGTACTTTATTATAATACTAATGAGCAGTTATATATCAGGAGCTAACTGCACGCCGGATTAGCTTGTTAGCATGATATGAAACGGCAGAGCAAATAGTCCAGTCCCCCTCACCCGTGCACCCTCCCCCTACCCCTCGTTCCCATTTGCACTGAGTAATTAGTATGCAAATTAGGCCCCGGGACCACACAAGTTCTAGTATATTACAAGGGCTTTATTATGCTCTTGTGAGTAGATGATGGAAGCGGCCCATGACAGTGTTTATCTCACTACCTCTCTCTCTTTTTCTCTCTCACATACATTGGCAGAGAGTAAACACACACTGAGCTGGGCCCCGTACCATTATGGCTCCCTGAAGATGCCACCAGCTTGCCTTTATCCCGACGACCAGAGTTAAGAGCCTCCTCTGGAAACACCATAACAATGATGTTAATAATAATAATAACAACCCTGATGATGGTGATGCTAAGAGCAGCCTTGGCTCTGGCAGTCATGGTGATGATTGCAGGAGCAAGAAGAAGGATCAGAGTGAGCCAGAATGAGCTCTTTTTCACCTGGATCATGCTGCGGAGGAGCAAGGGTTGGCCTCAGTTTCCAGCCCTGCAGGGATATCCTGCTTTCTTGAGCACAGGATTATGGTGTGTTAACTGCTCTTGATGTGTTTTGCTCAGAGTGGAGCATCTTTATAGTCTTTGGTGATTTCCAAGCTACTGAGCAATAGATCTCAGCTGAAGTATGCTCCTGGCCTCCTCTCCCCTTATGTTTTCTGTACACTGTTCTTGGTGTACCACTTTCCCTTTTTCCCTTTCTTTCTCACTGAGGTAGTCTCCAACCATATATCTGGTGATGGATAGACCTCCCTGAATATAAGTGTCTTCCATTTAAATTAGACTGAAAGGCACCAACAGCATCCTCTGTCTCTGCTGCCAGCATGACTCATGTCACTGAGGCACAGACTGAAGTCTGTCTCCATGGTCCATGGGTGCTGTGCTGTGACATTGAACATGGTGCCTTGGGGCTGTACTCCCACCCACAGGAGCTGAGCCCACTAGCTTGGGTGCCCAGCACTCTTTTGAGCTATTAGTTAAAATTTCTGGTTGTTGTAACCAGGGCTGATGCCAACCTGGTCACCTGGGTGGGAATGCATACAGTCTCATTCCCACCCCTGACCCAAACTGATCTCTTCAGGTCTGAGATCTGGTGTCTCACTTACTTGGGGGTTGAAGCAATGAGTATTGAGGAGCTGGCAGGAGTGAAGGAATGGAACAAGTCTCAATGAAACCTCATCCCCACTTTTTGGACCCTTGTGGCATGCAGTCACTTCCACAAGTGTGTTGAGCTCCATCTCAGAAAGAAGCAGGTTTTTGCGCAGAGAATTTTCCCTAGGAAACCCTGGCTGAGACGTTCTTGGGCTTTGACTGAAAGAAGATGTATGAGGAGGCATGTGTGCTCTGTGGAAGTGGAACCTCCTGCAGTCACCATAGTGCTTGTGCAGGTGCCTACGACTTCATAAAGGTGCGGTAGAGTTAGACATTGGGCAGAGGGTGGGGGCAGAGAGACCTGGATCTGTACTAGACTCTGTGCTGGGCTGCCCATGGGGCAGGGCAAGTGTGGCAGACATCAGGTATTAAGCCATCTCCAGGGAGCTGCCTTTTTGGGGACCACTGCCAGCTTTTACTTTGATTTGTTCCCATTTGCATAGTTTTTTTTTCTCATCCTGGCAGCTGACCATCCTGGATGTTTGCTGTTCTGGGGGACACAGAGAAAGAAAACTAGAGGGATGGTTTGCTTTTCTGGGATGGGTCTTCTCAGGGCTTAATGCTGAAGAACTTTGTGCAGAAGGAGAGAGAGCATGAAATCCCAGAGCAAAAAAAAATTGGCCACATTCGTCCTAAGCATAAGCGAAGGGCAGGGGAGGATCTGTAGAGGCGGCAGTTTTTGTAAAGCACTGAAGTGCCCCACACATCATGCCCTGACAGGCCCTGATGTTAGCTCCCGGAATGGATCACAGGAGACTCATTAGAAAAAACAAATATTATCACACGCTGAAATGATTTATGGAGAAAAATGAAAAATTTTGTGTTGTTGCGTCCTCGCTCCCTGGCTCTCCTTTGCTTTCGCTCAGGGAAGTTATTTATGGCAGCGGGCCCTTAACAAGAGCAAGGCAAAGCGCCGAGCTGCTCGCTCCTGCAAACTGCCTGCATTTGATTTTTATTAGCGAGTTAAAACTTCCTTCTTTTCACCTCCCCCCTTCCCCTCGCACGCCTTTATTATCCCGGACTAACCGAAATGCATTTTAATGCCTACTACTTGTGCTTTTAATAGTGATCCTATCGCCACCCCAGCAGCAAATAAAGTGACATTGACGGGGGGAGGAAGGCCGGACAGACAGCCGGGCAGACAGGAAGGAGTTACAGCCCGCGTGCTCTCGCTCCTCGGCTGCTCGGCGCCGATACCTTCCCAGTAACCCGAGAGCTGTTTTATTGTCAGACCAGCAAATGCACACCCAACCGGGTGCCGCGGATGTGTTCACAGCCCCGGCAGCTGCCGCTCTTGAGGCCAGGAGTGGGCAGTGCCCCGGCATGTGGCATTGGGTCCCTGAAAGGTGGCTGGTCCTCTCCTCCCATCCATGACCAGAGATGGTGAGTGGGAGGCTCCACAGTTCCTGTGGAAATGGCAGACCCTTTGCATCATATCTGTGGCCAGAGGTCTTGGGCAGATCTGGAGCTTCCCCCCAGCTTTGTGTCCCTGGGTGGGGTCTCCATACCCTAAGCTCTGCTGACCAGGGGGAACAGCCCTACAACTTCCCAGTCAGGGCCCTTGTCTCCCAGCCTCACACAGGATGCTCCTTCACCATGGCCTCAGCTGGAGGGTGAAGAGGGGCTGGTGCCTTTCCTCTCTGGGACACAGCCTGGCCACTGGAGCAATTTTCCTGGCCTCAACTCCACCAAATTACCACCCTGAACTGTGCCCAGTAGGAGAACCCTGGCAGGGGTCAAAGCCAGCCTCCAAGCTTCCATCCCTTCCACTCAGTTGCTAAGTGTCTCCAGGGCCACAGTGACTATGCCAGGCCTTGGTCACCCCCAGGAACTGTCTGGGTGGCTGGACAGATCTGTTCTTCCCTGTCGAAGCATCCCCAAAGTGGCAGGATAAACTTTCCGGAGCAATGATTATCGTTTGGCCTTTCTCTCCACTCCCTCTTTGTGCGGGTCTTTTCACATGAGCCCAGTCTGGGCATCCTCCCAGTCAAGGGGTCCTCCCAGCCTTGGCCACAGCCCTTGACAGTTGCCTTCCTGGTGGTGTCCAGGGCTTTTGAGGGAGCTGGGGTCCCTGCACTGGTAAATGCCCGCTGACACCTGCAGCTCCTCAGCTGGTGCTGCTGGCTGGGGGAGGTGCAGGGAGGGGGGATCGTTGGTGGCATTATTATGAAGAGCTCAGCGGGCCCGGGGCCGTCCATTGTCCGGGTGGCAAATAAATAAATAGAAGAAAGCAAGTCTTTCCTATGGCTCAGCAACGGGAGGTTAACAGCTGGACATGACATGACAAATTGAGCATTTTTTTTTCCCGCGGGGGCTGATCCCAGCAGCTTGTTGTGAGGAGGAGGGACGAGGGAGAGCAGCTGAAGGAGGGGAGGGAGAAATTGGCAGGGTGAGCGTCCCACTGCTGTGGAGAGGCTTTGTCCCAAGCCAACCACCTCCTTCCCCACCAAGCCAGGGCCCCAGGACAGGTCTCTAGAAAACACGTTATGGGGGAACTGTCCTCCAGAAGGGAATCCCCATAGCCAAAACACCCACCTTAACCCTGCGCACCTGATTCATACCACGACAGGTCCCCGCAGCAAGCCCCCATGTTATGTCCCCCCTCGGCACAGCTTCGTTCCGAAATCAGGCAGCACACTGCCTTTTAACGGCCAATAAAACCCGGAATTCTCCAGCAGGAAAAGCAGGGGAATTAATCAAATCGTGGATCTGCTGTGAATTACGCGCTCACCTCCCATCTGCCTGTTCAGCCAGCTCACCTTCCCCTCCCTGCCTGCAGCCCCTTCAGCTTGCGGCAGGAGGGAACCTTTATGGCTGCGCCTGGAGCCCTTGCCATTTGTCGTGGGCTTAATAGAAAATGTGTTAAACATACAGGAAATGGCCCAAATGTTACCAACACGTCTAGTTTGCTTGATTTGTTTCTTCTTTTCGCGAGTGGCAGGGAGTGGTTGATTTAATTTGGAAATTGCAGGATCCAATGGCAGCTGGCCTTGTTCCCAGGATGATCCTTCCTGAAAGCCTCTGCTGAGATGGTGCCCCTGACTGAGTGTGCTGCTGGTGACAATGATGCCTGTCACACCAAATGCCATCCCTGGTACTTTTGTGAGCTGGGGGTTTTTGAGGCTTCTCCCCAGGTGTTTCCGCCAAACCCAGTCTCCTTCCTCTTTGAATGGCTGCTGCACTGCATGTCCAGTGATGGGGTCCATGGGTCCCTCCTTACGCTTTACTGTCTTCTCCCTGTCCCAGCATGTGGGCACCTTGGGTCTGGCCTGCCTCCATGACTTTTATTCCCACCCTTGTGCCTTCCAGGACCCGTCAAGGACCTTGGTGCCTCCAGGAGAGACGGCTGCAGCTCTTTGGAGGGCCTCCATGTCCAAACATTGTTCTGTCCAGAGTTGCTCTGCAGCCCTTTCTGTACGATCACTCTTTGCAGTGTGTTGACTTGCTGAAGGCTTTGGGAGACCTGGAGTCTGCTCTGTGCCACCTGTGAAAGCCAGGGGCAGTTAAGGGACTCAATAGTCACTCATAGTCAGGCTTCACTGAGTTCCCATCACTGCATGGGTGTGGCTGGAGAGGAACTGCATGCTCTTGCCCATCCCAGCTGATGTGCCTGGGACCCAAATAAAGTCCTCTGAAGCAGCAAATGTGACCCAGGCTACCCAGCAGAAGTAGCCAGGATGGTTTTTCTGTGTGGTGGACACCAGTGGAGCCATTGCCATGACTGTGGTGTGGACAGGCCCAAGGGAGCTGGAGCCGTGGTGGGTGGTCAGGAGGGAGACTCTATAAACCCCATCAATCTCCTCCTCTGGCTCCCATACATCTGCTTGCAAAGGGAGGGGGAGGCAATAACCTGGCTATCCGCTCACCATTGGCGCTTTGGGAGGTGGAAGGGGGAGGAAGGGGGGAAACGCCAGCCCCGATCCCTTGGCAACTGTGGGCTGAAATATTAACTGGAAGAATGTGCCCAAGACTTGGCCCCCACACTGGTCTGCTCCAGCACTGCCTCCTGGGGGGGAACAGGGAGGGGGCAGCCTGTTTGCACAGTCCAAGTGTCAACTAATTAATAGGAGTTTATAGGAACATTTCCAGGGCAGCTGGCTGAGGAGCAGTGGGGGAAGCGCCCCACGTTTCCTGAATCCCGGCCATCACCCAGTGCTCTTCAATGCATCTTGGAGAGACAGTAGCTGATTGGATGTGCTTGGGGGTCTGCATGACCAGAGCAGCTGAGCTGGTCACTGCATTGCTCCTTCCTGCCTGTGCTGCCAACATGCAAAGGGGTGCCCATGGCTTGTTCTGCAGACCTCTTCATTGCATAGACACACTTCTCTTCCCCGAATTTTAAAGTCCCTGTTGTATGACCCAAATGGGTAAATTGGTTGATGTGTGTCCTACAGTAGTTCCCTGAGCACCCATGCTTGGTTGAGGAGCAGCAAGTTTCACATTCTGCTCTCTGTCCTCCAGGGTACAGGATGTGTCCATTCCAGACCGTAATTCCTCATGTTTTCTCAAACAACATAAAACATGCTTCCTGGGAAGTGCATATGCTCCCAACAGTGTATGTGCTGGAGGGTTCCCTCAGAGCACCTCTGTTGCTTCCTCTTGTCTTGACATCAGACTGTGTTGACATCAGTGAGAGGCTTTGCTTGTAGATCTGTCCCAATGCGTAGCATGTTCCTTGGGACAGCTCCCCTCCTGTGCTTCACCTGGTCATGGTGTAGGGATCTTACAGAGGCTGTCAGGATGGAGCTGTCCTGGGATAGTGAAGGGTACAAGCTGGGGGAGGACCCTGAGGTGCCCCACAGAGAGTGAGGCTGGAGACCCATGCTCTGAGCATCCCTGAATCTAAGGCCTACCTGGCTGTGATCTTTGAACAAACCAATAAATGAAGTGTAATAACCAAAACAGTGATTGTTTTCCTCGCGGTAGCTGTGGAAATATCTCCTGGGGAAGCATAAAGCTGCCAGCCTCAGGTTTTAGATCACAATCCCACTAACCTTCCTGTCCCCCGGCCAATAGTGTACTGCTGCTGCCCTCAGAGCTAGGCTCTATTTATTATATATACTGGCCTCTGTGTGTGGCGGTGTGTTCGTAAAGCCTGATTGAGCTGTAAGGAAAAGTGCACTCAAGGGGAAGGAGGAGACAAATGCCTGATTTGGCGTGCCCTAAATATGGGCTTATAACCTCTGTGGGTTCTGCCAGAGGGTTCAAGTCGGTCATCCAGATGCAGCTCCCGCTGCACAAAGGTGTTCTTCGATAGTCGTCTTCCATGGAGGACCACAGCTGTCCCTGCCATTGTAACCACCCCTGAGGTGCCCAAAGGGCTTCTGGAGCACAGCAGGACTTGGAACAGCTTTCTCTGAGCTGGTGGCTTGCCCTTTGCAAGGATCTGCAAAGTGCAGCTTGGGGAAATCGAGACCCCTGACCATGCAGGTGCAGCTTGGAGCAGCCAGCAGATGGGACCCCAGCATGGCTGGGGATGCTGAGTCCAGAGCCTGCAAGGTGGTATAGCACTGGATGGTAATGAATCATTCTGGGTGTGTCTGAAATGATAGTTACGTGTAGCCTGGACCAAAATCACCTGCAGGTGTTTGCCTTCAGGTGATGGATGGAAAACCAGGTCAGCATGGGAAGGACAGCGTTTTGATCTCCTAACTGTGCAGATCTTTGGCCCTGGGCTTGGAAGAACCTCATCAGGGTGACAGAGATAAGCAGAGATCCATGTCCCATGCTGTTCAACATCACTTGCATGTGCCTTAGACCTTTATTGTTGCTGTGCTGGAGGGGGAGGATCCACAGAGAAAACCTTGGCCAAAGAGGGAAGAGGGGATTCTACAGGGCTGCTGTACTGGCTTGTGGGGGTATGTGTATCTGTGCACAAGTGTACACAAATATGCCCAGCAGTGCTCAGCTGTGTGTTACAGATCTGGTATTGCTCAACTCTGGGAGCAAATCTTCTGTGCCAGTGCCAGCAGCCATCTGGTGTGGATGGCTGAGGGTCACAGCACTGCTGCTCCATCCGGTGAGTCACCATGGAGCTCAGCGGGGCCTTGACTGGACTTTCCCATTTCACTTTGTCCAGTTTATCTGGTTTTATACAAATGTAAACTGAGGCTGTGATAAAACAGGAGACAAGATAGACTGGGCCCGGTCAACCTGCTGAGGGATGGCATGACCCAGGAAAGGCCCAAAGGACAAGCAAGACACTGTTCTCTGCTCCAAAACCCCACTATGAGTTGAGCATTGGCTGTAATTACCTCCTGGTTCTGGAAGCATTTACTCCTGGATCAGGGCTTGGTGTTCCAGAGCCATCTTCAGACCTTAATCTCAAAGGTCACCCTCCTGGTATGGCTGGCAGCAGGAATGCACTCCAGCAAATTATGTGGCTGGCAGTTGCTGGAGTCATCAGCATTTCCCTGCTTGTCTTGCTGTGGTTTCTACTGCAATGTCTTTGCTAGGTGAGAGCCCAGTACAGATTGACGTGGGAGCTGGCAGACTGGGAATGACAAGGCTGCCCCAGCCAGTCAAGAAGGGGCACAGTGGTACAGCACAGACATAGTTACTCTTCATTGGGGTAAGAGAGAGCTATAAGATCTTTCATTTTCCAGGAATCTGCTCCCTCCCCCTACATTTAGCTTTCCTATATAATATTCCATGCTGTAGCCTATAAATGCTGCTCTGAGCCCACAGCCTGATTGAATTTGGAAGCCTTTGTTTACAGATGTCTGGCTGTACAGGGGTATTTATTGAATTTTCCATGAAATGTTGCTCCTCTAATGCTGTAAAGCACAAGCTGCCCACATCAGAGGAGCTGCGTGTTAAGGGATCGGGTTTCGCAGAGATGCATTGCTCTCGCCATTGCTCTCCCTCACCATCCTTTCCCCTGCCAGGGAAGGAAGGTGGGTGCTGGAGTCCATGAGCAGCAGGGATTTAAGGAGACTCTGGCCCTTGAGAAGAGGAGAAATGTCTGTCTTGTGCTCCAGGGCTGGATGGTGCATTTGGTCCTGTGAGGCAGCAACTCCAGCCACATGTAGTGCAGCCTGGCCAGTGCTGAGGGCAGAGCAACTCTCTGCAGGGCACAGCAGCAGCCATGTCTGCTGGTGGGACTGCAGGTGGGCCTGATTTTGGGCTGTTACAAGTACTGAACTGGCTATTGATGGCTCTAAAGAGACCTTGATGGCAGACAAACGTCATCAGGGCTTTTTTGTGCCTTCCTTTGAGGCCTGAATTGTTGGGAAACAGTCAAAATAGAGGATAATTTATTAAGATGTCTCTTTGGTTGCTGTCTCTTCAGTCCATCTTTCCTTGCTCATTTGATCTACTGGTGCCCCACAAGAAGAAGGCTCTTATCAGGAAAAGAAACAGGATTTTCTTACTGGAAGACTTTGTGGAGCCCCTCAGAGCATCCTCTGACCTCAGTGTGTCATTTTTAACCTTTGTCTTGGGAGGGAAATGAGGGAGAGCCTGATCTGTGAAGGACACATCTGGGACCTGCCATTCTTGCAGTGGTAGCTGGAGGAATGTGTCTTCCTTCCTCATGAGGGAAAGTACAAAACCATCTTGCAAAACTCTGGGTCAGGAGCCCCAGGATCTCTGATGTAAAATAAATGATTCTCGGGAGAGAGCATGTGTTCACCATGTTAGAAAAACAAGCCCCCTGCAAACAGCACATACCAAACTCTGCTCGGAGGAAGGGACTTCAAGGGTGGACGGAGGGAGCAGTCTGAGCATCAGAGCACAGCTTGCCCCCCTCTCTCAGGCTGGATCTTCACACTGGTCGGAGGAGGAGGCGGGAGGGATGGGGCTTGTTTTCTCAGATTTGATTGGTTTATTTATGTTTGGTCCAGGCTCCCATCTGGTCCAACTTCAAACAGGGGCTGCCGCGAAGTGTGGAAGCCACCAAGAGAGAATCTGCAAACAACAGTTGTGCAAAGTATATAAATATTTCTGGACATAAAAATGACTGTGTCTGAGGAGGGTTCACATTGAGCTGTGGTGCAGGGTTCCCGGTCCTGCTTGAGATAAGCCCTGGAGAGTGGCTTGAGCGAGGAGAAATATGTGCTTATCTACAGTTTACATGTGCATGTGCAAGAGCAGAACCAGGCCTGCTGAGTGCTGCTATGCTGGAGACTGCAAGGCAAGGAAAGGACAATGAGGAAGTCTGTCTGTGTGTTCCAGATATAATAGTCAGTGTGCAAAAATGTCCACTGATTTGGGGGGCCAGAATTGGATTTCAGGCTCGTAACTTGTTGAAAAATCCAGCATGGTCTGTCTCAGCTCCCAAAATATAGCAGCTGCATTTGAAAAGTTTGGTGTAGATGCTGGACGTGAACCTTTAATTGAAGATAAGGAGAAAATCCGGTTCTGTTCACAATGGCATTTTGTGCTGTTTGAACAGGAGCAAGTATCTGGGCCACCCTGAGCAATGCAGCTGGGGGCTTCAGGACTGGCTGCTGGATTGTGAATCCGATCAGCTCAAAGATTATAGTTTGGATGATATTCCTTCAGGAAAAAATGGGCAATGGCTGGTGTTTTGCCTGGCCGAAGACTATGTCTGAGTTGGTGATGCTGAAGAGGACGTGAAGGCTGTGCAGGGGAATTTGTAGCTTATGCTGCAATGGTGGGAACTGCAAACACCACTGAGGACAAAGAAATAGTGTCAGGGTAGAGAGGACAGTGCATACTGGGAGGGGATGCTCGGGTATAGGAACAGTATATGGCATTCCCAGATGCGCTTCTCTGTATTCAGGTACTGGTCCTTCCTTGTGCGAGGTAATGTGTATTTCTTGCTGGGATGAGGAGAGGGGCAAGGAGAACACAGCCACCTCTGTGGACCCATTGATACATTTGGGAACATTTGCGGGTGATGGGTCTTGTGGGGTTCACCTGGAGTGTGCCAGCCCCACACAAGACATTCTCTGTGCCACAGTTCCCCTGAGGCTAAGCTGTCCATTGACCTCTGACCACAGGGACTGGAATCAAACCACATGGGAGAAATCCAACCAGGCTGTTTGTTCTCAGATCAGATGAAGAAGAATCCAAAAGCAGGTATTTCTTTGGTTGGGTCCCGGTCAGGAGACAGAGGGCTGTTCCAGATCAGTGAATTGAAATCTGGATGGTTTATGTTCCCAGGATTCAGAGGTTTTAATCTCTAAAATATCTCTTAACATTCGCACACCCAGATGTGCCATATGCAGCAGCATGCATTTGTCCCTCCCTCAGGGAGAGCCAAGTGCCAACTGCTAACCATGGACAGGAATGACATGGTGCTTGGTTGGATGCTGTCCTTTCCTCTGCTACAGAGCTGCCTGGTTGGTGTCCCAGCCTTGCTTCAAGAGGAACATGGCAGCTAGAGCGTAGACTCAGCCAAGGGAAGGCATGCAGCTCTACCCAGGCTTGGGGATTGTTACAAACTACATCAGGCAGCAGAGTCAGCAGCAAGGCAAAGCCAGAAGGCCCCTTAGTAGCAGAGACAGTATGCTGAGATTCCCAATTTGCCCCTTTTCCTCTTAGCAGGGACCGGGATCAGTCCCATGTGAACTCTAAACCCCACCACCCTGTGGTACAGGTCTGTTTCTCCAGGAACCATGACTCTCCTGCTGTGCAAGCACCACCAGCTTCCCACATTGGGGGCTCTCCAAAACTGGCAAAGACCTGGGGAAGTTCACTGGGAAGATCTCAGAGTTGAATTCGGCTGTTTGAGATGGAGAGTGTCTAAAATACGTCCTGCCCATGCGGAGCCCTGGCCCAGCCACCGGCAGCCGCTCTCTGCAGCGGCCCTCAGTTAAACCTGATCCCTTGCTTTAAGGGGCTGCCTGGTACTTAGTGGAGACCATAAATAGCGATTTATAAACGATCTTCACGCCGATTCCTCTGCCGCTGCTCAGACATCAAAGTCTATAATTCACGCCCTCCCGCGTCCTGAGCCTTGCAAAACCGGAGCCTTTGATGTGAGCCCCCCTCGGTACCTGCGTACAGGGCTGGGCCTGGCTGGGCTGCGGGCATGTGCGCTGCGTGCAGCAAGGCGCCAGGCCTGCTCAGCCAGGCATTTTATAAGGTGTCTGCTGTCACTCAGCCTGTTCCTGAGCCTGTTATTCCCTTTGGCGGGGCCGTGTGGGACGGCTCTGGAACAATGGGAAAGGACCAGGGGGAGAATGCTGGGGGCAGCGTCAAGAAAGCACCTGGCCTCTCCTTCCCCCCTTCCCCCCAGCACCTGCAAATTAATGGAAACTTCTCCTTCCAATAGTGCTGCCTGTACTGTTTAACAAGTCCAACTGCATGCTCCGAGGGCTAGAAACCAGCCTCACTTCTCAGGGTGCAGATGGCTCCCAGGATCCTTGCTCAGCCCAACTGTTCTTCAGGAAGGGGCAAACACTGGTGTGAGAACGATGTGGTGTGAACAGTCAGTGTTTATACGTAAGGTGAGGCTAAGAAAATGTTTCTGTAACAGTTTTCTCTTCCTCATACATGTGAAACTGCAAAATGGAGGCTCCATGCTGTGGTCAGGCTGAGTTCTAAGTGAGCTTTGTGGGACAGGTGTCCCTGGGCATGTGTCACCAGCCTGGCAAGCTCTTCCTCTTTCTTCTGCCTCTTTCTCCCTCTTGTTTTTTAGTTTCTGGAGCTACAGAGAGTAATTTGAAGATGTGAAACCAGTGCAGACTCTGGAGAAGGCACACATCTGTGGTCACATCCCTCTTAAAACAAATGATTGTTCAACTGGAACATGCTTGACAGTGGTACCAAAGTGTTGTGAGAAGGGGGAGAGAGAGGACTTAGGTCTGTATCCCTGATCATCACTGCCAGTTCAGCCTCTTGGTCCCCACATGAGGGCCTGCAGGGTCAGGCATCAGAGCTGGATAAGTCACATGTAAAGCACAAATGAAACTCTATCCATAAAAATGCTGCCTGGTGTGGTGTGAAATACTTTGTCTTACAAGCCAGACACTGCAAAGTTGATAGAGGCATTTGGGATGTTGGGAGTACTTCAATGTATTTTGCAGCTGGGATGGTTGTGGCTTTATTTTATTTTATTTTATTTTATTTTAAGCAAATGTCTGTAGAAATGTACTGAGGGAGTCTTGCATATGCTGTAGGCTGGCAAGTGGGGAAGAAAGGGCATGAATCATGTCACTTGGCTCTGTATTTAATCATATCAAACTGGTTTGGTTCTCCAACAAGTCAACATATATTATCTGTGTAAAAAAGGCATTTTACAGGACTAGGAGTCTAAATATCATTTATAAATATTTAATTCTACAAGTGATCTTTGCAAAAGAAGAATAGCTCTTCATTATCATACCTGTGTCTATTGAAATATCACCATTATTTATCATCCACTGTTGGTGCAGTGTCCCACTTGGGCCTGGAAGAGTTATTTTCTACTGGAGGCTACCACGGGACTGGTCTCGTCCTTCTCCCCATACAAGGCATTGTTTGAAATGGGACACACAGCCCTGGCATGGGTCCCCTCTGCCCTGGCCCCCAACTGCACCAGCGCAGCAGTGGGAGGGTCACACTGTGGAGGTGTTCAGTGACACACTGCCTAAGCTTGGGAGAGCCTCATGCTGTCAGGCTCTTTAACCTTAGCAACCAGAGCTGCTGAAACCCTCTTGGTCAAAGAGTTTTCGTGCAGTACTGGTCACCCATCTGGCTGTGAAAGTGCCCCGCTCTGGTGCAGTTGGACTGCTCCTATAGCTGCCAAAGTGAACCATAAAAAGCAGTGGCCTCCGCGCTCATTCTGTCCCCGTCCCCATCCCTGTGGCTTTCTGCCTGTTTAATCTCTCTGACATTCAGCCCAGCTTTGCCCTGCTCTGTTTTGACTCCTGACAAGCCTTTCAATTTGCTCTCCTCTCTGAAGAGCTGAGAAGCCATTGATAGCTCTCCCCCTGAATTACTGAACCTCAGTGTTGGGTTTCGGGCCCCAGGGAGCAGCCCCACACACCACTGATCTGTAGGGCTCAGGTTCATCCTCCTGCTGGCACATGCCTGTCCCTGGATCCCCAGGCAGACATGGCTCCCGGCATGCATGGCTTCTTGCTCTGCTATGGGAGGAGACTCCCATCTTTTAGGGACAGGGCTTTAAAAGATGACACCTTTTGGGCGTGCATCCTGCACCATCATCTTCCCTTATTTGACAAGGATGGGAGAAGACAGGCTTGTTCTTGGCCATTTTCCCATTTGTAACCAGTCTGACAGCTCAGGAACCTTGAGCCCTGTGTGTCCCCTCCTGTGAAACAGAGGTGTGCCATCGAGGTAGCACCAAGATCTTCTGTTGGAGCAGAAGGCTAGGAAAGGACAAAGGATTTGTTCTGTTAGAGTAGGGGAACCTCTGACTTTGCTCTTCTTGGAGAAACAATCCTCCCTGGAGAAGACACAGTGACAAGGAGTGTCTCATTTAAACCCCACTGGTGTCTTGCCCCAGCGGCCCAGGACTTTCTTCTTGTCACTGCTGTGCAGGCTGATCAGAAAGCAGACACCCTCTCACACCAGAAATATCCTCAGTGTTTTCATACGCTGTAGTGAATTGTTTTCCAAAGACCATGGGAATGTTTCTTGACAGGCTGCAGAAGACTGATAGCGTTTTTCACCGTATTTTCAACAGGAACATTATTCATCCCCTTTTTTCACTGCCATCCTTACAGCCACTGCATCATGAAAGGAAGCAAGGAGCAGGTAGCCCTCACACACCAGCCTGTGTCACCATGTGTGTCCCAGGGCACTGCTGGGCAGTGCTGATTACCCAGGAGAGGACAGATTTCCCATACTCTGTCCCTCACTTACCTAGACAGGGCATTTTTAGCCCCTGGCCACTCCATGGTCCTTTTCCCAGAGGCTGGCAGGATGTGGGGGCATGGCAGGAGCCAGAGTGCAAATGCATTTAAGTAAGGGGGGGGAAAGGAAGGGCAAGTGTGGATTTTATTAAGTGATAACACATCTTCAAATCAGATTATGGGAAATTTTCGGGGGCACCTCAGCATTGATTGGCTGGGCCAGCATTGGCGAGGCTGTGTGGGAGCACGTCGGAGCATGTGCAATCGGATCCCTTCCATTAGCCTGATCGATAGCCACCGTGTGGGGGGAGTGGGCAGGAGCGTGGACAAAACTGCATAAACATATACGCAGGAGCCAAGAAATCACATTACAGCCAAAGAATCCGAGCACAACATGGGTAACCCTTTCACCCCAGCACCCAGGCCAGCATTAATGCTTTCAGGGCAGCCCTCTGTCTCCAGTGCTGGATTGGAGGATGACCAAGTTGTGGCTTGGTGTAGCAGTAGGAAGCACTGACACACCACTTCCCTGTGCCTGGCTTGCTGGAGGCCAGGTGTGTTTCTTTGGCTGCAAGGGGTCTGATGGCGCATGCTCTCATGTGCATGATGTGGTTGGGCACCAGGAGCATTACCAGCCTGTGCATGGTGTCCCCTCCAGCAGTGTCCCCCCCGCTCTTTGAAATGGAGAGCTTGTGGATTAGTATCAGACACTGCATCCATGTGATGCACAAGGAGAAGGAGCTGCCAAAGGGCTCGAGAATCACCACAGAACTGAGCCAAGCCCAGCCTGCAGGCCAGGTCTTCCTCCATCGCTTCTCACCAGCAATTTGCAGTGCAGCCCCAGGAAACTGGGAGTTATGGGTCTCCCTTTTGCATCATCCATTGTCTTCAGCAACCCCTAGTGCTTGCAGGCAGGCAGGTTGGTGCACCCAGTCCAAGGCAGCCTGAGAGCAATGAGGGAGAGGAAGGAAGGAAGAACAACACTTCCCATGGGACAGAAAGTCAAACTAGATGAGGGGGATCTCAGAGTGAGAAGGACAGAGAGCTAACATTGAAGAGACAAATTATATTTATAAAATCTTCTCTGCTTCTTACGATCCTAAGAATTCATAGGAACATGAGACAAACCTTGTTGTCCTCTGAGCCCACATCCTTTACATCTCACATTTAGGGTTTCTGAATAAAAAAGTGTCAGAGAAGAGCAATGCAGCTGCGGGAGCCTTCCCACTTTCACCTGCAGTGTGGTCTGGAGCCCCAGGATTTCATCTCCCTCTGCACCAAGCCCCATTTATCACATTTCCAGGCCCTCCCCAGCCATGCCTGCCTTTCCAATCCTGTTTTGACACTTCTAATTAGCAGACATTTAACACCTTGTTTTGCTTGGACTCTGCCTTCAGCCAGACAACACATCGATGGCCTTTGACTTCTCCCCTGACCTCGGCTAACCTGGCAGCGCGAAGCTCTTGGCATCGCTCTGAACACATCCTGTCCAATTTCCTCCTGCTGCCCTCTGCTCCCCGGTCCCCACGGCCCTCCCCAGCCGTGCCGGGGCGAAGGCATGGCAAGATGTGACGCGCAGCCTTTCCCTTCGTAAGCGCTTTCCTGAACATGATTTAAAGCACTGAAGCAAGAAGAGGGAAAAAAAAAAAGACCTGTAATAAAGTCAGCACTCTGCTTATTAAGGGGAAAAGGCTGTGTTTTACTTATACTAACATTAATTAGATAGATATATAGGGAGCAAAGAGGCATCTGGGAGATTTATGCAGAGCCCCTGAAGATGGATGTGAGGATTGACAGACAGCAGCTCCCTTAGAGTGCCAGGAACGAGGTAACTGGGAAGCAGTGATGGGGAGCCAAACGGCAGTGGTCTCAGTGATGCTTAAGTGCAGCAAGTATGAGGGTAAATGAGGATATTTGGACCTGCCAAAAACACCTGGGAGTGCCATGAAGCTGTACAGAGATGCAGATGGGGAGTTCTGGGGAGGTTTCTGAGAGCGTCCTCAGAGAGGAGCATGTCTCCCTCTCCTGTTCCCCTCTGCTGTACAGGCAGGCAGGTGTTCTGGTAGCTGAAGTCTTTTGAGCAATACTTTGTCTTTCATTCTCCAGAAGCCTGTAGTCATCTGGATGTCGTTACTAAACTGAGAAGACACTCAAAGCTGTTTATTTTCATTGTGAGACTTTTCTCCCTCTGCCCCCTTCCTCACTGCATCAATAAAATATTTTCCTACCATTCCCAGCATTGGACAGACAGCAGAGCAGCAAACTGATCATGGCCTTTTCACAATCCCCCGCAGAAGGGTGCTCTGTTGGTGTCTGATAAGAGCTGGTCCCCGTCTGCTCAGTGTGTCATGTCGAGGTGGAAGAGCCGTCACTGCCCCAGCTGCCCCAGCTCCCATCCACACAGTGGGACAGAACTGTGTGCATGCCACTAACACAGCAGAACAGGAGACCGTCTTCCTGGTTCTTCTGGGCCTGCCTTCATGGCCATATGAGCCATCCTTTTCTTGTGTTTCTGTCTGGAGAGGTGACCACAATCTGTGGGTCCAGCAGGGGTAGCTGAGCCCATACCACCTGTATGCTCTATGCTTTTCACCCACCTTCCTCCTTCCTCATGTATCACATTGCAGAGTGCAGAACTCCTCACTGGCCCTTTCCTAGAGGTGCAAGGACACATCTGGAAGCTCCATGTGACACCTTTGCAACTGTTGAACTTTCCACTTTGCCAAGACAATTAGCATCCTTCGGCTTTCTTCTCCAAGCATTTTTTTTACTTGCAAGGACAAAATCTGACTGAAACAAGAAAGGAAGCTTAACTGTATGTCCTTGCAGCCCCAGTGGAGAGGCCTCACTCATCCTAGGACTGCCAGGCATTTGCACACCAATGAGAGACTTCCCCAGCCTGCAGAGCTGGCTGTCTTGTTAAATTTCTGTTCCCATCCGCTTTGCACAGGGGCGTCCACACAGGGAAGAGCCCAGGGCTACATGGGGAGGCTGCAACAGAGGTGGGAGTTCAGCTGAGGTCTCTTTGATCTGTAGCCTTGTGCTTCACCATAAGCCCATCCTGCTCTTGGGTTAGGGCTTGTAAAAGACTTGTGGCTGCTGCTGACAAGCGGGGGGTGAAGGCTCTGGAGTTTTTATTTGCAATTGCTGCAGCAGGCCTTTGCCTGTGTCCGTGAGCCACATCAGGGCCACTCATCAGTGTGTCCTGCCTTTGCTTTCTGAACTGGGTATCTCCATCCTGCCCAGGCAGTGTCCCCTCCCCTCTTTCCCCCAGCCTGGGTTAAATATAGCAGCTAACTTTGGTGGTGATTAGTAATAAAATTTTAACAAGCATCCATATGAATGTCGTTCTGTCACTTTTATGAGGCCATTTACAGCAGGGAGATATAAGAGCACCTTAAATCTCCCCCTAACAGGAGGGGTCATGTCAGAAGGGTGAGAAGCAGAGGGCCCAATGTCCCATGTCACCTGCCTGGTGGTGCTGCAGGTACTCCCTGTCCCCGCGATGGCACAAGTGGCTCCCCTTTGTGGAGATGGTTTTGTCTTGACCAGTCACTTTCTGGACCAGTGGGTGGAAAAGCAGGGAGATGCTGTGGGCTGCTGGTGCCCACAGGCACTGCCCATCTGTAGGGGAGCACGGCACAGGGATGTTGCTGGAGCTGAGGACAGGCACAGTGGCATGAGGTTAGCTCAGGCCCTGCAGCAGGGCAGAGGCCTCAGTGCTAAGGCATTGCACTTAAAAAAATAAACTCCGGTAGGAAAAAGTGTTCACATCAACCATTTTCCATTCGCTTCCCAAGCGAGCTAACTGCAGAAAGGGGAATGAATGGTTCCTGTCTCTTTGCCCAAACCTAAATTTGGGGCCTGACTCTACTCTGACACTGCCTACTTTTTATAAGAAAGGCTTGTAAAAGCCATACACCCTTCCTTGTTTCCGATCCATTTGGCTGCACACCAAGGGCAGGGTTTGCTCCTGCTTCCAGCAGTATGGATCTGCCCCATCCTCAACCACGTCACAGCCTGCGTAAGCAGGATTGGATTCAGTCCCTGCTCGGCAATATATGTGTGAGCAGCTGAAGGGATTTTTTCCAGGAGAACAGCAGACGGAATAAGCCTTTGTGTCTCCTGTGTAGTTATACACCTCAGCTCTGCTTCTGTCTGTAGACTTAATTTGTGTCCCTGAAAACTTTCTGCCGCTCGTGCTGCTCAGCATGGCAACTGTATCAGGTTAGGACAGGTCCCAGGTCTGGCCAGGTTCTGGGCAGAGCACCAGGGACAAGCACAGTTTCTGAGCAGTCATCCAGCCAGCAAATTCAGGATGTGAGGCAGCACAGGTGGTATTTCATGCTGGGAAGCTCCTTCTGCCCCAGGTGGGAGGCAGCAGCAAACGTCTGCACCTATTGAAATCTCCATGCTCCCAGAGGAGGGCAGAGGGCAACCAGGACAGGGAGAGGTGCTGTGCCTTCCCAGGGTCACAGAACCCCTTGAGTGACAACAAACCTCAAAATAAAGCCCTTCTGTCCTGATAGCCATCAAACCACATGGCTTCACAACTGCTCTGCAACACTCCTTTCGTGTGGGCGCTCTGCTTCCTGTGCCAGCAGTGCTGGGTCAAACACAGCTTCACCAAAACTTTTAATATTAAGAAAAACACCAAGACTTGTGGTCTGAGTTATGAGTGGAAGTTTAGGTTTGTTCCTTTTTCTAGTTTTGTTTCTTCAAAAAAAAAAGGAAACACACCTTTGAATAGTGAAATCAGAAAATAAGGAAGCAAAATGTTTCCAAAAGAAGGGCTTGCTTGTTGTGAGCGCTGCCTGGTCATTATTTTTGTTTAGTGTAAATAGTAATGTCTATACATATACATTAGTTATGTAAAGACACCTGATATCCAATCTTATATACACTACCCAAGCACTAGCTGTGCAAGGCAAGTATAAAAACCACCTGTGCAAAGGCAAGGGAGCAGAGCAGGGAGCAGATGCCTTGTTCTAGGTCTAGAGCTGGAATTGTAATTTGCTGTTGCTAACCTGCTTCTTTCCAAGGAGGCGAGACAGAGCATCCAGCAATCCAATCTATTTCTTAGGTAATGATAAAATGGTGTCAGTGATATCATGGCCAATGATAAAAGTAAGAGGAAAAGGTCGGTGTAGATTATTATGATTTTCTGATGAGGAGGGCAGAAGCCAATAGGTGGCTAAATCAGACTGCAATTTTTTTCTCAGAAAAGGTGAGTTTTCCATTCTGGAAATTTTCATTCTGGAGTCTTGTAGGATATGCTGGCCCTCTGGTTTTGACTAAGTGGGAAAGTGCTTCCACTCTGTTGCTGTTTCCTATGAAAAGCAAGGCTGTGTGAGCCAGCAGCCCAAGGAGACAGCATCTTCAGGACTCTGCCTGTATTGCTTGCAGGCCACAGGGTGAAGCAGGAATAAGAGCACAAGACAGCTGCTGGCAGCTTTTGGGTGAGAGAAGGCAGTGGCTGCTGCCAAGCCAAGATGATGTTGGCACTGCCTGTGCTTGGCAGCAGCAGGATGACCCCGTGTCTTGCTCTCACGCCGCTCTGTTGAGTTTCACTTGGAGCCCAGGCTCCCCCTAGGCTGGTATTTGGGTGTTTTGCCTAATTGCTTCCTTGGGTCAGATGAGACATCTGTATCCCTGGGAGCAGGAAGGACCCAATGCTCCCTGTGTGCATCACTTCACATTGCTACTGAGAGAGCCTTGATACCACGGATGAGGTTAGTGAGCCAGGATGTCCCACACATCCTTGGTGCTGTAAATTACATTCTCCATCCTCTGCACACCCATGCATGTGCCACATGTTCAGTGTGCATGTCAGTGCAGTCATTGATAAAGATTGGGATCCTGGGATCACCACAGTGACCTGTGTTCAGGGGCAAGTTGCCTGAGCTTGGCAGAAGAAGATA
The DNA here is from genome assembly GCF_020740725.1 of Corvus hawaiiensis. NCBI lineage: Eukaryota > Metazoa > Chordata > Aves > Passeriformes > Corvidae > Corvus > Corvus hawaiiensis. The sequence continues at coordinate 23,289,209 of NC_063221.1, forward strand.
TCTCAAGGCCCTTAGCAGGTCAGGAAGGTAGGACATGATGCTGAGGGAAAGTGAGCCCATGGATGGTGGGATGCAGGGGTAGCCCTGCTCTGTGGGGTTAGAGCCTTCTCCAGCAGGAGGTCAAAAAGGCAAAGTTTCTTGGGAGGTGAATTATCAGTGGGAGCAATATCGTCAGGTCAAACACATTGGTGCTGGGGTAATACAGTTAAGGTGCAGAGCCTTGGAGGGAGCCCGGCCGAGGAGTGCAGCATTAAAGCAATGAGCCCAGCTTAATCTGCCCCAAGTGAGGGCAGTAGGGTCTTTAATATTGTGTCAGGCTCGCAGGCCCTTGTTGGCGGGTTATTCTTCATGGCAGCTAATGCCACTGGGCTAACTGAATTAGCCCCTCCTTCCGCGGGGTGAGCATGGGGTTGCCGGGAGGGCGATCGTGCCTCGCAGCTGCAGGGAGAGCGAGTGATGGCCTGGAAATTCAATCAGGTGAGGAGCCATTGCCACCCCCGAAGGACAGGGAGCAGCCTGATTGGGGAGGAGAGCCCGGATGGGAATGCCAGTGACTGGCTCCATGCGGCCCCTGGGCAGGATGTGCTCCAGGGATTGTTCCCTGCTCTGGATGGCATGGAGTGCTGTCCTGCAGTCTGCTGCTCTGCATCCATCAGCCTTCTGGGAGCACTTCAGTGGAGAGTTCATCCATACCTCTCTGCTCATTTCCGACTTGCTCTTGGCTAGGTGCCATATTCCCTTGTACATCCATAGGGAACCATGGCACAGGGACACACTGGGTGGGACATGCAGTGTGTCTCCAGCCAAGCTGGGCATCCCTGGGGTCCATCCTCTGGCGAATTTGCAGCATTTCTATTTGACTGGAGGTGAAGGTTGACCGGATGGCCTGGCCCAAGGAACTGGCAAGTGGCCTTCTTTCTGGCTTTGCTGTTGGGATGAGGGGCTCCCCAAACGAGCCACTGAGTGATTGCATGATCCTCTTTGTAAAGCCCCGAGGGAAGTGCAGCTAAGGAGGACAGCTAAGGGGCTGGGTACAGCAGTGGCCTATCAGGAGTCCCCCGTCTAGACTAATTTTCTGTCCTTAATACACGGAAGGAAAAAAGAAACTCTGAACCTTGTAGGCATTTGCTTGTTGTCCTCAAAATGGATTACTGCTTTTTTTCTCTCCCTGTCCCAGCAACAGCTTTCTTCTTCACATCTGATTACAAGCACACTCCTGGCGGATCCTGCAGCACACCCTGAGTGGGTGATGGTGGCCCTGTCCAGCACTGCCTGGATGGTGCCGAGCTCACCTGTGTGCCTGGGGTCTGGAACGGCCTGCACCCAGGTGGTGACACGTTGTCAGCCCCAAAGGCTGGAGCGACTGGCAGAGGCCACAGAGAATGCTGTGGTCTCAGGGACTGGGACAGCAGAGCCATGGCAGAGGGTTGCTCCCTTCCCATAGGACACAGTGCCTCACCCCGCCACACCAGCCCTGTCTGTCGCTGAAGCCCCTGTCCCTTTGCCCCTGCCACCAAGGCAGACACAGTCTCCTTTGCTTCCCCAGGTGCCCCTTTGATCTTCAAACCTGCCCCATCTCTCTCTATCCCCCCTTCCCTCACATTATTATAAATGGAGGTTTTGGCTGCCTTTAAATAGTCATATCACTCAGACAAGCTCATGTCAGCCATAAATTTTACAGTAATGATGATTTTCTAAGTGGGTTGACTGGAGCTATTTCCGCTTCAGCCTCAAGTTACTGCACATGTCCCCCCCAGGGTCTGGCAGCCTCATTTGTTGTCCCCCTAATTGTCATTTCTCCCATACTCACTTGGGCAGAAGCTGGAAAGAAAACTGACTCTGCTGCTGGCCCTGGCCCGCTTGGTTTTCCCACCTGGGAGGGGGTTTGGGAGGAGGGGAGAGGGCTGCTGGGGTGAGACGGCACTGGCTGCCTCTAACGCAGGCAGGGGCAATGGCTGCAGAATCCCAACATATGGATGCCCTTACTTCTCGCCGCTCTCCCCCCTCCCCAGCCGAGTGAAACCAGCCCCGACGTGTGAAAGCTGTAATTGCAGGTAATCCTCCAGCACTGCGCATGGTTTGAATTTGGCAAAGCAGGAATGTGGAAGGGAGAAGGGGAATTACTGCCCAGACGTGCTGTAGGGCCAACATCTGCACGAGTCATCAGTGCAGATCTGGCTGCAGCAGCCTGCGCTTGTAGCCCAGCCGGTCACTTTTTAGCCCATTGGGTCTGTCTCAAGCTCCCACTTAAGGGCAGGACATGGACACCCTGGTACTGGGAACCTTAGACTGTTGGAGGAATGACTTCCTTCACCTGCTATTGCTGCTGATGTTGAGTGGTCACTCAGACCTGGGGTGCCATAGTTTTTGTATTTGTAAAATAGATTTGGGCTGTCTGAAGTACCACACTCAAGGGTACCCATCTCTATATCTTCTGGAGAGAAGAGTGCCTGTGGCACCCTCTTCCAGGTTTGCCTAAGGCTGGCACTGCTTTAGAACACCCCCAATGAGATGCTGGAGCAAAGGAGCAGATTCCTGCCTCCACATACAGCTGGGATCAATGAAGTGGGGGTCCTTGCTTACCTTCTGTTTCTCCTGAGTGTAGTCCCAAGAGACAGCAAGCTTTCTGCAGCATTTCTGTCTTGCAGGATCTGGCCTTTGCTAAGGAAGAAGCAAAGCAGGATGGGCAAAGTAGGACTCAAATGCTGTCAGTACCAGAGGGTTTTTGTTGGCTCCAGGTGCCCTGGACCCCAGTGATCTGTTTCCATTGAATAAGGATGGAAAGCCTCCATCACACTGACAAGATGTGCTCTTGGTAATTCCTTGCATTTTCTGGCTGTGGCTGGCAAGCTTGTCCTGCACCCTAGGAAGGTTGCTGGGACCAAGGAAGAAGCAGAAAGGGTGGGGGACATGGAATGGCTTGGGGCACAGACAGGGGCTGAGGTCTTGGTGAGGGGAAGCTGGTTTATCCAACGCCTGTTTTCTGTGGCTGGGCTTGATCTGATGTCCCGTGAGAGGGAGGTTAGAGAGACAGGCAAGTAGCTGAAGATCCACCTGCTGCTGTGCTCAGGGTGAGGGCTGGCCCTGGGGAGCGCTCTGATTGTCTCATCCCTGATTGTTTCAAGCCTGCTCTGTCTCCTTGACAGAAAAGACCTGCTGAACCTTCTCATCCTGACCCTTCATCTCTGAGGTTTTGTTTGGAATGTGCATTGTCAGAGTGCAAATCCTTGCTGCCAGTGAGCCACAATGTGCTGGGGGCCTTTAAGCAGCAGGTGTGTGTTGTGCATCTCCTCACAAATACGGCTCAGCACCGTCCCTCATAAGGAGCCTGCTTGGGGCTGACCCGGGAGCAAAAGCACCTTTTGGTCAGTCACTTACACTGCTCCCTGCTCTCCCAGCCCTCTGGAAAGCAGTCTGACCTCATTCAGTGAGACAGCAAACACAGCCTCCTCCCAGGCAGGCGGATTCCCAGATAACCCCCCATCTTTCTGATGGTAGTGCAGGCTTCAGAAGCATTGTCTCTTTGGAAATTAATTTTCCTGTCGATTTCCTTATTTCTCTTAATTGATGAGGGGCAAGTCTTAGGCACGTTGCCAGCGGCACCAGCCACAGCCTCCCGTAGGTATCAGTAGAGCCAAAAGCACTAGTGCTGAGGGTTGGGGAGTGTAATGAACTCTCAGAGGACTCGTTGCAGCTCAGCCCGTGCTCTAGATTAGCTGAGGAATCATCTGGCCCAGCTATTAACTGTCCCATTTAACATCATAAATTATTAACCTAATTTTGAGGAGGGTCGGTGACGGATCACGCTGATTTTGTCCGCTTCTCTACAGCCTCTCAAACAGCCTGCTGGCGTGGAGTAAGCCACGGGCAGGGACTGAGGGTCTGTGCCTCCAGTGAAGGGGAAAGACAGGGCAGCACAGCCAGCTGGCTGCAGAAGGACCAGCTCTGGCTCTTCTCCCAGTCCAGTGGAGAGCTCAGCCTGAGCAGGGGGAGCCCCCAGAATGTAAGAGTTGCCCCAGGGAGGAGCAAAGCCACCCACTCCCCAACACATCTGCACTCATGTGGGGCACATCTGCGCCCCTGTGCATGGGTGTCCAGGACCTCTGCCCCTTGCTGGGTACTGGTATGTGCTGGCCACTCTCAGTGGAAGTCTTTAGCAGAGGCATTTTGTAGCTAGCTGAAGCTCTCTAGTTCGTATGGCAAAGGCCTGAAGTCAGGAGGTTTCTCTTCCTATTCTTATAGACTGGAGCTTGTTTGAAAAGTTTCCTTCCTGAGAAGAGTTTTAAATAGAATAGTGGGAAGAAAGTGGATTCTTTGGTATAGAAGTTTTAAACCTTTCAGAAGGGTTTTTTAAAGCCAACTGAAGTATAATGAAAATTTAAGGGATACCATCCTTTCTTTCACCTTTGTCTTTCTTTGAGAAGAGAGATATGTGCAGGAGGAAGGGGCTGAGAAGTGCGCTCAAACCAGCATTTCTTTTTATTGAGTGAAAAAATTTTGAAATCATTTGGTCTGTTGAAAAAAACATACAAACCTGAAGGAGAGCAAGCTCTGAAATCCTTGTAAAATGCCTCTTTCCTTCTGGCATCACCAAAAGGACTTTTTGTTTCCCTGCAAGCAGCTGTGCTGCTCGGTGCTGCCTGTCCGTGGTGTGCGAGCGCATGGCCCTGGGCTGGCCTTATGTGTGTCCCCAGGCTCTGTCCCAAAACGGGCATTTGGAAGTCAGCATTACCCCCAGTCCCACCCCGCTTCAAGGCTGTACAAGCTTCAGTGGCTGTAGGACCAAGCATCACTGCCACACATCTCCCTGAATGGAGGTGCTTGGGGTCAGGATTAGCAGGCTGAATTGGTGGTAAAACACATCCCAAAAAAGCCCCAACACAAGCACAAAGAAGTGCTTTTGGTTGTGGTGAGAACATGGAAAAGTGTCAGAGTCTGTATTAAATTAACAAGAGCCTGTACCACTAACCTACTGATCCCTGAGTACCCACCTACTAACCACAAGTGCCTGTAGCTCATCGTGTGCTTCCTGCCATTCTTTCCCTTAAAGAGTGAAACAGGGAGTCCTGAATTTGCAGACTCACAGCACTGGTGCTCTCCTTCTCCCTGTACTTGATGTCAGGCTTTACACACATAGAATTGAGGAGGAAGTCGCCTTTGCCAGAGGCCTGAACCTCATTGTGCACATGCAGTACAGACCCGCACAGGACTGATGGCCAGCACACAGATATAAAATACAGCGCCCTGCCATAAAACATGCACCGCTAGTCTATATATTTTGCAATCCCTTTAAAGATTTTTTTTTTCTTTAAACCCCTCACCCTAGCTCCCTCCCCGTTCTCCCCCCAAAAAATTATTATAAAGAATTATTGCCATTAGTACGACTTTCCCAGTGAAAGGAGAAAATCGCCTCATTCATAATTTATACCCTCAATTACTATTAATAAAGAAATATTTCAGCAGAAAATCGCCTGGGAAAATTACACGTAACATTGCATTAACATTCTATTTGAACATTTTCATCACATTTGTTATAGAGTTAATAAGAGGGATATGCTCCCCTGACTTCTTCATGAAATTATGGGCTGCCTATGATAGTTTAATCTTTTAGACTTTATATAATATATTCACTTTACTAATTGAGCTATCCAAGGAGCAGTTAGGGATGTTCTTAAACGTGGAAGACAAAGTAATCAGGGCCGTGACTTCCTGACAAGAAGATCTTCTTCCGGAGATGAGGAGCTGCACGTGTGAGGGGCACACACGTATGTGTTTGTGTGCAGATGTGCCACTCCATTAGCCCTTCCCTTAATGTCCTGCCTGTATTTCGAAGTGAACATGAATGAAGGGTGGCGGCGATTTTCTGACTTGTGAAATATTCCCCAAAACTTCCATTTGTATTTCAGAGTGAAAGGGGGTCTGGTGAACTTGAGCAAAGTATTGTTTTGGGAATAGGAAATGCCTAGCATGGGGAGGGTTCTCCGGAGCAGCCCTTCATGTAGACAAGCCTTTATGCTTAAATTCACCCCCACCCACCATCATGCACAGATCATCTCCAAAACTCTGGGCAAGGAGATGGGCTGGGGTGTACCACCCCTCTTCTGCTCTCCCTGGAGCTTCTGCTTCACCATGTGGTGCCATTCAGGACATACAGTGCAGAAAGGCTTCCCCCCACCCAGGGGTACAAACAAACCCAAAACTGGGTTGTAAGCAAGAAGTGAGGTAGGTGTGAGCAGTGAGAGATAAGGAGGCACTTGGAAGATGGACACCATGACAGTGCCACCACGGGCATTGCTCTGGACAATCTATTTGTCTCCAGAAAATGTAGCAACAGGAAGGTTTTGGTAGCTCTCTCTTCTCCTCCTGTGCGTGCAGCAACTGAAATCTTGGTCCAGACTCAGCTGCTCTTGGACCTTTCCTTGCACAGATGCAGCATTGGGCACTGAGATTTGAGCCCCTCAACCAGTTTAGGAGATGAACTCAGGTCAGGGTCTCTCTGTGAGATCCTCCTTTCCCCTCCATATGCACATGAGGGGCCCCTTATCACGAGCTATGATCCAGGGCTCCTGGTTTCAAGCAGGAGGCTTCCCAGGGCAAAACCAGGCAGTGTTTTGCACCAGGTCTATGTGAGAAAAGGCTGCATCATCAGCTTGCTGGTGGTTGCTTACTCATTAAGCCTAAGTGGATGTAGCCCTCAGCAGGTGCAAAGAGGGATCCATCACTGCAGAGCAGTGGCCCTGCCACTGGGGATGAGGTGAGCTTCTGTTCACTGCCCTGATAAAGGAGACTGCAGGAGCACAAGATGAGCCGCTTCATTTCACATCCACAGGTCTCTCATGTCCCCTCTGCATCCACCAAGACCAGGCATGGACATGGAAAGGGTGACAGGGCAGATGGTGGCACACAGGCTCCTAGGCGAGGGTTCTCAGTCACCCATGAAACCACTCTTGTGACTCCCAGCATCTCCAAACTTGTGGCCAGTGCTGACAGCAAGCCAGAGGTTTAATGAAAAGCTTTCATGTGTTGGGATTCTTTAGAGGGAACTCATTAAACAGCAAATAAGAGCCTGGATGTTGCCAACTGAGTCCTGCCAAAAGGAGCCTCCTGCAGGTGAGGCAGACTGGGATGGCAGGAGACCCCCATGCTGGAGGGCAGGCAGGTGAGGTCCTGTCACTCTCCAGTATGGGGGACTGCATAGCCAGTGCATAGCATCAAAGATGGGAATGAGTGTGGGAAGAGTGCAAGGAGGGGGTTGGCAGTGAGCACCCCTCCTCCAGCTCCCCAAGGTTAGTCTATTCACAAAGCCTTCAACCCATCATGTTTGGCCAGGCTCAGCAGTTCAGACTCCTGGAGCGACACCCAGTTCTGTCACCCAGAAGAGGAGCTAAGCTCCTGCCAGCCTTGCCCTCCCAGCCCATGGGAGCCCATCAGGAAGAGAGGGATGGACGAGTGACAGCAAGAAAAAAAAGTGACTGCAGTGTGAGGTGTGGAGAGCAGAGCATCCAGGCATGGCTGCGTGAGCTGTGCAGCTCCTCTAATGCTTTCATGGTGGAGTACGGGTTGTTCCCAGCTGGCTTCACATGGAATGTGCTGCACCCTCACTGCTGAGCTTGCAACCAACATTTTCCTGGGTGGTGGTTTGCCACCAGCCAGCACCGATGGAGGCTGTACGCACCTGGATCACCATGGAACTGTGCTGGACAAGCATCAGCCCATGCAAGACCACATCTCCTCATTGCTTCCCAGGTGGGCAGGGGGCCACAGAGCTGCCGTGTGTGCAAGCACACGGGGAGTGCAGGGGGTTGGGCATCTTTCCAGGGACCACATGGGCAGCCTGGGAACTGTGGAGGCCAAGGAAGGTGAGGCTTGAACTGTCCACCCCAGAGATGGCCACTGCCTGGCCCTGGGCAGGATGGACCACACTGTAAACAGGACAAGGCTTGTAAACAGGGCTCCAGCTGGGATAAATTTAGTCCTTTGGGGTTGCAGCCCTGGCGCGGCAGGACACGGTGTCAGGGTATTGTCGAGAGGAGAGAGGGAGAAAGAAGCTGAATAAACAAACACAGCTTGTCCTTTTTTTTCCTTTTTTTTTTTTTGTCCCAGCGTTGTTGTTTCAGCCGGACAATTGCCCTGCAGATTGAGGGAACAGGCTGGAGTTCAAGTGAATTTGGCTTCCAGTGCCTCCCTTTTCACATTGTGTTTTCACATGAGAATGTATCCTGGCATATATGGGGAGAGTGTCCGTAACTGTGTGTGTGGGCAACTCCATGGATGCTCTGCACACACCTTTGGGCTAGCCCACAGGGATAGGGGCTGCTTTGCCTCCCAGGTGAGGCTGAGCAAGTTGGCATCATCTCTCATGCAGGACTCGGCTTTCTCCTTATGCACCAGACTAACACTCATGGGTGTCCAGGAGCACACGTGCAAAGTATGTGTCTCCGTGGGTAGAGCAGCTCTGGCGTCCCTCCACAGCAGAAGGACACTGTAGAGTTGAAAGTCTTTGCAGAAATCTAGAAACAGAGATCAGGACTCGAGTTCCTTTCCTCTTTTTCTGTCATAGGGTTTGGACAAGTCATGTCCCCTTGACAAAATCATCTGTGATCTCAGGAGCAAAGGGCATGGATCTTCTCTTTCAGTCCTGCTGTGTGAGGATCTAAGTCTTTTTCTAAAGGCCATGTTTAGAGGCAGCCTAACTTTCACATCCTAATTTTATTTTTCTCACATCTTTCTCTGACACACATATACACACGCATGCTTCTATTGGAAAAACGATTTTAATACCCATGGTACATTGTCCTGGTGTGATATAAAATCCAATGACATGTGGCATTTGGAAAAGGTCACTTCCCCCATCAGGATTCATTATCCTACCTCAGCCTGGGAAGCCATGGGGTTGCCCCCTCCTCTGCGGACCCCTTGCCCCCTCCCCAGCTACAGGAGGTGAGCAGGGAGAGGGGATGAGGCATTGGGTGGCCATGCCATGGGCTTTGGCAGTGTCAGGCAGTTTCTGCACCGAGGGCTCTTGTTTCTCATTTGATGTCCCTGCCCTTCTGGGTGCCTTAATTTTCCTCCTGCCACAGAGCAAGAGGAGTTACAGGGATGTGCTGCTGGGAAAGCTCTGTGGGGTGCACAGGGCCGGGTTTGGCTTTTGCTTGCCTCCCCCTGCTCACTGCTCCCTGTCTGTTCCTTTCGAGTCAGAGCCAGCACCTGTGGTGCCCTCGCTCTGCATGGTTTCAGAAGAGAAATGCTCCTCTTCCCTGTTTTACTTGTTGAAATTTTTGGCTAGGTTGACTGGGAAGTGCCTGTCTGTGTTGGTGCTCACTGCCACCTAGACAGAACTGAGAAGAGAAAGTGGAGAGGACATGGAAAGCCCAGCTCCTCACCAGCTTCCCCACCAACCATGGAGATGCTCGCAGCAGAGCAGGAGAGACAAGCTGTCCTGGGGTTCTTGAATGTTTTTGCCTTTCCTTGGATTCATTTCTGCTCAGTTTTTCCCAGGACCATCTTTGTCCACCTATGTCCAAGTATATCCACCTCCCCAAGCTGCTTCCAGCCCAACTTGGAGCTATTCCCTGGAAGTCAGAAGGGTGGAGGTCAAACTTGCTGTGGAGGCTGTCTAGGGGTTCTCGGGGATGCAGTCCCTTGCAGAGCAGAGCATGAGCTGTTCCGTGGGAAGGGAACTGAAAGCAAGGACTTTTCCACTTGTCCACTAACTACCTTGGGGCACCTTGGCCAAGTCGTAACCCTGTTCCCCACCTAAAAGGGAGGGGAGAGGTGAGGGTGGGTGCACTGAGCATGCAATGGCCTCCAGGCTTAATGGGAAGGGCAGGAGGTGGGAAAAGGGAGCAGGTTTTACTGGGGGGAGAAGGATTTTGCACTGGGGAGTGGGGTTTAATGCTTGATGAAGATGACTTCTCAGAGTGCTGAGGGTGATGGTGACTGGAGCCCCTTCCTACCACATAAACACCAATGAGTTATGGGTACCCCAGCCTCTAATTACGCAGTCAGCCCCAAATAGGCTGTGTCTAATGAGGCTGACAGACTAATATCTCAAGAGCCCTTAATGTGTTATCATCTCTTGCTGTATGACCTCATATTTATAACTGCTCTGGTGGGAGGTTGAGAAATGTCCTTCTCTTCCCCCAGCCCCCTCCCCAACTTCCCCTCCGCCAAAGCAGCAGCTCTTCAGCCTCATCTGTTAGGATCAGGAGGAGAGAGGTGACTTCTCTCCATCCATCATCAGAGGAGTTTGCACTATTAGATGATTAAAGATATTTTTTATAATATTTGGAAGAGGCTTTGAAATGTCTCTCAAACAGTGTGATTAATGCCTGCTTAACCCTTGCCTGGTCAGGACGGTGTGGTGGGGAGGCAGGTGCATCCCAGGGCAGGACTCCCTGGGCATCTCAGCGGTCACCCAGCCGTTGGGCACCCCAGGCCCTGACAAGGTGTGATTCATGAGCGTGGGGCACCTGCAGGAAGCTCCAGCCTCCAGGCAGTTCCTAATGCACCCGGGGACATTGTGGTTTCTGAGGCTGCAACGGTTGGGGCAGGAGGAAGCACTGTCTGCCCCCTCCCCAGCACTTACACAAAGAGGCCCCAGGGCTGTGCCAGTCCAGGTCTGCAAGCTGAACCATTCCACACTGAAGCTGTGGGTTTCAAGGAAGGGCAAGGAGGGGGAGTGAACAACCCTTGCCCATTCCCAGCTGGCCTGAGCTGGTGGAGTGCTTGCTTTCCTCATTTCCCTTTCTTTTTACTTTGTTGCTCCAGATGAAGTCTCTCCCAAAAAATCGTTGGCATCTTAGATGCTCCAGTAGGATCCACCTTTAAGGTGTTGCGACCTTGCTCTGAGTTTGCCCTGAAGACCCATGGGGCTGGTGGACACATTCACACTAAAATTGGTGTCAGCATTGTCTCGTATCTGCCAAAGGCAAAATTACTTGTGTTTCCTGATATTGGTTCCCATGGGGGAGTGGAGATTTGGCTTCAGATGGGGGAAGTATGCCCATCTCCTTTGATCACAGGCACAATGTTTCATAATCTCAATTTCTTGTCAATTGATTGCCAGATAGAAGCGACAACCAAAGAGGGCCCCAGGCGTCTGCAACTGCCACTCATCGTATGATTTTAACTCTCCCCCTCTGTAAGTTTGCATTATTTTCTTCTTCTTCTTGTTGTTATCTAAAGAAATCCCCCCTCCCTCCCCCTCCAAAAAGCCTCCTAGAAATTCCAACACCCTTGTTGATTTGGTATTCTATGTATAAATAGCTAAGAAGGGTTAATGCATGATTAATAGGTGTTTTATTAAAATGGTTAATCTGTCATTATAGAGTCAAAAGGATCAATAGATTTCTTATAATCATGGCTTAAAATCATCTTTAGCATCAATACTTATGGGCTTAAAACCCTGGACAGGGCCTTTAGAGGACCTGGGGGGTCTCCTGTTAACTCCTTCCAAATCTTTTGTCACCTGAAATGTGACTGTTCAGATGGAGAAAAGCCAACACAGGGCTGCATATTCTGTTGTGGTTACCATCCACCTTATTACTGATGGGTATTAAAATTGCCACACCTGAGTGACAGAAAAGGAAAATGGAAAGAGGGAGAAACTGGGGATGCAGCTGGATAAATGCTCTTTATTGTAACAGTCAGCAGCGCCTGACTGGAGCGAGGCTGGGGCATGGCCTGGCTGTCTCTGATCCATTAGGTGCCTCTGCAAAGCAGCAAACACTGGCCAAGCGTCGCCCATCACAGCCTGGCTCCTTCTCTAAGGAGCACTGCCTCTACCCCAGGGTGAGGTGGGGGGATTCCAGCCTTGCACAGAGGTGAAGCTGTGCGCCTGCTGTGAGGCAGTGTGGCAGTGGCCAGGGAGGACTTGCCCAGTGCCATCCAAGTCACCTCAGCCCCAGGGGCTGCTTTTCTGGCAGCTGGATGATGGTGGGTCTGGTTGACCCAACCCTTTGGGATGCCTGTTCCAAGCTGCTGTTTGGTAACTCCAGTGACACTGTGACAAATCCCAGAGCTGCCGACCCCCAGCGCGAGCTCTCTGCAGGAGGAGGTGCTGTTTAGACAGGCTGACATGCGAGCATCTGAGCCAGCCCAGGCAGGGGGAGTGCAGCCCCCCTCTGCCCCCTCCCTGCCCGACACAGCATCCTCTCCTCCAGCAGAGGAGAGATCCAGAGGTCATGCAGGGGGTCTGTGGTGCAGCCTGGACAGCAATGCAGAGTGCTGCAACAGCGACTGGCACTGGCAAGTGTTTCCTGAGTGATTTTGGGAGCCTTGGCTGTGGATGTTGGCTACACCACTCATACAGTGGAGACCTAGAGTTGCTGCCTAGTGAGCAGAGCAGATATGGGTGTGCTGGGACCAATCCTGGTGGCCTGAAACCCTCCTTGTGTCTCCATTTCTCCCTCCCAGGTGTATTTGTGCCATTATTGTGCAGCCCCTGGCAGTACAAGCCAGCCCAAGGTTGGAGACTCTCACTCAGAGGCTGCTGGGAGCTGGTGCTCTCTGATGATTTGGCCATGCAGAGTTACTCTGCTGCAGCCCCCCCTCCCTCGCTTCCTTGCCCTGCATAAGGGCTCAGCCCCACTCCCCACCAGCTCTGCTCCCTGCCCAGCCCCACAGCCCAGGCCAGCCAGCTGGGTTCAAACCAGTCAAGATGAGATAAAGGCAAATTCACCCCATTACTTTCCCTTTGTCTTCCCTGCCTGTCCTGCACTCAGGCTGGCTTGAACAACTCCTGCTTCTTAAGAAATCCCAAGTCTGCCCCATCCCGCTGGCAGGTGTGTGCCTGGCACAGGGATCTCAGCCTGCCTGGAGGATATAGATGCCTCCACCTCCCACCCCCACCAGTGCTCTGCATGGAGTTGGGCGGAGATTTTCCAGACTCCGAGTCCAACCCTCTCCATCCCTGTCTCATTGCTTATTTCTGGGCTATTATGTTCGACAGGGAGAATTTGTTTCTGTCCCGAGCAGATCCCCGGACAATTTCAAACCTCTGAGGATTTATCATTTTGAGCTTTTGTTTGTGGGTCTCCAGGACCCTCTGCCCCACAGCTAAGCCCATATGTTTCTCTGTCTCCTCCATGGAGCCTGCTGGCCCCCAGGAGCACTGACCCTTCTCTTCCCCAATGGATGTCCAGGCATGCAGCTTCCCCACACCGTGGTCACGCACATGCATGCAAAGGCTTCTGCTGGGGGCAGGATGCTGCAGTCACAGAAGAAGGGGACATGTCCATCCTATCGACCAGGAACGTGATGGCTGTGGCTCTTTCTGGCTTTGCTTTCCAGGGCTGCCAAGGGAGGTGGCCCAGGGCAGAGCACACTGGGCTCCCAGCACAGGAATCCCCTTAGATCATGTTCAGCCCACCCTGAGACTGATGTGCAAAGCCTGGGCTTCTCCCCTTGCAGCCCCCAAATTGCATCCCTGCTTGCCTCTCTGCTCTACAGCAGCTAAGCAGCTGGGAGAGCTGGGCACAAGCAAGGTGTGACCTCCCTCGCTTGTCTCAGGGGTCAGCAGGGACATACCCTTGTGTCTAGTACAGCTGAAACAGCAGCAGCTGCCTGTTCCGAGTGACAACACGGTGACAGTAGGAGCAACTCTTCATCTAAGCAGATGTTCAACTGCCCCATGACCAGGGTGGGGAGCATTTGGGGTCGCTCCCAACAAGTTCAGGTCTATTAGGACAGAGCTATTGACTGGCATAGTTAGCAACTGGGGCTGTGTTTCCAAATCACTACCACTGCTGTGTTAGATGGGACCCCACTTGTCACCAGCCCCCCTGCTCACTCTCATCCTGTCCCGAGGCCACTGTGTCAGTGACAGAGAGCTGCTCTGGAGGGCAGTGGAGTGTGACAGAGAAGGAAAAGGGTGCAGGGCTGGTCCACCAAAGCACCGCCCCTGCAGCCCCATCCCCTCCCTGGCTGCCCACATTCCTCTGCAGCAGCGCCAGGAAGGGGGGGGACCAACCTTTGGCATGTTTATTGACACTCCCTGAGTTCATACTGTGACTCTACAATCTTTCCGTGAGATTATTAAGAATTAATTGATCACTTTTATATTCCCCCCGATACCCGGTGCTGCTTTGCGACAGGCGGCAGGAGGAGGGAAGGGAGGCGGGAGGAGGGTGGGGTGTGTGTAAAAAACACACTGATAAATGTTAATTACTCTTTTACAGCCCTTGTCAAATTCCAGAGCAAGTCGTAAATTCATTAAACTCTAACGGATTAAGCACATGCAGCTTATTTAGTCGCCATAAACAAGATCATTTGGATGTTGATTTTCCCCTTTTTATTGCTGCAGCAGAAAAGGGGAAAAAATCAGATGAGGGAAGCAGTTGGTGGTTACGAGGGAGTCAGAAAAGTTTGGATTTATTTCATATCTTGTTTCCTTGCTCTGTGGCAGCTCTTTGTAGTGTATCAGCCCTCGGGTTGTGCCAGGGCAGCGTCTTGCTGGGGAGTCTGGCCATCCCAGGAACCAAGCAGCATGGACAGCCCTGGGATGGAAGGTGTCCATGTCCTCTCCATGCTCCAGCAATGCCTTCTTAGTGCTGAGGCTCTTAAAGACCCAAGCAAAACCTGGATGAGCAGAAATGGGATGCTTGAAGACCTTTCAGTGATGTTTTTGGTTGTGATGGCTGCTCTGCTCTCAGTCATGCTGGGAGGTCTCCAAGGGTAGGTTGTCTCCAGGAAGGCTCATCCCGGCCTCTGGGATGCAGGAGTCTGCCTTCAGCCACTCTGCAAGGGATTGTGCAGGCCGAGTTAGCGTAGAAGCAGCTCTTCTCATTCTGGGATGTTTCAGCTCATTTAATGCTATCCCCAAAGTGCTGACTGTGCCCAAGTGAGTGAGATGACCCCTATCAAACCCAGCCAAGTGAGAGAGGAGAGAGGGAAGGGAAGCCATGCTGTTGGGCAGGGACATGGTGCCTTTGACTGCTCCAAACACGGGAACGTGGCCCGAGGTCTGCCAACCCGCCCGGTGAGCTTGCCATCCTCTACTTGCCTGTGTTAATAATCCAGGCTGACCTCCTGAGCTGTGGGAGTGGTGGAAGGAGAATGAGAGGAGGGTCATGGAGATTAATTAATACTCAGGACTCTAATTATGAGTTTCTTCAGCATTGGATTTCTAATGAGGAACAGGCACTGAGGCAGCCCTGAGTCCTGCTGCCCCCCAGCTGGCCCTGCTGAAACACCTCCTGCCACCTTGCAGGAGTGGTTTTACTGGAAAGGGACAGCAATTAGCCCCTGGGCACCAGCATCTCCCACTGCAGCTCCGGGGCTCCAGGTTGTGTGTCCAAAAAGTTGCCACACTGCTGCATAACTCTGTCCATGCCTTGGGCTGAGCGTTGGAGACCTGCTGCCGTCCTTAACACGCCCAGCTCCCTGTCTTGGTCCAGTGGGACAAGAGCAGGAGGTGGCCTGGGGGACCAGAGGTCCTTGGTGGGTGTCACAGCCAGGCTCTGTGCAGTGGAGAGTGCTCTGCAGGTCTGGTGCTGGCAGGAGCAGTGGCACGGCTGGTTCTGTGGTGCTGGTCACCCATCTCCAGCAGTGCTGGCCCTGGGACATGGCTCTCCTTCTCCAGCGTCTCCCAGCCTCCGGCAAGGCTGTGCTCACCAGGAGCTGCAGGCAGCCGTGCACTGCAGGCAGCAGAGGGAACTCTAAACACCTCACTGGAGCTTGCTGCCTGGCTGCTGCCAGAAAAATTTCGGGCTTTCACTTCAGAGTCCTCGGCAGCTCTTCACCTAAAGGAGGTGACCTGGGCACTGGAGGGATGGCTGACTTCCTCCCACCCCATCTTAACCCATCTCTGAAACAGGTACACACCCAAAAGGCTGAGCTGTGAGAACATGCCTAACTGCCCCAGCCCTGCTCCCCTCTCCATTTGCTTCTTGAGGGGCAGAGGGAAGGAGAGGAGCTGCCAAAGGGCTCAAATAGGACAGCAAGAAGCTGCCAACCTTCAGAGCCCCATTCCCAGCAAGCATTTGCCTCCCTCAGCCTTCACAGCAAGTACAATGTGCACAGATAAGTGCCAACAGAATCATCCCTGCCTGTCAGATCCCTCCATGCTTTCCTGCTGTGTGGAGGTGCCCTCCAGAGATATCCCTGGGGTTCTGAGCGCAGGCGGGGCATCCAGGGGTTAACGAAGGAGCATGTCCCATGCTAAGCAGTAGCTAACAGCCACCAGCTAATAACTTTATGGCTTCAAAGCAGGGCATTTATCATGCTGAAGTTTGTTTATGCACTAGTTACATGGCACATTATACCAGCACTGTGTTTGGCTGATAAATTCTCCATGACAAGCGAGGCTACCAATGGGGGCTCACCAAGTCCAAAAGACCAGTAGCTTTTTCCTGAACTCTGCTTTCCGAGATAAGGGTGTTTTTTCCCTCTTTTGTTTTGCAAGGAGGAAAGAAAAAAATTAGACAACCTGTAAACTTGGAAAAAAAAAAAGGAGACTTGTATTGGGTAAGTTGCCCAGTGCCATGGTGCCCCAGTGGGGGCAGAGGAGAAGGTCCTGGTCCTGGTGAGGACCAGGTGAGCTGTGTTGGCAAGTGATGCTTATGGGCCTGTGGGCTCGTTGAGCATATACTGAGTGGGCACTGAAAGGCTCTGGGTGTCTCCAGGAACAGCCTATCTCAGTCCTGTCTGCATTAATGGAGGGTATTTTATTTTGCAGAAGTGTTAGAAGGCACTCTGGCAGCCCTCTGCTTCTGCACAGTGTTTCTAAAATGAGCCATAATCGTAGCATTTGTCACTATTTTGAGGTTGTGCATGTGCGCGATTTGTTACAGCTTCGACACAGCTGCTGTGTTCCCCTGTACGTCTTGCTCTGGGTTCAACTGCTTTAATCCCACTAATAATAATGACCTTCGCATTTCTGGTTTGCTCTATCACAGGAGCCAAACCCACTTCGCAAACATTAACAAGCTCGGCCTCCCAGCTCCCTGCAAACATGATCGGTCAGGATTATTTTTCCTGCTGCAGTGGTGGGGCAACTGAGGCATAAAGCAAAGAGCGTGCTGATCTGAGCCCACTCAGAGGGGAACCCTTTGCTTTAGCCAGTAGACGTCACCCTGCTCCAATTTTGACCAGCACAGACTTTCGTAGTCTCACCTCTGGAGCAAGTCCTGGGGCTTGGTGGGATGCAGTGGGATGGTTCCTGAGGCCAGGACCTACGTCTGAAGTGCCACTGAGGGTTTGTGAGGCAGCAGCTGTTCCTCCTGCTGGGGAGTGGGACACGCACTTTAGGGATTGTGGTGTGCCAGCTCGTCCTGGCCTCTTCCTGTGGAGCCATGCCCACAGTGCTTGCCTCCCTGCCCTGCTGCAACAAGCAGAAAGCCCCCACCATAGTCCAGCATCCAATGCCTAGGCAGTGGATATGTGGGTGCCCGGCTCCCTGCATGAAACATGCTCCGATGTGCATCCACAGGGGCTGCCCAGGGAGGGCATCTTGGTGCATTTACCTGTGCACACACACAGGTGTGCATAAGCACAGATTGCTGAGTGCACTGGCTGCATCTCCAGCTCCAGTGCTGTGTTAGGATCCATCCATGGCTGCCCATCCGCATGGGCGTCCCCGGACACGTAGCCG